>NC_056746.1:1409711569-1409749069 GCF_019279795.1 Protopterus annectens | reverse complement strand
TGTGCTCTCTCTGAGTGTTGGTTTTCCCACCGAAACTTTCATCATCTCCATCTTGGATCCTGCATGCTAGGCCCCAGAACTTGTTTTGGGGAAGGTCATTATATTGTAATATGTACTTGTTCTCTGTAATAGCTACTATTTATGTTATAAGCCCGTGAATTGCGATTTCTAACTGTATGGCAGCTTGTAACTTTTATTGCCTAACACTATACTGTGATTACGCTGATGCATTTGCTGAAATGTTTGACTGTTTTCTGGCTTGATTGAGCCTATGTTATTCTCACCTACAATCTGTTTAGAGTGTTAATGTGTACAGTGTTTTAAGAGCATTTTCACCTGCCTAATCTACAGTCATTGTTTTTATATACTGCTCATTTATTTTTCATTTTATTTTTTTTTCCTACCAGCTGGTCTAAGGCTTTTTCTCATATTTCTGAAAGACTGAAGTGACCTATTTGGAATCCTAAGACCTTCCTTATCCACCCTCCAATACCTGCCTGGGGTAGTATTCACCTGGGTTACCTCCCTGGACAAAAGCCACAGTAATCTGCTCTGTATGTCTCAGTGTTTTTGATCTCTCCATAAGCATTATTGTTTTGATAATACATTACTTTATGTTGATGTATTACACCACTGCCTGACTCTGTCAGCAGCCATTAGCAGCCATAACCCCTCCATCTGCTCCCCTACCCCTTACTACAGCCCATCTCCGTGTTCCTGTAGCTCCTTCCCTATCTTACATTAGCCTTATAACTGTTCCCTACTCCATTATCTGCCCTTCCCCTTTTCCTAACTCCTGTATTCTCCTCCCAAGGTTACCCTAAACCTAAACAAATAGGGGTCTGTCGTCTTCTTTCCCCTGTAGACAACCTAGTCTCTCTCCCTACCTCATTTCTCTATTGTTCTGCCTGCAGGTCTGCCCTTCACTATACAGTGGCGGCTGGTGACTTCAAATCACAGGGGGGCTGCAGGAGACGCTGAATGGGCGGGGTCAAAGGGAAGGGGTGTGGTCAATCATAAAGGGGAGGAGCTATGCACAAAACCACAAAAAAACGAACTTTAATTAAATACGCTGCCCTGGGTGGCAAACCATCATTATGAAAGTCCAATCAAGACAAAAATAAGTGTAGAAGAATAAAAATATTTCAATGCATTGGCTGCATGACAGCTTACTTAATATCTAGATGGAAACAAAAGGTTGTGAGGCATGAAAAATAAATTACTTTTAAATACATTACTGGAATGCCAGTCAAAATCAAGTATAAGAAAAACCAGAAGCACTCAACTCAAACCACTTCTCCTTGCACTGCAGTTCTAATTATAATATATTCAGCTTTATTAAAGTACCAAGCAACATGCTGAAAGTAGAAATCTATGTGATGCCCCACTTGTAAAAATGTTTCTTATCCAAAAGACCTGCTGCCTGACAACTTGTTTCATGGGAAAACATGATAAAAGTAAAAATGAAAAGCAAACAAGAAACAAGCTCAAGATACATTGCTTAAAGGATTACTGTACAGGTTATGGACCACACATGATTGGCATTCTGTTTAGTTTACGGGTAAAGCCTGTAGAGATGACTGGAAGTCTCCAACAAGTGTAATGAGCTTTTTAAAATAATGGAATCCTGTCCTTTAATACCCAAGGCTTATACATTATCTAGTCAAGTATTCCCTGCATGGCAACAACAGAAAGGCTTTCAATGTTGGCAATTCTTTAACAGTATGCTTATTAAAGCTTACTTGCATCTTACGATGTCAGACAAGCTTACCTTATGGTCATTAAAGCATTGCTACTTAAACACAGAGCAACAGGCACTTTGAGTAATAAGCATAAATCAACAGTACAAAATATGACAGAAACCAGACCATTCTGCAAAATCAAGGACAGATGAAAAGCCACTGTAGTACTTATGCAGTGTGTCCTCCCCATCCAAGGTAGATACAACTACTCCTTGCCTTGCTTGGACACATCCAGAGTCACTACATGGGGAGTGGGGTGCAACAAGCATGTCACAATTTGAAATCTCTCTGGCTGACTGTGATGGCCCTGACACATTTGTCATACCTCTCAACTTCAAGAGCAAGAAATCTGGACAAAGCCATACACAGAAGTGGGACAAAGGCACAACAATAAGGACAATTTTTAAATATTGCTCTAATAAACTTAGAAAGATAATAGAATAGGTCTTGCATTAGTATGAATTTTCTGAAGGGTATAAAATCTGAAACTCAAATGTCTGTCATTTTCTAACTTCAGTCTTTAGTGAGTTGTCACTAATTTGCCAAAAACACAATTTTATGAAAAATGGACCAAAAATGTGATGCAAAAATATAAAATAGACACACAATACAGCTTCTACCTGTCAAAGAAGGGACACTTTAATATTAGTACTGCTACCTTGAGCAGCTGACAAAATAAAAGAATCTACATGCATTTCAAGTAATCTATAACTTTGATTATTACAGTTATTTCTTAATTGTAAACCCTCCATGTTTTCTTCCAAAATTGCTATTTTATGGAGGGATTATTAGGGGAAGAGCAACATTTTGAGCCAAAATTGGGGACAGTTGAGAGGTTGGCTATGCCTAATTCTATAAAGCAATTTATTTGCATGTACCTCTCAACCTGTTAATGCAGTAAATCTGAACAAGGCCAAATATATTGGGGCACATATAAACAGTACTAAAATTGCTCTTGTATAAATTGAGACAGTTGATAGAACGGCTCTTACTTTAACATGCATTTTATGAAGGTTATCAAGTCTGAAACTTATTATTTAGTGACTTCTAGCAAATCATTTAGGAATTAAAAAACTACAAATTTTATGAACAACAAACCAAAAATAAGAAGCAAAAATCTATTCATTCTTTGAAAATCTGGACAGTTGGGAGGTATAGTTCAGCTGGGCCTGTCTGAGTTTGCTGGGCCCCCCCTGACAAAATAATGGTTGAACTGGAGCCTCTGAAGCCATTCCAATTAACCATTACTTGGCTATTTCACTCCATTTACCATAAACACTAATGTGCATACTGCTTTACTTCAATGATTGGACTTCATTTGAAAGTTTTATTTTGTATTTTACAGCACAAACATTAAGTCATCTGTTAAACAAAGCAATGCAGTCTCACAATGAAAACTTAGCATTAAAACTTCTCTGCCCTTGAAACTCACATTCATTGAAACAGCATTGAAACCCACATTCAAAGAAAATACATTTTGCCAGTGGCAGATAAAGATTAATATTGGGCTGTTTTGAATCATAGGCCCCTTGCATATGAAACATACATGTGCTCTTTGATACACCTTCCTCATTGTACTAAAATTATATTCCTTGTACAATACAGTACACTTGTTAGAGGGTGTTTTAAATTTGTTTTGAACATTTTTCCAGTAAGCAATGAAACAAAACATATGCACCCATAATGGCAAAACTGCCCAGTTGAGAACATTTATCATAAAAAGTCTACTCAGACTTCCACAGTCCACCATTATTAGTAAATATACACAATTCTACAGTCCACCATTATTAGTAAATATGCACAATTCCACAGTCCACCATTATTAGTAAATATGCACAATTCTACAGTCCACCATTATCAGTAAATATGCACAATTCTACAGTGCACCTTTATCAGTAAATATGCACAATTCTACAGTCCATATTTAGTGAATTCAGTTCTTGCCATAGCTGTCAACCTTAGCACAAAAACCTGGACGAAGCCAATAATGGGGGAATACAGTCCCAAAAGTAGGGACAAATTTAAAATATTCATCTTATAAACTTAGAAAATTGCTAGAAAAAAAGGTTGTGCTACTATGTATTCTGAAGAACATGAAGTTTGAAATTCAAATGCCGGTCAATTTTACTGCGGACAGAACAAAAACAATTTTCAGCAGAGACGCAGGGATTAATACTGCAGACACATCTTTGTAAAATGGCAGGGCATCAGAGCAAATCCACACAAACACAGAGAGGAGATGCAAACTCCACACAGAAGCCACCCCAACCAAGAATCAAACCAGAAAACCTATAGCTGTGAGGCAACAATACTACCACTGCACCATCAAATCTGCAAGGAATTAAACATTCAGAAACCTGAAGTCTGAAATTCAAATGCCTGTCAATTTTACTGCGGACAGAACAAAAACAATTTTCAGCAGAGACGCAGGGATTAAAACTGCAGACACATCTTTGTAAAATGGCAGGGCACCAGAGCAAATCCACACAAACACAGGCAGGAGATGCAGACTCCAAACAGAAGCCACCCCAACCAAGAATCAAACCAGAAAACCTATAGCTGTGAGGCAACAATACTACCACTGCACCATCAAATCTGCAAGGAATTAAACATTCAGAAACCTGAAGTCTGAAATTCAAATGCCTGTCAATTTTACTGCGGACAGAACAAAAACAATTTTCAGCAGAGATGCAGGGATTAATACTGCAGACACGTCTTTGTAAAATGGCAGGGCACCAGAGCAAATCCACACAAATACAGGGAGGAGATGCAGACAGAAGCCACCCCAACCAAGAATCAAACCAGAAAACCTATAGTTGTGAGGTAACAATACTATCACTGCACCATCAATTATACAAGGAATTAAACATTCAGAAACCTGAAGTCTGAAATTCAAATGCCTGTCAATTTTACTGGACAGAACAAAAACAATTTTCAGCAGAGGCGGGGATTAAAACTGCAGACACATCTTTGTAAAATGGCAGGGCACCAGAGCAAATCCACACAAACACAGGCAGGAGATGCAGACTCCAAACAGAAGCCACCCCAACCAAGAATCAAACCAGAAAACCTATAGCTGTGAGGCAACAATACTACCACTGCACCATCAAATCTGCAAGGAATTAAACATTCAGAAACCTGAAGTCTGAAATTCAAATGCCTGTCAATTTTACTGCGGACAGAACAAAAACAATTTTCAGCAGAGATGCAGGGATTAATACTGCAGACACGTCTTTGTAAAATGGCAGGGCACCAGAGCAAATCCACACAAATACAGGGAGGAGATGCAGACAGAAGCCACCCCAACCAAGAATCAAACCAGAAAACCTATAGTTGTGAGGTAACAATACTATCACTGCACCATCAATTATACAAGGAATTAAACATTCAGAAACCTGAAGTCTGAAATTCAAATGCCTGTCAATTTTACTGCGGACAGAACAAAAACAATTTTCAGCAGAGGCAGGGATTAAAACTGCAGACACATCTTTGTAAAATGGCAGGGCACCAGAGCAAATCCACACAAACACAGGCAGGAGATGCAGACTCCAAACAGAAGCCACCCCAACCAAGAATCAAACCAGAAAAACTATAGCTGTGAGGCAACAATACTACCACTGCACCATCAAATCTGCAAGGAGTTAAACATTCAGAAACCTGAAGTCTGAAATTCAAATGCCTGTCAATTTTACTGCGGACAGAACAAAAACAATTTTCAGCAGAGATGCAGGGATTAATACTGCAGACACGTCTTTGTAAAATGGCAGGGCACCAGAGCAAATCCACACAAATACAGGGAGGAGATGCAGACAGAAGCCACCCCAACCAAGAATCAAACCAGAAAACCTATAGTTGTGAGGTAACAATACTATCACTGCACCATCAATTATACAAGGAATTAAACATTCAGAAACCTGAAGTCTGAAATTCAAATGCCTGTCAATTTTACTGCGGACAGAACAAAACCAATTTTCAGCAGGGATTAAAACTGCAGACACGTCTTTGTAAAATGGCAGGGCACCAGAGCAAATCCACACAAACACATGGAGGAGATGCAGACTCCACACAGAAGCCACCCCAACCAAGAATCAAACCAGAAAACCTACAGCTGTGAGACAACAATACTACCACTGCACCATCAAATACACAAGGAATTAAACATTCAGAAACCCTTAAGTCTGAAATTCAAATGCCTATCAATTTTATTTAACATTTTTTAATCAGGACAGTCTGACTTGGAACAAATAAACAATTTTCAGCAGAGGCCCAGGAAGAAATAATGCAGACATGTCTTTATAACATGGGAGGGCACAAAAGCAAACCCACACAAACACAGGGAGAAGATACAGACCCCACAAAGAAGGAAGCCCAGCTAAGAATCAAACCCAAGAACCTGCAGCTGTGAGGCAACAATGCTACTACTACACCATCAAATATCAAGCATTGCAACATTTACAAACCACAGATATTATGAGGAACAGATCAGATCGAATATGAGGTAAAAATCTGAATTTTTTTTACAAATGGTGGTGGGTAGGGAACTCAAGTCTTTAACACCTGCATACAGGGTACAGGGTTCAAGCCTGAGGCATTCCCTACCACACCACCATAAGCACCTGGGGCATTTTCACACACACACACACACTCCAGTAAAGCACAAGCACCATACACACACATTGTAAATTAAAAAGCACAACCTCAATAAAAATAAAAGGCACCTTACCTGAATGAATGAATACATCCAGAACGTCTGTACATACATCCTTCCAGCATACTGAAGACCCGCGAGATCCCAATGCTCCTTCCCGACGCCGACGAGATCCCTACGGCTCTGTCCCGAGTCCCTGCTGCAAGAGGAGCAGTCCGGACGCGTCCTATACTCCTGGCGGGTCTGTGCACTGTAAAAGTGCACAGACGTCTCCTTGTGTCCCTCTATGGGGACGGGCGGGCTGCCTTGAGCATGCGCATAGACCGATAAGTCGGGACTCGGTCTATCTTGCATGAAGTCCTTGAAATTAAAAAAATATTTTTTATTTTTCATTTGTTTTTCTTTTTTCTTTTTTCTTTTTGAGGGGGCTGCAGTCCGGCAGCCCTATGCCACGAGCCGCCCCTGTCACTATATATCCCCTTCTACTATCCTGCAGAGTCCTGTCTATATTGTCTGCTCCACGGTCCTCTCCCTACTCCCCGTTAACCCCTTCTCCCTGACTAGTCCACCCTATCTTTTTCTCCCTGTACTGGTTTCACTTCTTTTTCTCTCCTCTCTTATACTACTCCCACAACCCCTGCATAATCTCAACCTTATTTACTGCTCTTCTGTCTCCTGCCCTGGTCCTCTACCTTACTGATTGTTTCTCTCCCTCTGGTCTCACCTTACTTGTGTGTGCCCGCTCCTCTCCCTACCCCCAATTCCCACCCACCCCCAGGGGTCCTCAACTTATACCTCACTAGACACTCCCCCTTTCTCTCCCTACCAATCCTCTTCCACTCTAATAATTCTATTCCACTATTCTCCTTCCTCCCTCTTAGCCTCTCTCCATCGATTAACTCTCTACTGGTACTCTGACTTACACTATCACACTACCTACATCCACCCTTTATTCACTAATTACCATGCCTCCTACACTCAAAGCTCTGTTCACACATATCTTACTCTTCACCTCTACTTTAACCTTCCTAGCTATACCTTATTACTTCACCTTCCTTGAAAAGATTACTCTATATGAACAAAACCTTCACCTCCAACAAACTTTACCTACCTCTTCTCAGAAAACCCTCAATCATAGTAACATAACCTGTTCCTCTAACTTTCTACTACCCAGATACCATAGATCATCTCATACTTCATACTACTTAAACAAAAGGTACCCATATATCATCCCCAAGATCTCTAAATCCCAACTTTGTTCACAGAGGAACCTCCTCCTACATGGTGACATTCATCCCAATCCAGGTCCTATTACCAACATTAATGTAAGTCCAAGTAATATGTCTACTACAATACCTCCATCCTGTACTAATTCAGGCAACTCCCTTCTAATAGCTCACCTTAACATTAGGAGCTTAAATAATAAAACTCACCACCTCCATTCCCTCCTAGACTTACACTCATTTGATATCCTATGTCTCACAGAAACTTGGCTAAAACCCTCTACTAAAGACCAAGAAATCATTCCTCCTGGCTTTAACATACTGAGATGTGACCGCATAAAGAAGAAAGGTGGAGGAATAGCCATTATCTATAAATCTAATCTTCAAGTTACTCTCTATAATGAACTTCCACCTCTAGACTCCAAAGCCGAAATTTTAGCTATCAAACTGCTAATTAACAACAATAAATCTATATATATATAATTTGTTTGTACCTTCCCCCTGGAAAGAATTCCCATATCCTTGAGGAATTACTTAGTTCACTTTCAAACCAACTACCCCAAGAAACCATAATACTTGGTGACATCAACATTGACTGGTTAACCTGTTCATCCCAGCACCCTACTAGTCATATAAATCTCTATGGGTTCTCACAATTAATGACCACTCCAACTAGAATTCATAAACCTAATAAAAAAGAAACAACTCTAGACTGGATCCTTATTAATAACCATCCTAACCTCTACACTCCAGGAACACTCCCTGATAATATTAGCGATCACATGCTCACCTATATTATTAGACAAAAATTGCATGTCCCAACTACCCATAAACTCAAGACATCTCGCTCAAACAGATTCTTCAATCCTGAACAGTTCCTCACAGAACTAAAAGCATGTAACTGGTCTCCACTAACCCACCTTGAACTCAATGAAGCTGTTACCTACTTTAATACCAATTTTCTACAGATCCTTGACTTTCATGCTCCCATTCACACTACTAGGGTAAGATCCAAAACAGCACCTTGGCTAACAAAACAAACTAAGAACAAAATGATCCTTAGAAATAAAATCTGGGCTAAATGGAGAGCTACTAAATGTCCTTTAGATCACCTTCTCTTTAAACAATTAAGAAATGCCACCAAGAAAGATACTCTCACAGATAAAAAGGAATTTTATCTTCACCTACAACAAACTAGTCAACAAACTCTGCAAAGATTCTGGTCAGGCATTAATAAACTTCTTAATCCAGGAAATACAACTACTCCCACACCTTCTGGCTTTAACCTTAGCAACTCCACTCTGATCCCAGATGCCTTCAACAACTATTTTACAGAAGTTATTCAAACCCTAGCTAATTCACTACCCACTTCTACTCCTACCTTATCTATTACTTCTAATACCTCCTCTAACACCTTTCATATTCAACCTGTTGCCACATCTCTTATCTTTAAGCTTCTCAAGAAACTTAAACCTTGCACTCCATCTGCTGACCAACTCCCATCTGAATACCTACAAATTGCTGCAGAAGCTATAGCATACCCTATTTCCATACTTATTAATAGAACTATCTCTGAAGGAAAAATCCACCATATGGAAAATATCTCACATCATCCCCTACATAAAGGGGCTCCTCTACTGAGCTCTCAAACTTTCGCCCTATTGCCTTACTCTCCCTTTATCAAAGATCATGGAAAGATGCATACACAAACAATTTCTTTCCTACCTTCTACAAAACAGACTTCTAGCCAATTGTCAACATGGTTTTAGACCTTCCCACAGCACTACAACTGCCCTCCTTTCCTTTACTGACATTATTAATAATAATAAGAACAATAATCTCCTCTCCTCTGCACTATTCCTAGACCTGTCAAAAGCCTTTGACATGGTTAACCATAACATACTTCTTGACAAACTAAATCTCTATTGTCTGAGCTCTCAAGCACTGCAATGGTTTAGGAGCTATCTCCAACACAGGCAACAAGCAGTTCTATGGCAGAATAACCTATCTTCCTTACTACCAGTAAACATAGGTGTTCCACAAGGCTCAATCTTAGGTCCCTTGCTTTTTCCCTTTTTATTAATGACCTACATGTAAACATTCCCCAAGCCATCTGCATTCAATATGCCGATGACTCAACTTTAATCTGTTCTGCTAATAATGTTTCCTCACTACAATCCCTTACTCAAACAGCTTTCCATAAAGTTGAAAATTGGTTTATGGAACATTCCCTCCTTCTAAATCCCAAAAAAACAAAACTTCTTCTCTTTTCTCCTACTCTCAAATCTTCCTCACCTTTCTTCTCCATCTCCTCTAATAATGCCACCTGTATAAGCCCAGACATGACCACTCGCCTATTAGGTATTACTATTGACAACCGTCTTAATTTTGATCACCATATTGATAACACCATCAAATCAGTTAACAAAAAAATAGGTACTCTCTACAGAATTAAACCCTTCCTTACCCCAGCAGCTAGAAAAACCATTGCCCAAACCCACCTGATCTCTACCCTTTTCTATGCCTCTGCCATTTATACTAACTTATCAAAAATAACATTACCAAACTCTCTACCTGCTACAACAGTATAACTAGATTCATTACGGCTACACCCTTCAGAACTCACCACTGTCTTAACCTCAGACAACTGGATTGGTTAGAACTTAATAGCCACTTACTCTATCAACAACTAACTATCATTCATAAGTCCCTTTACTACCCAGATGCTACCCCTAGCCTTACAAAACTAATTACCCCTTATAAAAACCTAGCCACACTCCGATCTGCTAACAAACTACTAGTAGCCTCGACTAAATCTTACAATAAAGCTGGTGACTCATTATTTTCAAATTCTGTCGGGAAACTCTGGAACCAACTCCCTCAAGAAATAACCAACATTGACTCCACATCCCTTTTTAAAAAACATATCAAAGAGCACCTAAAAACACACTGGCTATGTCCCTGTGCTAACCCTGACTGAAAACACTACCCCCTTACTCTTACTTCACTCACCCTCCCCTGTTTCTTGCCTCTAAATGCCACACTTACTGATACCAGCCACTTCCTTATTTTGAATCCTCTATACATTTTACCTATTCTCTCTTTCATCTTTAATATAGGCAATTTTAGTTGCTTCCTAATCAGCTCTTTTTATTACTCTTACTTACTTTCCTGCTTACCTGAAATTTCTGTTTTTAACCAGCTGTTTCATTTATAGTTGTTAATTATGATTTTAGGTTGTCTAGTCTGTTTCTGTTTTTCTCTTTTACTCTTTTAGTATTACTCATGCTTACCATTGTATCATTTTGTATTTTTGCTTGCTATTGTCTTTTTTATTGTAAATGTTTGCTTACTGCCTGTATTTTGGAGCTTTTCTCCCCGGGCCTCTACTGAAAATGGATATATGTCCAGCTAGACTAGCCCGGTCAACAAATGTAAAATAAATAAAAATAAATAAATTTTGATAGTAAACCTATATATCTATATATAAATATCTGTGCAGAAATTCACTGTTGTGATTAAATGGTCTTCCCTTCATAAATGCTAAGAAACCTTCAAGAATTCAGTTAATAAAATTAAGAAGAGTAAATAGCAGAAGAAAAAAACAGAAAAAGTGCCAATAAAGAAGTTGTCTAACCATTAAAAAACATGTAGTCCAGAATCAATTCAGAAAAAAAAGATTCTATATTATATCATTGTTGAGAAATGCTGAAAGCAGCCAGAATGATGGTTAATGATGGGGGCTGATGGTGAAATTTTTTCTCTCCATTGCATCATCTTGTGGCTTCCTCCCTACCCAGTACTTCATGTTCATTGCTAGATCTACCAGCCACCTCCTTATTCTCCCAGTCTTCCTTTCATAAGGCTGAGGCCAGCACTGATGTTAAGGGTTTTGTGGATGTCTTGTCATCGAAAACTTCCAGGGTGATATAATTTTAAAACTGCCAGAGTAGTGTCATTCGACCTACCCCATTAGCCCCGACTCCTAAAGTTTTCATGGTAGCATCTGATGAATGGGTGTGCAATGAGGACAATGTGGAGTTTTGTCCTACCACCACAGTAGCTTAGCCATATCTTGTAAAGGGTTGTAAAGGCTCTAGGGCCACTAGCCTAGTAACCTCTTATGAACCTATGAACATCAAAGATCACCATGCAGAAGTGTATGCTAATGCCCTGTACAAACACTTAAGTGACTGCATAAAGTCTGGTGTACCTCACCGGATCAAAACTAGGTCTTCCCATAAAAACAAGCCACAGTGGTGGACTTCAGGTATAAACAGATTATAAAACAAGAGGAAGAAACTGTTGTCCTAAAGCAAGTGGGATATCACTCTGCAGAGGAAGAGTTTCCTCCTAAGCCTAAAAAAGAAAATCAGAAATCCTGCAAAGTCTTCCAAAGCAAATTACAAAACTAAAATTGCATTCCTTGCCAAGGATAATCATAAGGCATATGTCTGAAGTCTAAAAGAGAATGCCAACTATGTACTGAACTGGTTGTAGATAGGATCATTCATACTACAATGGAAGATATCACCAACCTGCTAGCTGAAAGATTCAGAGCAAATTTTACCCCCTATCCCCACGTACCATATCCCAAAGCATACCTGACACCAGTCCTCTTTCTAGTATCTGTAAATGATAGGTCATCTCTGCACTCAACAAGACCAAAAGCATGGCCTCAGTGGGACCAGATAATATCCCAGGTTGTTTAATAAACAATCTAAAGCAAGACCTAGTGGACCCATTTTGAGTTCTCTTTAATCATAGCTTCATAACTGGTTATGTTCCTGCAGAACGAAGAACAGCAGCAGTAATCCCCCTGCACAAAGGGGGGGGGGGCATCAACTGACCTTTGGAACTACAGAGCCATAGGTCTAACCAGACTCATCTGTAAGACCATGGAAAGAGTTATCATGGACCTTATCAACAAGGACATAGGTGACCTCCAAACGCTGGAGTCTCGTTTTGTTAAGGGTAGATCATGCTTATTAAACCTGGTGGACTTCTTTGAGAATGTCACCAAAGCCATGGATGAAGGTAAGACAGTGCACACTACCTATCTTGACCTTGCCAAGGCTTTCAACACAATTCCCCACACTGGCATAATTGAGCAACTCTCTCAGATAGTGATTAACCCTTATGTTGCTAGATGGGCAGCCACTTGACTCACCAACAGATCACACTCTGTCAGAATTCCTGAACCGGTAAGCGTTCCGTCAACACTATACTCCAAAAACGAAGAAAAAATGAAGAACGCTAGACTCCATGGATTCCTGAAATGCTCACTGCTCACATACAATATCCCAACCACCTGGAATGATGTACAATGTATATCAAAACACTCCAACCACAAATAAGTTGAAAAATCTTAATTTATTGTACCACACGTTAAGCGCTTTCACTCACTTCACCATGAGCTTCATCAGAACAAATTTAAAAACAGTGAATACAGTTTAAATACTCCGTTTGACGCCAAATAAAAATAAATTTAAAGTGACACAACATCAAAAATTCAGTGCTAAAATAATCAGTTTTTGCCTAATGTCACCTGTAACATATATTGACATCCAGACATCCTACCAACAAAATAAATAACAGTATCAAAATATATAAAAAATATACAAATAAAAATGAAAATAAAATAATTCTGATACATATAAATTAATGCATTCTGACTGATAAACAGACCAGTGATATATCCCTTACAAATATGTATACTACAATAAAATAATATATAAAATAGTTTTTAAATATTATATTACAACTACCCACAACATACAAAAATATTTTATAAAAAAGATTTGTGAACTACAATGTGTGTATAAATCTTCTAATGCATAAACTGATTTGTTCCTTTGCCTAAAAAATATATAATTGAAATAATCTAATGTTTTATATTTAATAAAGGTTTTATAGTAATGTGGTCGTTAAGCCCCGGGGGTGTCGAGGCGTCGGTGAATACCTGCCAACATTCTTCCTTGTAGGCCAAGATTGCTTTAATGTTGCCTCCTCTATGGTCCAAGACAACATTTTCCAAAATAGCAAATTTAAAGGAATGCTCAGCTCCATATTTCTCTACATGCCTATAAAGAGCATTATTCACATCTTTCCTCCTTATACTATATAGGTGTGCATAAAACATTTTTTGAAATTCCTTTCGGTCTTCCCTATATGGTATCCCAGGCATACCCCACATTTTGCCAAATAAATGACAAATTTCAAATTACAATTGCCTTGTTTGAATGTCAATCTAGTTCTATTAACGTTGCTCAAAATAATTCCTTCGTCCTCATTAATCGCCAGACATTGACTGCAGCCACCACATTTTGTTGTATTCTTTTTAACAATAACAATTCCTTTATATCTTGTTCCTCTTTCCAAATATGTCTTAATGTTTCGACCCATCTTATATACAAAAGTGGGATTAGAGCCCAATAAATGTACTATGTCTTGGTCCACCATCATAATATTCCAATTATTTATTAGAATGTCCTTCACTTTATTGGTGTGTGGACCATACTCTAATACACAAGCTCTGTTGTATACCCCTTTTGTGTCTGTATGAATAGGATCAACCCTTTCCATCATATTGGTATTCCTTGCTTTACTATTTGCTCCTAATAATGAGGTATATTTATGTCCCCATTCCTTAATAACATATTTTCTGACATCCTTCATCATGTTTCTGTTATACACCCCTTTCTTTAAATAATTCGGTGATGAAATCCAATTCTTCTATCATCTAAGCTAATTAATTAAAGCTAATGAAAATACAAAGAACTAATAATTTGTTCTGTGTTAAATAGTCACTAAAATATTGAACCTCCAGATTAATAATACTCGTAATCAAACCTATAAGTAAACTAAAAGGATCAACGAATAGTCATATGGAAGGCACTCAGTGTCATGCAGGATTACACCAGATGAATGTTTACATTTATATATCATAATGATTTTTTTAATCATCCTTTAAAGCTTTTTCACCTCAAAGACTTAATCTTATCATATTACAGTAAATCAATCTCAGTAATTTCTTTTGCTGTCACAACAGACTATATTTTATAGATTTAGAGAGCAGATTCAATAACTGAACTTTGTAATGCTTCATCACATTTTTATTACAAAGTCTGTGAAATTTAATGCTTTAAATTTTATCCTTTTAATAAGAGGAACAATTTGTTTTCCTTTTCCTTCAGAATGCAAGAACAGTCACGGTCAAATCTAATAATAGTGTTTTAAAAAACTCTTGCCCTTAGACAATAACATTCTTAGAACATTCTATTTTTCTCTATAATGCAGAACTCTAACTATAATTGTACTAGGTTTTTGACTTGTATCTTTCACCTATAATATATTTTATAATTTCTTAACCGCAATTCTGAAAAAGTCATCCAGCAAAGTGTAGTAGAGGGATAAAGTCCTGATAATGACTGATATGACCTGCATTTAATTAGTGGATCAGGCCTTAGTGGTGCTGGCAGACGTTGGGCGTGCCCATCCTTGGGTAAGAGGGGAGGGATGTGCAGCCACATCACACAATGTGGTATGATTTCATTGGTAGAGATGACGGCAACTACCACATAGTTCTACAGAGGATGTGTGGAAGGGAGGAGTGGTTCAATGCCAATTGTCCATTGCACATACTACCCTCAGAACATGCTGAGCATCTCTAGGGAGGGGACTAATGCAGGAAACCCTCCCAAAGCAGCAATATGTTACAGTCCTGGAACACCTTAATTTCATCATTGGCCCCAAGTCATCAGAGAAAGTCCAGGGGAGTAGAAGATCAGTAGGTTGACCAGGAGGACAAAAAGATACACCAAGGTCAGCTGATGGTCAACTGTGTGGATATAAAAGAAGGAAAAATGGTTAGAAAGTCAGTTGTGCAAGCAAAATTATTTTTCAACACTTTTGGGAATTACAAAAATACGTAGGTTGTTCCTTCTAGACCTGTTTTCTTTTTTACCTAAGTACTATATCAATACACATGACATCCGAAGTGGTGCAGCAGTAGCGTTGTTGCCTCATAGCAAGAGGTTCTCCTGTTCGATTCTCGGCTGGAGTGTGGGGAGTGCCTTCTCTGTAGAGTCTGCATATCCTTCCCGCGGTTGGGTGGGCGTTCGAAAGACATGCGTAAATGGGCGTGCCTTCGTTGAAGGTTGAACGTCAAGCTGGCACCTCGGCGTTCATCAAAATCTGCTGCCAATCATTAGTGGACCGGAGTTCCGCTGTGGCGACCCCTAACTGGGAAAAGCCGAAAGACAACAATAACTATATCAATACACAGTTTTAAACAATAATTCAGCATCAGTTCCTCTATCTACCATCAATTTTTGAAACAGAAGTTTCTAACTGGACAGCTTTCTGATAAGTTTCAGTTATACTGGCTTTTAAGTCAAAATACTGCAGCTGGCTAATATTTTGAAGTGTAATGAAATTAATTGTCTAACATGTTTGTAAATGTAGCCACCCCAGTGGTGTAGAGGGATAAAACCCCGACTACAGCCCAGGCAACCTGGGTTTGATTAGTGGCCTGGAGTAAGTGTAAATGTAGCCATCTCAGTGGTGTAGAAGGAGAAAACCCTGGCAGGAGCCCAGGCAACCTGGGTTTGATTAGTGGCTTTGTGTAAGTGTAAATGTAGCCACCCCAGTGGTGTACACAGATAAAATCCTGGCTACAGCCCTGGCAACCTGAGTTTGGTTAGTGGCTTGGTGTAATTGTAAACATAGCCACCCCAGTGGGTATGATTTAGGGCATATGGAGGTGCGGCAGGGGAGTATAGACATACCTATTATGGGGAGGAAGGCTGTCTCTATGAGATCTGTTGAGACTGGGTCTCCTATGACCTATGAGTTGGCCTGGGTGTTGGAAGAGACTGAGAAGGCATGGACCACCTGCAGCAGAAGGTGGGAATAAAGGTAATTAGACCGATCAGGATATTAGGCCAAGGAAATTACCTAACTAGCCACAATGCGATGGTCTTGCTTGCTTGTCTGATACACAGAGTGCCTGAAGTTGCATCCCAGCAGGCCACTGGCATATGTCAGGAGCTCTGCACATATGGTGCTCAATGGGGAGGAATGTCCTGCCAGTGAGAGTTACACAGGGGTTCCTGCAGGGTGTTTGGGGTGCTACGGAAGTAGATTATGAGGTAAAAGAATAAGGACATGAGGTTAGCAGTTGTGGGATGAAAAATAATACAAAGAAAATGTATCTACCAACACTTGATGCAAATTTGGCTAAGCTGAGTATCTGAACATGTCCTGATAATCCACCAAATGAAACCACAAACTCTTTTAAGTAAGCTCTTGTTCTGCCATTAGAGGTTTCCTCAGAATTATCACTGTTTAATGATAAAAGGTCAACTAAGACCTAACAAATGTCACTCTAAAAGAGTCATCAGTGCTTCCATCTGCAATGGAGCTACTCTATTAAATTATGAAATGTGTCTTCTAAATAATTAGTTTATCAGCTGTGTTCACTAATGTAACATTTTCAACTAAAACATTATGTGGTTCTTTAAGATTTATAATCAAACAACCCTTGGAAGTAGAAATTCTTTCATCACTTATGGATAAATGCTTGGGCTGAATATAGTTTTATTTTTTTGCAGAAGAGATTTTTCATTTTTTTTCCATCTTCTTCATAAAGTCTGATCCTCCAAAAACATTTTCATCAGCAGCATTAGCTGTTTGAGGAAAACTAGAACTACAGCTTGTAGACAGCTAAAAATTTGTTGTTTTGTGAATTTTTGCTTGCTTTAACAGGTACAGTCTTTATTGTTTAGAGCAAATAAATACATTTGACTTGGATTTTTATTTAAAATTAGGCAAAAGCAATGGAGCCATGGAGAAATGCGGCTACTCACTCGCATGCATACCTCAAAGCCATCTAGATGCTGACATTTTCAACAGTATAACGATACAACATTGGTGAGCAGAACATTTTCATGGGCAAAGTAATAAACAAAGAGGTTAGAACATTAAAAGCAAACTAAAGAGGCAATTTCAAACAGAAAAAGACTGCAGCCTTTTATTCAAACATTAAAGTTAGAAAAACATTTCAAACTGGAATAAAAATGTACACACTTCACTGCAACCACTCAAAAAGACATTTCTTTTCACATTTATGTTATCCTCCATTATAATTTTTGCACTTCTCTGAATATATCTGTCAAATAACTAGTTTGTTCCGTCTAACCAATGACAACAGACTTTACTTAATAGCTTTAAAGTCCCAAACATCTTTACTCAACAAAGAACATGGCCTCCTTTCATGAAGTGACAGATAATCCACTTGTGATCTGTAAGCAGTATACAAACATGTATGTATAACAGTTGCAAGCTGCAATAAAAGGAAGGAGGAACAATGTCCTGAGAGATGAAAGTTGTGGCATAATCATCTGATCCCTCAGATGTTATCATTTTTGGTAATTCAGGAATAAATCTCACTATAAATGCCACCCCTTCAAAGCACTATTCCTACAGGATATAGACTTTTGTTTCTTTGTCAGAGTATGCTGCAGAGATACTTAATACGCTAAGCATGTCTATCTCAGACAAATTCCTTTTGCTTAGATTGCTTTACATATTTTTCTTTTAGTATCTAATAATTTAGAGTGCTGTGATTAAACATTTTATGTAACAAGTAATATTTGTTTTCAGCTTCTAGTTTCCTTCTTTGATTTGTTTAACAGACGTCTGACTAATATTACATTTTTGTAGAAAATCAGTAAACAAAGCATGCTGCACTTCCACGGCTTAACAGCAACTTCCACAGCTTGATAGCAACTTCTAGAATCAATTTATTAAATGTATTTAAAATATGATAAAAGTCCCTCTGTATTCCAAACGATAAGCACTTTTGAATCTTCTTCAGATCGTAAGTGTACAGGGACAACAAGCTGCTTTTTATATGAAGTAATTTCCGTTTTTTTAGAATACGTAGTTTAATTCATTGTTGCTTTTCCAAAGGATAGAATGGGCACAAACCTAATACCAGGCCTGAATAACATTGTTCCGTTAAAACCTGTGTTAAAAGCTTGAAGACCTACCATTGGCTGACACGAAGGTGTGTCAGCCATAAGTTCACATGTTTGGCATGTTTGGCTTGACTAGCTATGAATGGAATAGAATCACCTACTAACACTAATGCTATACTGTTACCCTTCCCAAGATTATGTTCACACCCATTCTATCCTTTGGAAAAGCAACAATGAATTAAACTACGTATTCTAAGGAAATGGAAATTACTTCATACAAAAAGCAGCTTGTTGTCCCTATACACTCATGATCTGAAGAAGATTCAAAAGCGCTTATCATTTGGAATACAGAGGGACTTTTATCATATTTTAAATACATTTAATAAATTGATTTTAGAAGTTGCTGTAAGCTGTGGAAGTTGCTGTTAAGCCGTAGAAGTGCAGCACGCTTTGTTTACTGATTTTCTACATATTTGTTAGCTGCACTTAGGCAGTGGAAGGTACTTTTATTTCTTCAATATTACATTTTTGGTTAGTGACTGTACAATGCAGAGTGGAACCTACTATTCATATTAATAAAAGATAAGTCTAATAGAATATAAAATAAGGCTACATCAGTTCCCTGCCTTATTAATAACATTATAACCCCCTTTTGTTGCCTTGCAGTTATTATTGCTCTAGATATTGTTTTTAAGTCTCATCAATTATGTTTCCTTATAATGTGCTAATAAAATGCAAGTACAAAAGCACTACAACATCAGGATCTATTGTGTTTTTCATTAGTTGCAGTGATGTATATACATTTTTATTACACAATGAGACACCCTTTACTTCCATTTCCAAGTGTCACTAACAAAAAATTTCAACAGGCTGTTAATACTTGATTTACTGGAAACCTCAGATGCCATGCATATGGCATACTGTTTACATTTCTTACTTTTGCTTTAACTCATCTCGATAGTCCTACTAAACTGCATTTCTCAAACAAACTTAGTTACCTAAAAGGACATTCATGCATAGTCATGTGTCCTTTATGTGCAGATAGCACATGTGACACTTTTTTGCAAACTGATATGTAATTATAATCTTGAATAGTCTTTGTGCCAAGGAACATCATTATTTTTCTTAAACTTGCGCATCTGCTTGTAACAGGACATAGCTAATTAGCCATTATCCATACTTTGCAATTATGTATCCAGATGTGCAAAAAACAGAACTCATTGCGTTTCCAACATAAATAAAAATTTTAGCCAGTCAGTTATGAAATGGCCAGTAAAACTGTTTTAGATTAAAGAGTGATGAAAATATGTCTCACAATCATACCACCATGTCCTACTGTAGGAAATTAATGAGGTATAAGTGTATTTGGTAGAATGTGGCCTTTATAATGAAATGTGAGTTTAACAAAATGTATAACTGTTAATACAGGTGTCTTAAATTACATACAAAATAAACAGAACAGAAATATGTTAGAGATTATTTTTGTATGCCTGTCCAACTTAGCAAAGATGCAGTTTGAGAGGACAGACTATTCCTGTGAACAATCTCTGGTATAGGTCCATAAAATACTATAATTTCTCTTCCAGAAAAGGAAAATGACCTTGCCACATCAGGATATATGTCTGAAGAACACTCAGCTCATTTGTGGTTTTCAGAATATTTTTGCTAAAAACAAACAACCAAAAAGAAGTGTTTCCAAAGAAGAAATTCCTGTAAGGAATTATTTCTCAATAATCACAAGATGCCTCTTTGATAATTTTCTTTTTCTTTTTTTTTTATTCACTGGTTAACTAGACTGTAGAGGGAACGTTCAAGTAGTTATCGAACAGTTATAGATATATATAGATATATAGTTATATATAGTTATATGTAGTTATATATAGATACATATATAGGTTCATAGGTTCATAGGTTCATACTAGGCTATCTGCCCTGGGGCATTTATAAGCCTAGCCCGATTGTGTTTGGCTTATGCCACCCCTTGATTTGAGTATACTGTGCCCTTTTTAAAGTTTAGTTTACTGTGCCTCTGTCTAATAGTGACACGGAAGTAATCCCCGGGACAAACCTACGATCCCCCATCCACTCATCAAGATTCTTCTTGAAGAGAGTCAGTGAGGTGCTCTGCCTAACATGAATTGGAATTCTATTCCAGAGCGAAGGGAGCCTCTGGGTTATGAATCTGTCCCTCCAGCATGTTCTATTTATTTCTGTGCTGAGGTTCAAGTCCCTCGAGCGTGGCTCTAAGGGATTTAGATTTACTGAGGTGGAGCATGTCCATTAATTCTGGGTTGGACATAGCTTTATATGTCAGGCATAGATCGCCTCAAGTAGGCGGTATGTAACTGAGTAGAGCTGGAGTTTTTAACCGAGCAGCATATGGCATCTGTTTGAGTCCCTTGATCCTCCTGGTGAGGTACTTTTGGGGTCTTTCTAATTGCTGCAGGTGTCGGGTAAGGTACATCCCAAAGGGGGCATTGTATTCTATGATGGGCCTGATGAGGGATGAATAAAGGGGCATGATTACCTCTCTTGATCTAGATGTGAATCCTTTCATGATGAGGTGGGCTATGTAGAAGGTCTTTCTAACCACTTTGGCAATGTGGTTGTCAAAGGAGAGATTGCTATCAACTTGGGTCCCCAAATCCCTAATTACTTTCTCTGTACTTAATGGGTTTCCACCTATGTGGTAATTTGTGGGCACATTGTTTTTGCCAAAGGGTATGACTATACACGTTTTGGCATTTAGCTTTAGACCATGGCTCTGGCACCAGTTATCCATCTCTGTGAGACCTTTTTGAAGGATGTTTGTGTCAGCTGGAGAGTCGATTATGGCGCCCAGTTTGCAGTCATCTGCGAACTTGGTGAGCCATAGTCCTCCCACGTTGGCCTGTACCTCAGAAAAGTAAATACCGAACAAGAGAGGTCCCAGGACAGAACCTTGTGGGATGCCACTTGTGACCGGTTTCGAGTCTGACATGGCTCCAGCAACTCTGACTCTGTGGGTTCTGTCTTTGAGCCAGTTTGTAACCCATCTTGTGACATAGGGGTTTATATTTAGGCTGGAGAGCTTATCTATGATGCCCGAGTGGGGTATTGTGTCAAATGCCTTTGCGAGGTCCAGATAGGCTGTGTGGACTACCTTCCCTTCATCTATGGCCTTGATGACTGTTTCGAAGAAGTCGACCAGGTTCAAAAGGCAGGATCTGCCCTTGACGAAGCCAAATTGGGTAGGATCTAGTGTCTGTAGGTCCCCAATGTCTTTGTTTATGAGTTCCATGATGATCCTCTCCATAGCCTTGCATACTAGGCTAGTCAGGCTTATGGGGCGATAGTTTCCAGGGTCCGCAGAGGCGCCACCTTTGTGGAGTGGGACCACTGTTGCTGTACGCCATTCTTTGGGCACATATCCTGTAGTGAGGCTGAGATTGTACAGCAGTTTTACTTGAGGGATTAGTTCTTCTTGGAGTTCATGTAGGACGCAACCCGGGACACCATCTGGTCCCATGGAAGCAGTGTTTTTTGCTTTGGAGAGGGCGGCCTTCACCTGAGCATCAGAGATGTTTGGGAGGCTGCACTCTGCCGGGAAAGATACTTGCTCTTTTGGGGGGGTGGAGAAGTTTGCACTGAACCTGTCTGCCAGGATATTGGTGATGTCTGTGGGTTCAGTGTATTTTTTGTCATTTAGAATCAACTCTGAACAAGTCTGGGAGTTGCATCCCAGGTTCCTAACATAACTGAAAAAAGCCTTATGATTGTCTTTAGTGTCCTGTGCAATTTTTCTCTCGAAGCTGACCTTGGAGGATTTTATTAGGGATCGTAATTTTTTGCTAGTACTGATCAGAGATGCCTTCCCTTTTAGGGATTTTGCTCTATCATGTAGTAGCTTCCTCCTTCTGTTGTACAGTTTATTTATGGCTGGGGTCCACCAGACTGGACGCCTGCCTTTGGATGATTGGGTCTTGATTTTGTTTGGGATAGCATGATCCATGCATTCCTGGAGATGTCCGTAGAATGCGTTTATATAGGATTCTGCAGTTTGGGCTGTAGTTTCCACTGGCCCTGGGGCCTTGAAGGATTCCACTTCAGTTTTGAGAAGTGTGAAGTTTGCTTTTGAGAAGTTTTTCACTGTGGTTTTCTGGGCTGGGGGTGGGGTCGGGATGTGGATATCCAGTGAAATTAATTTATGGTCTGATCTTATCAATGAGGGATATACTTCTGGTATGGAGCATAGAGTCCCCATGTTGGTAAAGATTAGGTCTAGTATGTTTTCCCCTCTTGTGGGAGTGGTGACTAGTTGTTCCATAGCATTTGAGTTTATAAATTCCAGGAACCTTTGGGCTAAGGTGCTGGGGCTTGAGTAATGCTCCCAGTCTATGTTTGCGTAGTTGAAGTCGCCCAATATAATGGTGTTCGGAGAGATCTTAGTGTTCTCCAATGTTTTCAGGAAAGCCGAGTGGAATTCCTGACTTTGAGAGGGTGATCTGCAGGATGCTATAAACTGAAAAGCAGTCTTGCCCACTGTCAGTTGCACATGGATGGTCTCCGATACTTCGTGCACTGCCACTAACCTGGAGGTGTGGATATCCTTGATAAATATGGAAACTCCCCCTCCTTTTGTGGTTCGGTCTGGGTTTTGGGGCCAAAAAGCATGATATGAGGTATAACCTGGTAGTGCTGGGGTGCTCTCTGGAGCCTTGAACCAGGTTTCTGTCACTGCACAGATATCAATGTTCTCCATACTGAGGAGAACTTCGAGTGCATGCATCTTGAGGTTAAGACTTATGGCATTTAGCAGCATTACCCTTAGTTTCTTGTTCCTTGTGCTGTCTATGGAGGTGGGTTTGACTTTTGAGCCTTGCCTAAAAAAGGCACTATGGGGGTGGCAAGAGCCTTTGCCAATATCCGAAAGCCCAGGGGTGACATCCACTTCTGTGGAATCCTATTATAAATAGTTATATATAGATATATATAGTTATATATAGTTATATATAGTTATATATAGATATATATATATATATATATATATATATATATATATATATATATATAGTTATATATAGATATATATAGTTATATATAGTTATATATAGTTATATATATAGATATATATAGTTATATATAGATATATAGTTATATATAGTTATATGTATAGTTATATATAGATATATAGTTATATATATATAGTTATATATAGTTTTATATATATATATATATATATATATATATATATATATATATATATATATATATATATATATATATATATATATATATATATATATATATATATATATATATATATATATATTAAATCAAAGCAAAGTCCCTGGTACCAATATTAAGGTTTTACAAACCCGAACCAACTAAAAGAAGAATACCCACTCTCCTTGAGTTCTGACTTCTTTGGAATCCTCTCCAGTAGCTGTGCTATTAAATAAAAACAAAGTCCCTGGTACCAATATTAAATTTTTACAAACCTGAACCAACTAAAAGAAGAATACCCACTCCCCTTGAGTTCTGACTTCTGTGGAAGCCTCTCCAGCAACTGTGCTATTAAATCAAAGCAAAGTCCCTGGTACCAATATTAAGGTTTTACAAACCCGAACCAACTAAAAGAAGAATACCCATTCCCCTTGTCTGACTTCTGTGGAAGCCTCTCCAGCAACTGTGCTATTAAATCCAAGCAATGTCCCTTGTACCAATATTAAGGTTTTACAAATCTGAACCAACTAAAAGAAGAATGCCCACTCCCCTTGAGTTCTGACTTCTGTGGAATCCTCTCCAGCAACTGTGCTATTAAATCAAAACAAAATAAGTGTTAAGTATATAACATTTAACCAGTCCTCCTAGCCTACTAGTGTGTTTTGATATTGTAAGGTACCTGGTCAGCTACAACACATCTCTGCGTATCCCACCCCTCACCTAAGTTCTCTACTTGTCCTCCTACCTCTCTACCCACTTGCCCAGCCACATTCCCTGTTAGCTCCTTATCTCTCTACTAAATCTACTACTGGTTTAGCCCTTACATCTGTTAGCTCCTTATCTCTCCACAAAAGCTACTACTGGTTTAGCCCTTACCTCTTATTACTTTCTGTACCCTCTCCTCACACTGTCTTCTTCATTCACACGGTCTCTAACTACCTCATACTACTATCTGTACTTTCTCTTCACACTGTCTAATCCAGCCACACAGACTCTCACTCAACTAACCCTAACTTAACCCCCTTCTCCCTCCTCTATCCTCCTCAGCTCCCTAGCCTCACTCACAGCTTAGTGACCATATTCCCCCCTCCCTAGTCTTGTGTCCAGCTTCGTGTTTGCTAAACCTTCCTCCATGGCCTTGTGCATAAAAATAAAAAATAAAAAGACTTATTCCTAGATAAAAAATAGCTCTGTCCTGCTGAAAAGCCTTTCACTGATTGCTTTATTCTATCACTGTGCCTCTTCCACGACGGTGCTAACCCACTCCATTTACCTTCGCTACCGCTTGGGCTCACATCGCACATTTACCCTACCCCCATTCCCACCTACCCCTAGATCACTCAAACTTATAGTTAAACACCACATCCACCAGCAATTCACACATTCCCAATTATCCTATTACACACCATCAATCAAGTACAACATAAACTATAACCACCACACCCATAATAACACAGCCAAGCATATCACCTAGTACACACACACACTAGTATACTCCATAAATAAAAATTATCCTCACCAAATCTAAAAACATGTATAGCTTGTAAAACCCCCTTCTACTAAAAATACTACTCTACCCATCAACTATCTCCATCCTACTTCTGCTCTCTATTCTCTGTTCCTAACACACCCAAATACATATCACTTTTCCACCCCCATGGCAAACTGAACCCATAGCTAACCACACACTACTAAAAAACTTTCCTATAACAACCCCCAACACTACCTCCTTTCAAACCCCATCCCTATTTTACAATAAGTTATTAGTAAAAACAATCCCTCACACCTCACACAAGCTATCTAAAATTCTTGATAAACTAGCCAAACTCTGCCTAAACCTACTGCAAAAACTCTCCTGCTGTGGAGATATACACCCAAACCCTGGCCCCATCCCAACAGAAAAAGCTGAAATACAGTTACCAAATCCCCCCTTCTACAAATCCAAATCATCTCACCTCTTTCTAAATATAAATGTAAGAAGTGTACTGAACAAAATTCATGACCTGCATGCCTTATTAGCCTTGTATAAACCTGACATCGTGGTATTAACAGAAACATGGCTCAAACCTGATCACCACAATAATGAGATCATAGCCCCAGGTTATGACATCATAGGTAGAGACAGAACAGGGAAAAAGGGTGGAAGTGTAGCAATTCTATATCAAAATCACCTCACCCTAGAACTAGTTGATTATAATAATGAAGAAATCAATGAGACAGAACTTATCCTTGCCAAATTTAAACTAAACACCAACAAACAAATAATCATTGCAGGTGCCTACCTCCCACCAGGTAATAACATTCCTATAATGGAAAACCTGTTAAATTGGTTCTCACACTCCCTCCCTTACGAAACCATACTACTAGGTGACTTTAACATAGACTGGGTCAACTGCTCCAACCACTATCCCTCAGATCACATCAACCTCCATGGGTTCACCCAAATAATAACTACCCCCACTAGGACTGACAAAACAACCAAACGTCAGTCCATTTTGGATTGAATTCTGGTATCCCACCCCACTCTTGTACAACAATCAGGCTGTTTCCCTGACAGTCTAAGTGACCATTAACCCACCTACCTAATCAGGAACAGAACCCACTATCTGCCCAACCTACCTATCCTCAGAGTAATACGTAATAAAAGAAACTTCATAGCCAATGACTTTAATAAGGCACTAAGTTGTTGCAATTAGTTCCCCCTCAAGCAGCTACCTCTCGATGAAGCAGTACAGTATTTTAACTCAACCTTCCTACTAATCCTAGACTATCATGCACCCTCCAGAACTATTAGGCCAAAAACCTACCATGCCCCATGGCTTACCAAAGAGACAAAAATTGTAATGAAGGAAAGGGACAAAATCTGGATAGCATCTCACAAAGATAAAAATACTACTCTAAGGCAAAAGTACATAGAACTACATAATAAAGCCAAGAGGCTAACTAAACTTGACAAGTCCAACTACTATAAAAACCTACAAGATAAATATACCCATAACCCCCAAAAATTCTGGGCCTCCATAAATAGATTACTTCACCCTGGGAAAGCATCCACTCCTACCCCTGTGTTGCCAAACAACCAAGACAGTATCCCTACACAATTTAATAAATTCTTTACAGAAACAGTACAAAATCTAGCTTATACCCCAAACAACAATGGCACTCCAATACAATCATCCACTACAACTGACAGTAATACATAAAAAAACACCTCTAGCTTTTCCCTGCAGCCAGTGTCCACTAAAATGATTTCAAACCTCCTTAAGAAGCTAAACCCAACCACACTAGCAGCCGATAAACTTCCTGCAAATTTCCTTCAAATATTAGCAGAGGCCATATCATATCCAGTGTCAATTCTCATAAATAGGTCAATTTCAGAACACAAAGTACCTACACTCTGGAAAACATCCCACATTGTTCCTCTGCACAAAGGAGGCAACTTCTTAGAGCTCACCAACTATCGCCCTGTAGCCATACTATCACGCTTATCAAAATTTTTAGAAAGAGTTGTTCACTTGCAACTAATGCAGTATCTCCAACAAAGCAAACTACTATCCAATTCCCAACATGGCTTTAGACCCTCCCATAGTACGACCACTGCTCTTCTATCTTACACCAATACAGTCAAGCACTACAGAAACAAAGGTCTTTTCATATCATTCATTTTCCTGGACTTATCAAAAGCCTTTGACATGGTTAATCATGATATGCTCCTCAATGCTCTATCTAGTCTAAACATATGCTCCTCCACTATACTATGGTTCAACAGCTACCTATCAGAATGCCAACAAGCAGTCCTCTGGCAAGAAAAGCTGCCCCCCCTCTTACCAGTGTTCATAGGAGTCCCTCAAGGATCAATCCTTGGCCCACTGTTGTTCTCTCTTTTCACTAATGACATCTCCTCTTCCCTGCCCACTGCCTCACTAGTACAATATGCTGATGACACCACCATAATATGTGCTGCCCCCAACATAATGGAACCACATACCCTTACCCAAAATAAATTTACTCTAGCTGAAACCTGGTTTTCTAACATACAACTACTTCTCAATCCCAAGAAAACAAAACTAATCCTATTTACCCCTGGCAGATCATCTAACTTAAACTACAGCCTCATCATAAACTCCAAAAATAATATACAAATCACACCAACCAACCACACAAAACTACTAGGAGTAGAGATTGATAATCACCTGAAATCTGATATCCACATAGCACAAACCATCAAAAAGGTGAACAGAAAATTAGGAATCCTCTATAGAAACAAAAAGTTCATGACTAAACAGACCAAAGCCACTACTGCAAGAACCCACCTCCTCTCCATCCTTCTTTATGCCTCCCCTATCCTAACTAATCTTCACCTTACCGAACTTCGCAAACTGGAATTGTGTTACAAGATTGCCACGTTTGCTACAGACTCCACAAATAGGTCCCATCATTGTCATTCACTAATGCAACTCAAGTGGCTGGAGCTTCCTCAGCTACTACATCTTAATGAAGCCACAGTAGCACATAAACTCTACTACTACCCTGAGAAAAACGACTGCACTCCAGCTGCTAATTCAGCCCCACACCACCACTAGAACCCTAAGATCAAGCAGCCAAAACCTCATTCATGTAATTAGACATAAAATGAAGCAGGAAAATCTCTCTTTGCCTGCACAATAGCCCAAAACTGGAACTCACTCCCAAGCCATATAACTACCACTACTTCTAGTACCCAATTCAAACACCTCCTGAAATCCCATTATTCAAACAATTGGCTCTGCTCTTGCTACTCCCCAGGGTAAACAATAACTATGCACAGTTGCAAGGATTCTGCTACTCTCTAACATTTTCCTTATATAGCCCTGCTAATATCCTTGCTTATTCATCCAAACTCATCATCAGTACAATAGGATAAAACATACTAACACCTGTACACTACAGTATTAAAATCTGTACCTGATAAAGGCTATAATCTGTATCTGAGAAAGGTATAAACCTTATCAGAGCTCTTCATATTCTCATCTTGGTCTTACTTCAATACCTTTACTTTTGATGTGTGGGTGTGAGCATATATATATATATATATATATATATATATATATATATATATATATATATATATATATATATATATATATGTCTCTACAAATGTAGATGTATAAATGTATTGTGAATGAGAATGTATATGAAAAAAAAACCTTTTTAATTTTCTACTAATTGTTCATTCTACTAGATGCATCATATGCTGTGCAAATTTTCATGTTTGCACTACTTTAAATAATGTAACACCTACATTTGTTCTTAAGACTTGCTTAGAATTGTATAAATGCTAATAGTGTAACATGCAGCTTTTCTCCCTGGACCTCTGCTGAAAATGGACCTGTGTCCAGTCGGTCCCTCCCGTTTAACAAATGTAAAATAAAATAAATGAAAATAAAATAATAATATATAGTTATATATAGATATATATATATAGTTATATATATAGTTATATATATAGATATATATAGACATATAGTTTTATATATATATATATATATATATATATATATATATATATATATATATATATATATATATATATATATATATATATATATATATATATATATATATATATATATATATATATATATATATATATATAGTTATAGAAATTATTGATGAAGTTGGGTTTATCAGCTGCAACAGATAAGCAGAGGATTCACTGTGGTTGTGGTTGTGTGTGGTTGTGTGACCACAGAGTGAGTATATATAAATAAGTGTCGTGGTGCCCCATGTGCACAATAACTCTGTTTTTTTTGTCTGATATGTTTTTTGTTCTGATGCAAAGGAACCAGTATATTTTGGCATATGACTAAGTAAGTGTATTTTCGGAATCTTTTGGTTTACTGTTTTATTATTAAGTTTAGGAGCTGAAATTTTATTTTTATTTTATTTATTTTACATTTGTTAACCGGGCTAGTCTAACTGGATATATTTCCATTTTCAGTAGAGGCCCGGGGAGAAAAGCTCCAAAAGTAGCACAAAAAATATCATATACAGTTATATAACAAAGAGAGTAGAAAGGAAATTAGAATACAAAAACGGAATCTTAATGAGAAGTACTTACACTAAGTGGGATTAAATATATAGGATAATATAAGTCACTTTACAACATGATATCTGAGGTAATTTAAAGTTCCTTGATAGATTAAATAGATATTGGAAGTTATATTAATCTTACTAGTGACTGTTTCTGCTTACAGAGGGGTAAGCAGTGTGAAATTTTGTAACCAGAGGCAGTATGAAGATAGAAGTAGGGAGGCTGAAGATTAGTCAGGGTTACTGCAAGGACATAACCAGTGTGTTTTAAGGTGTCTTTTGAGCTTTTGCTTAAAGAGTGACAGTGAAGGTAGTGGAGTTAGATCGATTGGTAGAAGGTTCCAGTTTTTTCCAGCAGTGTTGGAGAAAAGGGAGTCGCCTGCCAAGTTATTGGACTTGCTTATGCTAGCAAGCAGTTTGCTACAAGAGCATAGGGAATTGAGATTATTATAGGGGTAGTGAGGTTAGAGAGTATAGGAGTATGTTTTGGTTGGTAAAAGATCTTATGGGCAATGGTAAGTTGGGAAAAATCAGAATGTTTTGTAGTTCAAACCAATCTAGCTGCTTTAGATTCTGACAGTGGTGAGTTCAAAATGCATTACCAGTGGCAAATCTGGCAAAGTTGTTGTAGGAGTTGGCTAGTTTGAGAAGATTATGTTTTTTTAGGTTAGTATATATAAGTGAGGCGTAAAGAAGAGTTGAGATTAAATGAGAGTGGGCAATAGTGGTTTTAGCTGTTGGAGTAAAGAAGGGCTTGATTCTATATAAGGAGCCCATTTTTCTGTTTGCTGTTTGTATGGTGTTATTTATATGGCTATCGAAGTTGAGGTTATTGTCGATTGTGACTCCTAACAGTTTGGTGGTAGAGTTGGGGGATATAATGGTGCCATTGTTGGATTTGATTGAGAAGTATAGAAATGATGCAGTTATGTTACTAGGTTCAAAAGGAAGAATAATTTACTAGCTTTCACAATGAGATGAGTCTCAGTAGTTTGCATTTGCAATGTAGGTTGCATGTGATGGTTTGCAATTAGGAAGTGTGTGTTGATGAGACGTACCTTTGCATAATCGCTATGTAGTCTAAATCATTTATGGAAGCACTGAATTTCATTGAGCTGCTGTTCTTTGTGCCATGGCATGGCAAAATCAAGTGAATGAATCTGATCCAGGAACACTCACTGAAGAAAATGGGAGTGGAAGAGTGCTGAACTTGACCCTGTGCAGCACCCATAGTAAAGCCCTTTTCCATGTTTAACTGGATCACGAGTCAATCAGTTGAAATTTGCTGAGACATAGTTTGGTGAGCAGTGTGTAGACAAACATGAACATACCCATATATGTGTGCTTTATATTTATAGTTTTATGTTTATATATGTGTGTGTGTGTGTGTGTGTGTGTGTGTGTGTGTGTATACATGTGTGCGTGTATATATATATATAGAATGGTTACATTTAGCAAAACAATTTCATTCTCACTTTTGACATTATTTTTGCAGTTCACTACTGCAAATTATGTAACGTAATATTTTTGCAGGGGGGCAAGTCCTCCCTGCACCCCCCACACCCCCGGCAAATAATATATTTCAACTCTGAGATCATACTACAGTGGGAAAAATGGTCATTTCCTGATCCCCACTTTACTGCGATCTGTAGTTATAAATTTGATCACATATGTGCAAATGCACACTGGCATTTGGTACACTGCACACTCGCAATATTGCAGGTCGTTGACACGGGAATCAACCAAATGAGGTTCGATATTCCCATTTTCACCAATTGTGCACTCTTCATTGTGATAGTTAATCATATTCACTTCAGAATTTCCAACGCCTGAAAACCTGAATGTCATATGGTCAAGATCATATCATCAAGTTTTAAGAAGCTCGAAATTCTAAAATGAACCCTCCCCCAAAAAGCAAAAAATAAAACATTTCTGCAGGCGGGCAAGCCCCCCTGCACCCCCTATGTAGGGAATGTGCCCCCCACACCCCGCTACTTAAATATACCAACTACGAGATCACACTACAGTGAGGAAAAGGGAAATTTCCCATTCCACACTGTATGCAGATCTCCATTCAGAATTTTGAGCTTCTGAAAACTCGATCATATGGTCTCGACCATATGACATTTGGGTTTTCAGCCATTTGAGATTCTGAAGGGAGGGAACCCATATATATATATATATATATATATATATATATATATATATATATATATATATATATATATATATATATATATACATATATAGATATAGATATATATGTATTTACAGAGAGAGATACATAAAATGTAACATACTTATATATATTTCTGTGTGTGTGTGTGTGTGTGTGTGTGTGTGTGTGTGTGTGTGTGTGTGTGTGTGTGTGTGTGTGTGGATATATATATACACACACACACACACACACACACACACACACACACGTATATCTATCTATCTATCTATCTATCTATCTATCTATCTATCTATCTATCTGTCTGTCTATCTATCTATCTATCTATCTATCTATCTATCTATCTATCTATCTATCTATCTGTCTGTCTATGTATCTATCTAAACTATCGATCTATCTTTCCATCCATCTACCTGTATATAAATTTGTGTGTAGACAGTTTAAAGAAGTCAAATGGCCAATTTTTTTTAGGAAGTGAGAGGAAACCAGAGTATCAAAAAAAAATTCATACAGACATGTGGAAAATACAAGAAGTCCCTACAGAAAGTAACAAACAGTTAGTATTAAACACCAGAAGTTGTTAAGTAGAATTTTTTATACACCATGCCCCGACTGCCTGTCAACCATCAGCCCACTTGCCCTCTCTGAGTATTTCAGCCCATTTGTTCTCCATAATTGAGCCAAGCTGACTGTCATTTAATAAGTCATTATGAGTTGGGGAGATTTTTATTTCTATTTAGCCCTACAATTCACCTTCATATTCATAGGCTCATAGGTGAATAGTCGGCTATCTGACCTGAAGGGCCATTTTTAGCCTAGCCAATATCTTGAGGTCAGAATCAAACCTTTTACATTGCATCTTTCAGGTGAATACCTTAAACATTGTGCCAAACTAACCCACCCAGATGACCAGCTTGTGGAGCTGAAGGTAAACATGCAATGAGCTGTCCACACTGGTTATCCCTCAATTCCATACGGAATTTTACAGCAAGCAATCCTACCCTGACTACTCAAGCACAGGAAATGTTTTTCCAGTCTCACCCAGAGAAATCCATACTTCCCCATGTTCTGTTTGATTGCCTGCTAACTTCCCCAACCATGGGAGAGGCAGGTGGGTCATGCCCTTCACTCCTATTCCTACCTGATTAGCTGCTGTAGAACAAGGACTGCTAATCTGATCCCAGTTACTGAAAAAGAATGAATCCCAATAGTTCAATGTTGCACTGTGTAAGTTCTGATTTCTTCTTAATGCATTTCAACCTGTTTTAATACCTGGAACATATGCTGGCTTTATTTTCATGGTTGCACAACTGAAACCATATAAGAGAAAATACTGTGATTGGGACTGACCAAAAACATCCTTGTAAACAGCGAATCCACTGTATGTAAACCAGGTGCATTTCTCAATAGACTTTCCAAGATGTTTGTGATAGTGCTTTGCCTGCCTCTGGTCAAATTTAAGACATCTCAGCTAAGTTATTAAATGGATAATGTTTACAGTGGAACAAAAATCTAAGAAGGTCCTCCCACTTCAATAAATCAATGGAATATGATGGAATTTTTGAGCATTCTAATATGAACAGAAAAAAAAACACATCTGCTTATTGAAATCTACCCATCGCCTCAGAGAGAAACAGAATATCAGAAATAATGATGACATTCAATCAGTAGCCAAGGACATAGTAACCTTCAAGGAAAGAATTCACTGCCTCTTATCCTAGACTAAGATGTGCAACCAGCTGGAGTGCATTGCAAAAAAAAAAAAAAAAAAAGACTTCACCTTTACTGAAGTGGGAATTCTCCATTTTATTTATTTTAAATCGCTTCACATTCTAAAACAAAACAAAGCATGTATACAAGATAAAAAAAATAAATAAAAAATAGATGAAGCTGTCTTTGTTAAATCCCAGAAGTCTTAACGATAAATTTGTTGCTTTAGAAGTTTATCTCTGCTTGAATATTCTTGAAGTGCATACTATAATTAAAATTTCCTTACAGGGGATTTGAACAACACAAAGTGTAACTGAGTAAACTATTCAGCATCAAATAATCTGCTGACTGAATGTCATCATGAACTGATTGCATGAATCATAGCAATTTGTAACAAGCAATATGGAATCTGCACAATGAGTGGCACTATTTTAGAAATTATATCGACAATTCTAGAATGTTGCTGTTGCCCACTCATGGTTACATTCTTTATAGTTAACACTGCTCCTGATACAATCAGCTTTAAACTAAGAGTAAAATGAATGCTACCCTTGCCAGGCATATGCAACAGTTGGAATGTCTGGAGAGGCTCCTCACCAAAAGAATTCAGGGTATTAACACATTGTCCTACACAGATCGCCTTCACTGTAAAGCCCTTTTTGTATATTTAGTCTATTACAGGTTACTGAGAAGTGATCTATGCCTGGCATATAAGGCATCCTCAGATCCAGCCCTGTTGAACTTTTTGAACATCTACAAAAAGAATAGCAGAGAAACATTAGAGGGATTAATTTTTTTTTTTGCATGCTGGCAGGAAGACATGTATCTCAAAGGGTCCATGCACTCTGGAATAGGCTCCCCAGCCAAATGAAGCAAAGTCCATCCCTAACCCTTTTCAAATGTAACCTTGACCATCGGATGGGAAATTGAAAATTCATCACCAGTCTGGTCCCCATGTCTCTGATAGACAGAGATCGACAGAGAAAATTCCCTAACATACCCCCCCCCACCCAAACATTTAGCAACCTCTTAGTTCACACACCCCTCCAAATAGATGCCCATGTTACCTGAAGAGGCAATTGAGTTGGTTTGCATGGCTAGGCTTATAAAAGCCATGGTGGTCATCATCCTAGTATACACCTATGGACCCATGAACCTATGATGCATTAAATGACATACCTTTGAAAAAAAGGTGGGATGACTAGCCTTAGTGACCCAAACAAATTTCTTGAAGATAATATCAATGCATTTTATTATATTCTTAACTTCTGCATTTACAAGCACATACTTATATGGCACAAATAAATAAATAAACAAAAAAAAAAACTTTAATGGACTACTTTTAGTGGTCCAGAGTTTAAAAACAAATGGCACTTCTGATAATTTCAATGGACACAAATGACAAAAGACTGGTGCAAAAATATGTAGAAATTCAATAGGGAGTTATAAACCAAAGTTAAATTCTTGGAGTTTTATGATTCACTGTTTAAATGTGTTGTCATCAAACCCCTTTGTGATGTAACATCTGAGATGTGGCTGAATGCTTCTCCAATATTCTCATTTTCTCACAAAAGTATACATTTCAAGTTACATTTACAGTTGTTATGCAGTAAAGAAAAAAAAAAAAAGCTGTATCAAGCCATTCTGATGTACCTTTAGAACATTATAATGACACTGAATGTCTTCATTTCCAGGGATGTATGCTTTACTTTCTCTATGGTGTATTCTCAGACAAAAAGTAGATGACCTCTGAAGAAGAAGAAACAGATGAAGAGAATAAGAAATAAACAGAAAAAATAAACAAAAGCAGACCATATTATTAACTGGCAATACTCAAAATAAATTAATGCACCCATCCCTCAACACCCCAAAAATAAAGAAAGACTTGTAACTTTTTAGCAGTATGAAAAAAAAAATATTCATTGATAAGAATAAGGTTCAGCAATGCAGGCTGTTTGCAAACCAGGCTGATCTACTGAACATATATATTATCTTGTTTTTGCTGGGTGTATGAAATTAGCATGACTATGATTTTTCTTCCTTTCATAAGTGGTGATGAGGGGAATGCAATGTCATTATGAATATTTTCCCCCATGATAGTTTTTCATGACTAGAGCATGGAATACGCTCTCTTCTAGGATCTATTGTCTGCATAGAGGATGATATACATCATTTACATTTCATGTGTCCATTGTTGCAAGAAAGTCCTTCCATACTCCACAGCTTTTAAACAAAGGCATTGTGTCAAAATCTACGGAGGCCATTTCCCCCCCTTTACTCCACCCTCATTAGTGCAGTCATTGAATATAATGCCCTCTACGGCACATATCTGTCCAAACACGTGCAACAATTGGAGCACCCACAGAGATACCTTACTAAAAGGATACAAGGCCTAAACAATATGTCCTACATGGACCCACTCAAAGCCCTGTCACTATACTCAGTATCCTAGAGACTGCTAAGAAATTACCTGTGTCTGAAATACAAGGCATCTTCTGACCAAGTACTGTATGATTTACTGCACATCAGCAATTCAAATGGCATCAGAAATACTCAATCTAGGGATCTAAACCTCTTCTGCAACATCAACAGAATGGTTTAGAGGGTCAGGTATGTCCTGCAGAGGATACCACTACCCTGGAACAGACTCCCCAGCCACATAAAACAAAGTTCGTCCCTGTCCATATTCAAATGCAACTTGGATCTATGGGTGGGAAGCAGAAGATTTACCCCAGGACTGCCCCCGTACTACTAATGAACAGAAGCAGGTCCTAAATGTGTTATCCCATCCATGGGTCCCTGAAATTATCTATGGTATGATCTCATTTATTCTCATTAGGGATATTATATAATTATAGACCATGGGTTGGGTAAAGCCAGTCTCTAACCAATTTGTTAGGCTAATTTGAGCAGAAAAATGGAAACTGGCTAAGCTTAAAATGGCTCACAAGGGTAGCTAGTCTAGTACTTAGCTATGAATGTATGAAATCTGTGATATCAACATTCACTAAAGGGCTGTACCCTAATCTGAATTTAGATGTCTTCAATGGGCTGTACTGTAATCTGAATCAACAGAAGAGTTCATGGAGTTCATGGCACAGCTGTTATTTAGCAGTATATTCTTTTGTATAACTTTAAGATACCACTCCTTTACTTCACCCTACCTTACACTTAGATTTATAAATTCACTGCTTAGACATACTGATCTTCTTCTTAATGTTTCATGTCCATGGATATCCTTTCCATTTCAGAATTCTGACTACAAAAATCTTGTTACACCAACGCATCTCTGTGGAGCAACATAGTACTCTTTACGGCAGTTGTACCCTCTTCGCATTATCTCTGGCAGATGTACTACAAGACATTGATAAATTAATATGCAAATACTCATGGATGAAAGTGGACGGTGGTATCATACACTACACCATCTTTCCTAACTTTATTAAACTCATTATGTGACTTGTCACTTCTCACTTAGGGTCGCCTATGTAGCCATTTATATTAGCAGGACCAGGGTTTAGCTGTAGGTATAGACAGTCTAATACTAACTGCTGTTTCCAGGTACTTAGTACTCTTAATTCTCATATATTCCACTACAATGCCTGGAATCATTAGGAATTGTAGGGTTTAAATACAGTTCAATCAATAATCACCAAAATGACCATTCTGTCTCTATAGATTGAATGACCTATAGTATGATTTTATAAATTGGGAGGTACAGTGGTTGTAGCCTTCTTTGCTA
>NC_056746.1:1409691569-1409701569 GCF_019279795.1 Protopterus annectens | reverse complement strand
TCAGCGTTATTCTTATATAACTAACCAACGCTAACTTTTCTAACAAAAGAATCTACCTACATCTAAAAGCAAAGGAATGCATTGCTACGATCATGACAACAAAGCTATCCAACCTGCAACCAAGCATCCAACAATACTAGCTTCGTCGGTAGAGGTTAAAGGCTCAGATTAATGAAAATGAAGGCTGTAATAGGTAAGTAATAGCATAAGATCCATGGCACTATACGAGAATCAAAGAGAAACTGACAAAAAGCATACACCATTAAACTCAATACGGAGCTCAACGCTAAGCTGCTAAGCTCCGCCCAAGTGACAGGAGGGGCTAACAAAAAGCATACCACGTTGAACTCAAACGGAGCTCAACACTGTTAGCCTACTAAAATGCTAAACTCCACCCATATCATAAAACAGTATCGCTAATGACCAAAGTATTCTAAAATTACTAATCAAATGCATAACCAATACTACACAGTGACAAACAAATAAGAACCAGTATAGGTAGTAAATAACAATCACAAGAAGTCAGAAAATCGCAGTGAGAATAAAAACGGCAATTGCTGACTTCTCAAATACATACAAAAATAGCTCAATCAGCTAATACAAACAATGCAACCAGTATCTCATAACAAACATAGTCAAGAGCTTCCTACGTACAACATAATATTATTAATTTAAAAAATTATATATTTTTAAAAACAGAAAAAACATATCAAGACTATCTATTGAATATTAATTTACCAAAAATTAATATTTAACACTCTAATATAAAACCTGTCACTTATTGGACAGTCAAACAACATGACACTAAAGAACATATGACAAACATAATTACCTCACCCTAAGACTTTTGGAACGTAAAATAGGCTTAATAGACATCCTATCATTCAGGCCTCTACCAAAATCTGCTCTCAAACGAGTGATCCATTTCAGTTCCTTCTCCTCAGTAATGTTAGTAACATTCCCCCCTCTGACATTAGGTGTAATGGTTTCTATGACCATAAACTCAAAAGAATGAGTGGGACCAGTGGTCATTACATGTTTCGCTAGAGCATTTGTGCTAACACCAGTTCTGATGTTGTAAAGGTGCTCTCTAATTCGATTCTTCAGCAACCTATCTGTTTTTCCTATGTAGAAAGAGTGACACTCAATGCATGTGGCTAAATAAACCACATGCTGTGTTTCACAACTGGCCACGCAATTAAATTTAAACTCCTTGCCAGTGTCAGGATGCACAGAGATGTTTGATTTCCTGATATAAGCACAATAATTACAAGCTCCACATGGAGACGTCCCTTCTGCACCCACAACCTCTCTGTTGTGAGGTGAACCACATAACATCCTTCTAATATTCTTCCTGTTTTTATATCTAAACTTGGGTTTATTTCCTACAACTTCCGCTATCAGTGGATCAGTGAGTAGGATACCCCAGTGCCTTTCAAAGATGTTATAAATCTTATCTCTGTCCTTAGTAAAGAACATAGGTATTCTCACGTCAGTATTCATGTTAATGACGGACACAGGTTCATTCTCTATTTGATTCGAAAAATAGGGTTGAGCTCTATTCTTCCTCAAATGATTAATATCAGAAAGTCCTAAACTAAGGTCATGAGGGGTATATCCCCTGTTGGATAATCTATCCTTCAAATTCCCAATTTCACTTTCAAAACCTAGATCTGTATTATTCAACCTAGAGACACGCATAGCTTGGCCTCTAACAACATTCTTGAAAACATAATTGGGATGCATACTATTCCGATGAAGTATAGTATTCCTATAACAATCTTTCCTATGTATCCCAGTATCAAAATAACTTTGACTTGCACTGGTCCTCTCAACACATACATCTAGAAAATTGACCTTCTCCTTAGAGGAGGTCATAGTAAACTTAAGATAACTGGTGGTTTGATTCATCTGTTCAAGAAACACTCCTAATAATTCAAAGCTTCCCTCCCATAATAGAAAAACGTCATCGACAAAACGTTTATAGAACTTGATGTTCTTCTTATATAAATCCATCTTATATAAGACATCTTCTTCCCACAGTGCGAGAAACATGTTGGCGTAGCTGTTGGCACAAGTTAGCGTTGGTTAGTTATATAAGAATAACGCTGAGCTCTGTGCTATGTTTAATGTGGTACGTAATTTGTTAGTCTATATTTGGTTTTGGTATGGTGCGATGTATTAGCGTCAACGTTCGCTCATCATGGTTCATTAATTTGAGCGTTTGAACCACACAGACGAATATGTTCTGTCGGTCCTTTGGTTGTAAGTAGGATAGGTTTGTTTATATTACCATAGCTGAGTGTTTCTTCTTTTCGAAATGTAGGTAGATTCATTCAGAGAATATTAGTGTTGCTAGAGTGAATGTAAGAAAGGAAAGACGTCGTTATCGTTCTCTTTTAAAAAATTCTTTTGGATAGCTTGCAATGCTTTGAAGTATTTGAACTATGTTTATAGGAGTTCACACATTGGATTGAGGTGTAGCTAAAGGTGATATGCCCATTTCGTGCCAGTCGACAGTTTTTAGTTTCGTTATTAAGTTGTATTTATTGTTTAGGTCTTTACATTTCCCTCGTGTGATGATACAGAGCAATGTTTATGATCGCTAGTTACAGCGAACACTTTTTTAACTTTAATTATATTTTTAAAGATTGAATTTTAATGGTGCTGCTATGGTTATGATTTATAACATTAGGAGGGAAATTTGTAAAGAATTTTTAATGTGTTTTGTTTTGTTTGTGAACTGCAATGTTGGTAGACTATTTAATGAATGTTAGCTCTTTAAATAAATGAACTTCCTGATTCAATTCAGGAAGTGATGTTGTAGCTTAGGAGAGTCATGATTGGTTGATACAGGTTTTAAATGTGACTTCTCACTTGTGCAGTTATGGTCTGATGAAGCATTTTGTGAAAGCGCTAACCACCGACTGAGTGCACAATAAATTTTCGTGTTTGTGAAGTACCTTGGATCCTCTGCTTTATTACTGAAGGATATTTTTGATTCTAACCACATTGAATGACGTTTTTGGACTTATTTTAAGCTCAGGACAGTATAATTATCGCATGGTTGCTGTTGTTGGAGTTTTTGCTGTTTTTCCTACATTTTGTGAGTTTCTCAACACAGCATTTACCTGGCTGGGTGTAGTTGTTCTCATTTTTATTGCCATTTTATTCATTTGCTCTGTTTCTACACTCCGTGAGGACATGGCAGAAGGTAATTTTGTTGCAGTTGAATTGAATTATAGACCTGAGATTTGTCCAACGAGGTTGGAAGTGAATAATGGAACTGAGACCTGTTTATTCAATACTGATATCAAAGAAGCAGTTTCTGAACCGGGTCGTAATAATTCTAGCAATAGATTTAAAACCTTAATGACTGGTAATGATAATGTACTCTTGATGTATGAAGGGAGTACAGATAGCGCTGCTACGATTGTGGAAAGAGGTGAAAGTGATGACCTGAAAAGGGCTGTATTTCGGATGGAATCTGATTTTTTAAAGTTGAAGAGAATGCAGCTACAAAGACAACACTTTGAGGCTTGTCTGCAGAAGAAGATTGTACCGAGAGGTTTACGGGTTTTAAAAATGCCAACATATGGAACACAATATCCTGAGCTACTTGCAAAGTGGCAACAGCTCAATCTAGAGGTGAGTGCTAAATACATGACCCTATTGAATGAATTTTTTTGACCAGAGGAAGATAGCCTCAGAGAATCTATTTGTTTGCAACAAAGTAACTTATACAAATGTTTTAATAGAAGTAACATTGATATCATGATGGATTCATTAATGGATAGTGTATCGGTGTTTGAGAGGAGACTGTTAATACAGAAGAGGAGCAAACTAGACAGAGACATTAAAGATTTTCAACTAGGCCATGTTTTTACTTGGCCTAGAGTTGCTAATAATAATAACAACACTCATAATGAGAAACGCAGTGAATTGATAAGGGACAGAAATGTTCCGATGGCTACTGCCATCAGTGACCCTACTACAACGCTATTAACTCAAGAAGAAGTTGTTGAGAATACAGAAATATCTCATATGCATAGGAATGTGATTAATGCTACAGACAAAGTTTTGTCTAGAGCTCTCCCTGTCAACACTAATTGTTCGGTGCTATGTACTGATGACATACAAGTGGCCAACCTTGATAGCAATAGCAAGACTGAATTGTTAGACGTACGTCCAAAAGTCATAATACCACGGAGGTACGTAAAATAGGGAATTTCCCTCAGTTCCCTTTACCGATACCCACGTTCGAGAAAACAGTGAACAGAGGGTGTTCCGTCAGCCGTGGGAGACAAAAGAGAAAAATATCATCAGAGGAAGTAGCTGGACACACGATAAAGAAAATGTGGAACCGAGCAGGGACAACCTGATATGGAATATATCTGACAAGACATTGGATCAGTATGAATGCGCCATCCTTAATAAAGGGCTGGGGTTCATACCAACGACGAACAGTCAACTCACTGATTTAATTATTGACCTTAAGACCTTTACTAGGAATGTTTTGTTAAAGGTAGAAATGGGTAAAGAGACTTATAGCAATCACAACACTTTTAAAAGATCTAGCACTTATATGCCATGTCAACACCCCCTAATACATGCATTTGATAAAATGGTTGAAGATGACATACATAAATATTTTAATGTTGAATGCAATAATACATCGTATGTTAGATGCAATTTAAATTATAGGGAACGTGAGGCACTAAAGAGATTACAATCAGATTCCAATGTGATCGTACGTCCAGCAGATAAAGGCGGACTGATTGTACTAATGAATATGGATGCATATAAGGTGTCTATGTTTGAGATGTTACGTGATGTTAGATTTTATAGGATAATAGATAGGTCTGCCATTGAGTTCAAGGTTAATAATATTAAGAAAGTGTTGAATGGCCTAGTTGAATCCAATACTATTACGAGGGATATGTTTAAGTTTTTCTATGTTGAGAATCCTATTATTCCGGTTATTAATGGCCTACCAAAAATTCATAAGGACAGCACCAACCCACCCATGAGACCAATAGTCTCAGGGAGAGGCTGGTGCACAGAACCTCTCTCTGTTTTTATTGAGAAACATTTAAGACCTCTGATTAATAGTAACATCAACATTTTGAAAGATTCCCAGCAGTTTTTGAAGGAATTATTTGTGCTGAGCACTAATATTAGTGATAGAAATGAACTATTAATGGTAACATTTGATATACAGTCATTGTTTACTGTGATTCCCAATGTTGAAGGTGTTAGTCATATCAAAAGTTACCTTGAGAGACATAGCACTTATGATGAAAGACTTAGAGACCTGATCTGTTTGTTCTTGGAAATAGTCCTTGAAAACAATGATTTTATGTTTGAGGGCACCGTCTTCCTACGTGGCGTGGCGATGGGCACACCTTGTGCCAACAGCTACGCCAACATGTTTCTCGCACTGTGGGAAGAAGATGTCTTATATAAGATGGATTTATATAAGAAGAACGTCAAGTTCTATAAACGTTTTGTCGATGACGTTTTTCTATTATGGGAGGGAAGCTTTGAATTATTAGGAGTGTTTCTTGAACAGATGAATCAAACCACCAGTTATCTTAAGTTTACTATGACCTCCTCTAAGGAGAAGGTCAATTTTCTAGATGTATGTGTTGAGAGGACCAGTGCAAGTCAAAGTTATTTTGATACTGGGATACATAGGAAAGATTGTTATAGGAATACTATACTTCATCGGAATAGTATGCATCCCAATTATGTTTTCAAGAATGTTGTTAGAGGCCAAGCTATGCGTGTCTCTAGGTTGAATAATACAGATCTAGGTTTTGAAAGTGAAATTGGGAATTTGAAGGATAGATTATCCAACAGGGGATATACCTCATGACCCTAGTTTAGGACTTTCTGATATTAATCATTTGAGGAAGAATAGAGCTCAACCCTATTTTTGAGATCAAATGAGAATGAACCTGTATCAGTCATTAACATGAATACTGACCTGAGAATACCTATGTTTTTTACCAAGGACAGAGATAAGATTTATAACATCTTTGAAAGGCACTGGGGTATCCTACTCACTGATCCACTGATAGCGGAAGTTGTAGGAAATAAACCCAAGTTTAGATATAAAAACAGGAAGAATATTAGAAGGATGTTATGTGGTTCATCTTACAACAGAGAGGTTGTGGGTGCAGAAGGGACGTCTCCATGTGGAGCTTGTAATTATTGTGCTTATATCAGGAAATCAAACATCTCTGTGCATCCTGACACTGGCAAGGAGTTTAAATTTAATTGCGTGGCCAGTTGTGAAACACAGCATGTGGTTTATTTAGCCACATGCATTGAGTGTCACTCTTTCTACATAGGAAAAACAGATAGGTTGCTGAAGAATCGAATTAGAGAGCACCTTTACAACATCAGAACTGGTGTTAGCACAAATGCTCTAGCGAAACATGTAATGACCACTGGCCCCACTCATTCTTTTGAGTTTATGGTCATTGAAACCATTACACCTAATGTCAGAGGGGGGAATGTTACTAACATTACTGAGGAGAAGGAACTGAAATGGATCACTCGTTTGAGAGCAGATTTTGGTAGAGGCCTGAATGATAGGATGTCTATTAAGCCTATTTTACGTTCCAAAAGTCTTAGGGTGAGGTAATTATGTTTGTCATATGTTCTTTAGTGTCATGTTGTTTGACTGTCCAATAAGTGACAGGTTTTACATTAGAGTGTTAAATATTAATTTTTGGTAAATTAATATTCAATAGATAGTCTTGATATGTTTTTTCTGTTTTTAAAAATATATATTTTTTTAAATTAATAATATTATGTTGTACGTAGGAAGCTCTTGACTATGTTTGTTATGAGATACTGGTTGCATTGTTTGTATTAGTTGATTGAGCTATTTTTGTATGTATTTGAGAAGTCAGCAATTGCCGTTTTTATTCTCACTGCGATTTTCTGACTTCTTGTGATTGTTATTTACTACCTATACTGTTTCTTATTTGTTTGTCACTGTGTAGTATTGGTTATGCATTTGATTAGTAATGTTAGAATACTTTGGTCATTAGCGATACTGTTTTATGATATGGGTGGGGTTTAGCATTTTAGTAGGCTAACAGTGTTGAGCTCCGTTTGAGTTCAACGTGGTATGCTTTTTGTTAGCCCCTCCTGTCACTTGCATGAGCTTAGCAGCTTAGCGTTGAGCTCCGTATTGAGTTTAATGGTGTATGCTTTTTGTCAGTTTCTCTTTGATTCTCGTATAGTGCCATGGATCTTATGCTATTACTTACCTATTACAGCCTTCATTTTCATTAATCTGAGCCTTTAACCTCTACCGACGAAGCTAGTATTGTTGGATGCTTGGTTGCAGGTTGGATAACTGTTGTCATGATCGTAGAAATGCATTCCTTTGCTTTTAGATGTAGGTAGATTCTTTTGTTAGAAAAGTTAGCATTGGTTAGTTATATAAGAATAACGCTGAGCTCTGTGCTATGTTTAATGTGGTACGTAATTTGTTAGTCTATATTTGGTTTTGGTATGGTGCGATGTATTAGCGTCAACGTTCGCTCATCATGGTTCATTAATTTGAGCGTTTGAACTACACAGACGAATATGTTCTGTCGGTCCTTTGGTTGTAAGTAGGATAGGTTTGTTTATATTACCATAGCTGAGTGTTTCTTCTTTTCGAAATGTAGGTAGATTCATTCAGAGAATATTAGTGTTGCTAGAGTGAATGTAAGAAAGGAAAGACGTCGTTATCGTTTCTCTTTTAAAAATTCTTTTGGATAGCTTGCAATGCTTTGAAGTATTTGAACTATGTTTATAGGGTTCACATTGGATTGAGGTGTAGCTAAAGGTGATATGCCCATTTCGTGCCAGTCGACAGTTTTTAGTTTCGTTATTAAGTTGTATTTATTGTTTAGGTCTTTACATTTCCTAGGTGATGATACAGAGCAATGTTTATGATCGCTTAGTTACAGCGTAACACTTTTTAACTTTAATTATATTTTTAAAGATTGAATTTAATGGTGCTCCTATGGTTATGATTTATAACATTAGGAGGGAAATTTGTAAAGAATTTTTAATGTGTTTTGTTTTTGTTTGTGAACTGCAATGTTGGTAGACTATTTAATGAATGTTAGCTCTTTAAATAAATGAACTTCCTGATTCAATTCAGGAAGTGATGTAGTAACAGGAGAGTCATGATTGGTTGATACAGGTTTTAAATGTGACTTCTCACTTGGTCAGTTATGGTCTGATGAAGCATTTTGTGGCGCTAACCACCGACTGAGTGCACAATAAATTTTCGTGTTTGTGAAGTACCTTGGATCCTCTGCTTTATTACTGAAGGATATTTTTGATTCTAACCACATTGAATGACGTTTTTGGACTTATTTTAAGCTCAGGACAGTATAATTATCGCATGGTTGCTGTTGTTGGAGTTTTTGCTGTTTTTCATATATATATATATATATATATATATATATATATATATATATATATATATATATATATATATATATGTACATGGATAGCCACATCCCGACCCCACCCCCTGCCCAGAAAATTAAAGTGAAAAACTTTTCTCTAAAGCAAACTTCACACTACTCAAAACCGAGGTGGAATTCTTCAAAGCCCCCGGGCCTGTGGAAAATACGGCCCGGATCGCAGATTCGTTTATAAACGCATTCTATGAACACTTACAGGAATGCATGGATCATGCAATCCCAAATAAAACTAGGACCCAATCCCCCAAAGCATGCGTCCTGTCTGGTGAAGCCTAGCCATAAACAAACTATACAATAGAAGAATTAAGTTACTACATGATAGAGCAAAATCCCATAAAGGGAAGGCATCTCTGAGCAGTATTAGCAAAAAACTACAGGCACTCATAAAATCATCTTAAGGCCAACTTCGAGAGAAGAATTGCGCAGGACACTAAAGATAATCATAAAGCGTGCTTTAGTTATGTTAGGAACCTGGGTGGGAATTCCCAGATATGCTCAGAATTAGTTCAAAATGACAAAAAATACACTGAACCCACAGACATTGCCAACATCCTGGCCAACAGGTTCAGCGCAAACCCCCCCCCCCACCAAAAGAACAAATATCTATTCCAGCGGAGTGCTGCTCCCCTGACATCTCAGACGCTCAGATAAGAACTGCCCTCTCCAAAGCAAAAAACACAGCATCAATGGGACCAGACGGTGTCCCGGGCTGCATCCTACACGAGCTCCAAGATGAGCTGAACCCAAACATAAAACTACTGTTCAATCTCAGCCTTACTACAGGATATGTACCCAAAGTGTGGCGTACAGCAACAGTGGTCCTTCTCCACAAAGGTGGTGCCTCAACGGATCCTGGAAATTATTGCCCCATAAGCCTGACTAGCTTGGTCTGCAAAGCTATGGAAAGGATCATCATGGAACTCATAAATAAAGATTGGAGACCTACAGACACTGGATCCTACCCAGTTCGGCTTTGTTAAGGGCAGATCCTGCCTCTTAAACCTGGTTGAGTTCTTTGAAACAGTCACCAAGGCCATTGACGAGAGGAAGCTTGTCTACATAGCCTACCTGGACCTCGCAAAAGCCTTCGATACAGTACCCCACTCTGGCATCATAGATAAGCTATCCAGCCTAAATATAAACCCCTATGTCACTAGATGGGTTGCAAACTGGCTCAAGGACAGAACCCACATGGTTAGAATTGCTGGAGCCATGTCAGACTCCAAATCAGTTACAAGTGGCTTCCCACAAGGCTCAGTCCTGGGACCTCTCTTGTTCGGTATATATTTCTCGATGGTACAGGCCAACACGGAAGGACTGTGGCTGACCAAGTTTGCAGATGACTGCAAAATGGGCGCCATAATCAACTCTCCAGCTGACACAAGCATCCTCCAAAAGGGGTCTCATAGAAAGAGAAAACTGGTGCCAGAGCCATGGCCTCAAGCTAAACGCCAAAAAGTGTATAGTCATCCCCTTTGGCAAAAACACAGTGCCCA
>NC_056746.1:1409680089-1409691069 GCF_019279795.1 Protopterus annectens | reverse complement strand
GCTCTAGGGATTTTAAGATTGGCGTGGCCATCACTTCCACTCTATTACTTCCAGCGTTTGACGTCATATCCGAGTGGGTAGGCACTACAAGTTCATCAGTGGATGTATGATTTAAAGGGGCAATGTCTATAATTTCATGCTGCTCATTTAAATTATGAGATGGAGCTGCATGATTATTGAGATGATTGTGAGCTTTCGGCCAGACAAAGATCTGGCCTGATAAAAAGTCTCGATAGTCTCTTTGTAACTTTTTATATTTTAGCTGTTGTAGCCTGTCACTATAGGCAGTAACCTGCGTATACATGGCATCAATCTTCTTTTCATAGGCTTCACCTTTATAGCGACCAAGTAGATCTCTATGCAGAGTCTCCACTTTGGAAGCTAACATATTTTCAATAGGTGTAAAATAATCAATTAAGAGTCTAATATATTGCTTGCTGAAGTCTATATTTAATTGTTGCCATTGCCTTAATAATTCAGGGTGACTATCACCATACGTAGGCATGCAGAGAACCCACATGCCTCGAGGTATTACTTGGAAGTGAAGACATGCTTCCAAGTGTCTTCTCTGCCATAACAGTCTATGCATTTTATACAAATCATTCTCAAGCTGTCTAAGGCTGTTAAAAAAGTCTTTAAAGTCAGTTACAGTACCTACATTGTTAACAACCACAGGAACATGTAGGTCCAAATTCAGTAGAGGATTCTCATGTTGACCAAAAATATCTTTCCACTTATTGACCTGACTCTTCAGACCAGGATTATAGTCAAGCTCCACTGTAGGTGTATCCATCGTGTGTTGGTAGCAAAGTTCCAAAATAAACACAAATATAAGAAAAAACAGGAAAGCTACCATCCAAGGTCTCACGTCGAAGAAAAAAGTTATATCCACAGAACAAAGCAAACGGAGACCTCCACGATGTAGAATGAACTGATTTTATTAGATAACAAGCGCTTTCACGTACAACAGGTACGCTTCCTCAGGTTTATAAAAAAGACACAATATGAATGCTTTATATACTTTAACTCAACAAATTCAATCAATTTCATAGAGCACTTATTCAATCAATCAATTAATTAACCAATTCATACAACAAAACTCAACACGGTGTGGTAGAACTCTATGTTACTGGAGTAAATGTATGTATGTATAAACCTCTTTTTTATACCAGTATATTTACACAAAATCATCATACATATAAATAAAAATATATATAAATACAAATACATATACATATAAACATAATACTTAAATAGAAATATATATCTAATAAAAGATATATATATGAAAAAGCATAAAAGTATGTAAAGCATCAGAGCACCCAGAGCTGCAAGAACATATCAACTCTAAAATATGCAATGAAATAAAAATAAAAATATATAGATAGCAAATATAACCATGAAACACAGATATATTTATATAAAAAAGTATATGCCTATCAATTTGAATATCATAATCAATTAATTCCAAAACTGTATGTATATAGATAAAATAACTAACTATAATAACTAACTAAAATCAAATTTAATATATCTATCTACGTGCCGCTAATATAGGTTTTATGCTGACCGAATGGTTAAGTCCCGGTTATATATATATATATATATATATATATATATATATATCTATAAAATGTATCTCTGTATATGTGTGTGTGTGTGTGTGTGTGTGTGTGTGTGTGTATATATATATATATATATATATATATAAATGTATCTCTATATACGTGTGTGTGTGTGTGTGTGTGTGTGCGTGTGTATATATATATATATATATATAAATGTATCTATATGTGTGTGTGTGTGTGTGTGTGTGTGTGTGTGTATGTATATATATATATATATATATATATATATATATATATATGTGTGTATATATATATATAAATGTATCTCTATATGTGTGAGTCTGTGTGTGTGTGTGTGTGTGTGTGTGTGTGTGTGTGTGTGTGTATATATATATATATATATATATATATATATATATAAATGTATCTCTATATGTGTGTGTGTGTGTGTGTGTGTGTGTGTGTGTGTGTGTGTACATATATATATATATATATATATATGTATAAATGTATCGCTATATGTGTGTGTGTGTGTGTGTGTGTGTGTATATATATATATATATATATATATAAATGTATCTCTATATGTGTGTGTCTGTGTGTGTGTGTGTGTGTGTGTGTGTGTGTATATATATATATATATATATATATATATATAAATGTATCTCTATATGTGTGTGTGTGTATATATATATATATATATATATATATATATATATATATATATATATATATATATATATATATATATATATATAAAAAATCCCTCGTATACACACGACAGAAGCAACAAATAGCAGCAAAAGCAAGTATTAGTTCAAACTAGAATCCAGGATCAAGACGTCAAATAATATATAAAAGCAACTATTTAATGCATTATTAAAAACAAAAAACGTAAGCGCTTTCACGGAACTCAATGTCCGCTTCCTCAGACGTTATAAAAATACATGTAAAATCCACTTACTTATACTCCCTATCTAATTAATTGATTCAATTCCACTGCACTAAATACGTCATAGATTTAAAGAGATACAAACTCAAATAGTAGACTTTAGTGCCAATCTATAACAAATACTTTAAAATAAATTATATTAAAATGTCCATCTATGTCAATTTATATTTTATATATATGCATAGATGTAATAAAGCATATTAGATTCATGTACATAAAATGAACTGTTTAGTGGAAGTTAATATTAAATTACCTAACCTGTATGTATATAATGTATATATTACTTAGACATAAATATACCTATCTATAGTTAGCAAATAATACATATATATCATACAAAATTCATCTATATTAATACAATAATACTTATAGAAACATAAATATCATGCACAAATCAAATATACAATGCACCAAAAAATCATTTGTAACCTCTTGCCTTCAAAATAGGTTTAAGGGATGTAGCGTCATTCAACCCCCTACCTCTATGTGCAGCTAATCTAAAGATCCATTTTAATTCTGCACTTTCTGTTTTATTAGTTATATCCCCATTTCGTATACTTTCATATTGAATGTGGAGTATCTGAAATTAGAAGTTATGTACCTACCATAACGTTCCATGTTAGTTGTCTTCTCTCGCCTTCTTTCTTGCTGGATGGGTTCGGAGCCGATCCTCGGCTCCGACTCGGCACTTGCTAAGCTCGAGAGCTTATTTTTACCAGCTCGAGGCAACCCTATATCCCATGATGCAAGGCGGAGATTACTCAGATCTCGTTTGGTAGCTAAAGAAATAGCAGAATTTCCTTCCACATAGGAGGAAGAAATAAAAACTAAATAACATCATAAAACTGTAGAAATATCTACCTAACATGCAAAACTTGGAGTCAAGTAGATAGAAGGGTAAAAACCTCTTAATAGAGGATTAATAATCTTCTCGGTCTGACCAGGCTAGGGGAAGGGGGGAGGGACGCAAGAAAGAAGGCGAGAGAAGACAACTAACATGGAACGTTATGGTAGGTACATAACTTCTAAATGTTAAGTTGTCAATCTCGCCTTCATTCTTGCTGGATGGGACCGCGTCCCTAGCACCTCTTTCCTGGGCGGCTCATTGGAACAGACTCTTGAGAACGGTGGAACCAAAATTTGCTCTGTCTCTGGAGACCAAATCTAGTTTGTAATGTGAGACAAAGGTATGAGGAGAGGCCCATGTGTCTGCTGCACAAATAGTGTCTATTGGAAGTCTAGCTTGAAAAGCTGTAGATGTAGCTAGAGCTCTGGTAGAATGGGCTTTTGGGATAGAAACCAATTCTTTGCCCCTGAGCTGATAAATGTAAGTGATCAATGAAGACAGCCACCTAGATAAAGTAACCTTAGAAACTGGAAGGCCTTTCCTGTTCTCTGCATAGGATAGAAAAAGTTGATCAGACTTTCTAGAAATTTTTGTCTTATCCAGATAATATCTCAGTTGGCGGTGAATATCGAGATAATGTAGCTTTTGTTCAGCTCTATCAGAATAATTTGGGAAAAATACTGGAAGATCAATGGACTGGTTTAGGTTAGTCTGAGATGCCACTTTCGGTAAGAAAGATGGATTAGTTCTTAGGGATACCCTATCTTTGTGAAAAATCAGATAGGGAGGACGAACACAGAGAGCATGAAGCTCAGATACTCTTCTGGCAGATGTAATGGCAACTAGAAACAGTGTCTTCCAAGAGAGCAATTTCAAGGAACAGGCAGCTGCAGGTTCGAAGGGGGGAAGAATCAAAGATGTTAAAACTAAATTTAGATCCCACTGTGGTGGGGGGTCTCTGATTGGAGGTTTCAATAAAAAGATACCTCGAAGGAATGCCTTGCAAAGTTTATGTGACATAATATTGTGGTCCAAAAAGCCTATGTGAAAATTTGAAATGGCTGCCAGTTGAACTTTCACTGTGGAAGAAGAAGATCCTGAATGAAAAATGTCAGCTAGGAAGTCCAATATCGAATGAATTGGAGCAGTATAGGGATCTATGTTCCTAGCTTTTGCCCAGAAAGAGAAACGTCGCCATTTACTAGTGTAGATCTTTCTGGTGGAAGATTTTAGAGAAGCTACTATGATATCCCGTATGGGATTAGAAATCATAGGGAGCCTGGCTAAGGATGGAAGTGGAGCAACCAAGCAGTGAGGTTGAGAGAGGGTATGGATTGGTGCAGGTGACCCAACTGGTGGGTCAGAAGATCTGGAACCGGGTCCAGATGCCATGGTTGTACCAATAGGTAACGATGTAGGAACGGAAACCATATCTGTCGAGGCCAATAAGGGGCAATGAGAATCAATTTGGCTCTCAAGGCGGTTGCTTTCTGAATTAGCTGAGGTATCAGCGGAAAGGGAGGAAAGGCATAAAGAAGTCCCCGAGGCCAATCTTGGGTTAGAGCGTCTCTGGGGGGATGGCCTGGAGGGGGAAGAGAGAGAAGAAGTCTGGGCATTTGCTGTTTTGGGGTGTAGCGAAAAGGTCGCAGCAAGGAATTCCCCAGTTCTGAAAAATCTCTTCCGTCACTGACTGTTTGAGAGACCACTCGTGAGGCATGAGAATAGCTCTGCTCAATCTGTCCGCTATGATGTTGGATTTCCGGGATGCGTTGCTATCAGAAACCGATGAGAGGAGATCGCCCATTGCCAAAGTCTGAGAGCCTCTCGACATAGTGGATAGGACTTGGTTCCGCCCTGTTTGTTTATGTACCATACTACTGACATATTGTCCGTTTGAACTGCAATTGTTCCCTGAGGAAGAGAGTCGTTGAGGGCTTGCAACGTTAAAAGCACTGCTCTCATCTCCAGAACATTTATGTGCAGATGGTACTCGTAAGGTTGCCAAGTGCCATGGACCATTCTGCCCTGATAATGCCCCCCCCACCCGATCAGGGAGGCGTCCGATGTAACCGTGGCAACTGGGGCAAGAGGAACAAACGGTCTGCCTTGATGGATCTGAGGGGACGATATCCACCAAGTCAGATGTTTCTTGCAAATTGGGGTTACTATGATCCGGTGACGCATGGGAAGTTGTTGAAAGGACCATTGAGTGAATAACATCCATTGAAGTAGCCGCATGTAAAAGCGGGCTAGAGGAAGAAGTGTTATGGCAGCCGTCATAAGACCCAGCACTTTTAGAGCAAACCTGGCCTGAATTTTTTTGCTGAATAGGATCACTTGGACGTGTTTTTGAATGTCCAGGATCCTCTGGTCTGTCAACCTTGCAGAAAGCTGCACGGTGTCCAAATTTAGACAGATTTTTCGACGTTTATAGAAATTCCTAACCCTCTGCAGGTGTGAATGGTGTGATTTCTGGCTTGGAGAAGCTGATGCCTGGTGGTGGCAGTGAGGAGCCAGTCGTCTAGATATGGAAACACCTGGAATCCTTGACGTCTCAGATGAGCCGTAACCACTGCCATGCATTTGGTAAACACTCTGGGGGCTGTAGTGAGTCCAAAGGGCAGGGCCCTGAATTGGAAGTGACTGGTCCCCAGCCGAAAGCGGAGAAATCTTCTGGAGCGCCTGTGAATTTTATGTGATAGTACGCATCCTGAAGATCTATAGAGCACATCCAATTGTCCTTGCCCAGAAAGGGTAGAATGGACTGTAGCGTGACCATCCGGAATCTTGATTTCTTTACAAACTTGTTGAGTTTGCTCAGATCTAATATTGGCCTCCAGTCCCCTGTCTTTTTTGGAACTAAAAAGAACCTTGAGTAGATTCCGGATCCTAATTGGTCTGCCGGGACTGGCTGGATGGCTCTTTTTACTAGCAGTTTTGATATTTCTAGTACTGCTAGTTCCCTTAGACCGGGTGGAACGTCTGGAAGGGTTCCCTTTTGTTGAATTGGGGTTTGAATAAAGGGAATCTTGTAACCCTCGGATATAATTGACTGTACCCATTTGTCTTGAGAAAGGGAAAGCCAGGCTATTGGGTACAGCGATAATCTTCCCCGACTGCCTCGAAGGCGGACAATCGGGCAACATCTCAGGGATGCTGAAAGGGTTTGTCAGAAAGAGGCTCTCTGCTACCCTGATTCTGCGGACCCCCTCTGCCTCTAGGACGGCATCTATTGTTATTACCCCCTCTGCCTCTGGGGGTAAACTGACTTCGTGCGTCAGGCGTGACTCCTTGAGATTTGCGGAACCACATTTTCCCTCCCTTCTGTCCTTTGGGGTAAGGTCTAGAAGGGGTGGAGAAACGGACTCCTACGGCAGAAAGAGTCTTGCCATCTTGTTCGCATCTAGTCAAAGTGTCTTTCACTTGAGGACTGAACAAGGTCGAGCCATCAAAAGGAGTTTGTGAAAGACGCCTTGAAGGGGTCTGCAAAATTACACAGCCGCATCCAGGACTGACGCCTTAAAGCCACTCCTGTGCCTGCGGCTCTACTCGCTCCATCGGCTGCATAAGAGATGAGCCGCATGGAGGAGTTGGCAATAGAGTTAAGGATTCCTAGCTGTGAGGTAATCTTGTCCTGAGACCCAGCAGCTGACGGATCCTGTAAAACTTCCCCCAGCTCCTTAAGAACATCTCTTTGGAGGCGGGTGAAGTGGCACAGATAGTTCAGCGATCTCATTGCAAAAGTCGCTGAAGAAAAATCGCCACCGCACCTGTCCATAGTCCTAGAATCCTTATTAGGAGGATGAACAGGTACTGAAGGATCAGCAAGCTCCTTCTTGGTGGCAGCAGCCACCACCATGGCATCAACTGGGACACCTTTCGTTAAGTACTGCCTATCCTGAGGGGTTGTAATAAATTTGGAAGGTCTCCTAGGGATAGGTTCCACCGAATCCGGAGCCATCCACACCTTCCGAGCCACTACTTCCATGAGAGGGTCGAAAGGCGGAGACACCCAGGAGGTGGAGGGTCGAGATCCGAACGCCTCTAGGTATACTGACTCGTCCTCGGAGGGATTAAGGGAGGGCCAGTTCCCCCTCTGTTTAAGGATTTCAAGAATGTGTGAAAATGAGACATCCTCAGAGGAGGACCTTGGGGACCCCTCCGACTCATCCAAGTCAGTATCTGATGTGGTAGACTCAGGGGAGTCTACATGTTTCCTCTTACATGTCCTCTTACGAGGGGGTTCTCCTGACAGATCAGGAGAAGCCTCGGAAGAGGAAGATATTCCCAATGGGGAAACCTGAGGCGTTGGATCTCTGGGTCCGGGAGCAAGAGAGTGAGAAGAGACGTCCGCAGGCACTGTAGTGGGAGGAGCTGATGGAACAGTACATTGACTAAGCCCAGGGGCTAGTACACTCCTCATCACCTCGAAGGCTCCCCCATCAGAGAGACCAGAAGGCTCCCGCTCCGAAGAGATAGGAACCCCAGGCCTCACCGATAGGGAAGGCTCCGAGGCAGATGTCGGGGCCGAGCTCACCAACGCCGAAGCTCCTAGAGGGAGAACGGGGTCGGACAAGGGTCCAATGCCACTCGCCCCCTCGGAGCCGATGAGAGAGAGCAGACACCCGGATCCCTCCAATGAAGGTCTCAAGGAGGAAATCGGAGCCGAGGACGTCGGAGCCGAAAGGGGATGTATCGGCTCCGAGGTCACAACGGTACCGGTTCTGAGGAGCTCCGGCTCCGAGCTCTGTAAGAGAGTGGAAGGAGGAATTTTGAGTGGGTGTGATATAGCTACCGTCTGTTGAGATGGGCTATGGAGAATTTGCGCCAATGCCTGAGACTTTAAAAGTCTACTCACCACTCTCTCGAGGTTATGATCCGATAGCCTGGATGACCGAGAAGATCGAGAAGATCGGCTCCGATGGCTCCGCTCCGAGAGCAAGGGTGATCTCGGAGCTGAATGGATTGATTCCACTGAAGGGGATCGAGACCTCTTTTTTGAGATCGATGGAGCCATCGGAGCCGAAGAAACATCGGCTCCAGCCGGAGCCGACTTTGAATGTGTGGACTGAATAGTATCGGCGCCGAGTGGAGCCGATACTGATCCTGGTGCAGAAGGATCGGCTCCGGCCGGAGCCGATCTCGACCCAGATGGAAATGTACCTGCAGCCGACGGCTTTGAAGCCTGAGCCGAAGGCTTGGCAGGTTTCGAGGGCTTCCCCGGCACCGACTTAGTCGGGAAGCTCTCGGGTTTCAATAAGCCCCTTAAAATGAGCTCATTTTTCCTCTCCTGCAGGACTCTTGGGCTGAAGGCATGAGAGATAGCACAAGAGTCCTGCAGGTGAGAAGGTCCCAGGCAATAAATACAAGAAGTGTGACCGTCTGTCAGAGACATCTTCTGACAGCACGAATCACACTTCTTGAAACCTGAGACCTTAGTGTCCTTCGACATATTACTGTGTCGATGAAAACACTTGACAAACACCAACACACTAACACTCAGTCCAACTTAAATTAATTTAAATTAAATTAATGTAACCAACACACACAAGGATACACAATCACTCACACAAAAAATCCTGACAGGAAATTTAGGGAGGGGAAGGCCTAGGGCCTACAAGGGTATAGGAATAACTAACTCAAGGAGGGAACACTGACGGGAATAGGGCTAAGGTGACTCGATACTAACTATAAATTAAAAATTTAGTGAAAAAAAGGAAGTTAAAACAGGGTTGAGAAATCTATTAAAGTCACTTACCTAGAGCTGGTAAAAAGGCACCTCGTTAGCGAAGCGGCAAACGAGATCTGAGTAATCTCCGCCTTGCATCATGGGATATAGGGTTGCCTCGAGCTGGTAAAAATAAGCTCTCGAGCTTAGCAAGTGCCGAGTCGGAGCCAAGGATCAGCTCCGAACCCATCCAGCAAGAATGAAGGCGAGATTGACAACTTAACATCAAAAAGTTATGGTCAGACCCTGAATTCTTAACATGCTTAGCTATTGCATTGTAGTCTTCTTGCCTTTGTATACTGTAGTTATGGTCCCTTATCCGTTCTTTTAATGATCTATTTGTTTTACCTACGTAAAATCGGAAACAGGTGGTACAATGGGCAACATACACGACATTCCTGGTGTTACAGCAACCAGAGTTTCTCAACTCCCAAAGATGTCCTGTATCGGGATGTTTGAAAAATCTGGACTCATCAATAAACTCACATTGTGCACAGCCCCCACATTTTTTGGTGCCCATTTCTAATGGATGCACTTTATGATGGTGCTGTATAGTGCAATTTCTATAGCATAATTGCTGTTTTAAATTTTTGCAATTTTTGTATGCATAGGATGGATGGTTCCCTATCTTTGCCTTAGTTTTTTCATCAACCATTAAGATGTGCCAATTAGCATTAATGGCTTTTTTAACCCTATCTACATTACTGCTATACGTAGAACAATAGATAGTTTATCTCTGCCTGTTTTCTCACTTTTATTTTCTATATAGCAGGAATTATTTGAATAAAAAGGTTTAGCTGTGCTTTTTCTAAGCTCTTTTGTATAAGTGCAAATTCTATCTACATTATCTCGTCTATATCCTCTGGCTATAAAATTTTTGTTTCAATTGACTCATTTCAGTTGACCATACTTCTTCATCGCAACATAATCTGGACAATCGTATTGTTTGTCCCTTCACGATATTATCAAAAAGTCTTGGGTTGTGCATGTTGTCTCTATGCAAAAAAGCCGGACAATAACATGATTTTCTATATATTTTTGTTTTTATACTATTGTCTTGAACGTATACTGTAACATCTAGATAATTGATGCTACTTTTTGAACATTCCATCGTGAATCTCAGAAAATCACCAGTAAAGTTAACATACTCAAACAAATCCATTATTTCTTTGTTTTCACCTTTACAAATAAGAAAAAGATCGTCTACAATCGTCTGTAGAACAACACATTGGGGTGGCCTATGACATGTTCTTGTTCCCATGCAACCATGATAAGGTTAGCATAGGTGTTGGCACAACTAGTGCCCATGGCCACTCCATTTTTCTGTTTATAATGGTTATTTTGAAACAGAAATATATTATTCTCCAGGATAAGTTCTACTAGCAGACAATAAAAATCCGCTTTTAGAGCCTCTACCCCATTTTTTTCTGTTAACAAGTGATACAAAATGTTTATGCCCTTTTCATTAGGAATACTAGTAAACAATGCTTCAACATCCATCGTAATGAATGTTAGCTCTTCCATATTGTTGATGTCCTGCGCAAATCCATACAATTCCTTTAGGAACTGTTCAGTGTCTTTTAACACATAAGTGTATTTTCCAAGAATATTTTTTAACTCCTTATCTAAATATATTGATAAAGGTTCTGTTATCCATCCTTCACCAGCCACAATAGGTCTAAATTTGGGCTTGGTTGGATGTTTGTGTACTTTGGGTAGGCCATGTAGCCTAGGTGTTATAGGATGCTCAACCAAAAAATATTTAAACAAATCATTGGTCATGATACCCATATTCTTACATTCTAACAAAGAAGAATACACATTCTGAATAATTTCATGCACATCTTCTCTAACAATTAATTCGTAGTCATTACTATTTAGCATT
>NC_056746.1:1409637589-1409670089 GCF_019279795.1 Protopterus annectens | reverse complement strand
TTTGTTGTAAAGTTTGTTTATGGCAGGGGACCACCAGATTGGCTTCCTTATTTTGGAGGAAAGCGTCATGGTTCTATTTGGGCTGGCACGATTCCTGCAGAAGTGGATGTGCTAGTACAGTGCCTTAGTGTAGGATTCAGCAGTCAAACTTTCAGTTCAAATCTGCATGGGTGTTATGAAGCTTGTCACTTCTGACTTGAGTAGCAAGAAGTTGGCTTTGGAGAAGTTTTTTACAGAGTTTTCCTTACCGGGGGATGGGAAGGGGTGTGTATGTCAAGGGTGATTAGCTTATGGTCAGACCTGACCAACTCGGGGGTGACCATAAGTGTGGAGGATTGATTTCCCATGTTGGTAATGACCAGGTCTAGGATATTGGAGCCCCTGGTGGGACTATGGATTAGTTGATCCAGGGCATTGGAATTTATGAATTCCAAGAACCCCTGGCCAAAGGTGTTTGTACACGAGTAGTTTTCCCAGTTAATGGCAGTTGAAATCACCCAGTATTAGGGTGTTTGGTTATATCTTAATATTTTACAGTATGTTTAGAAAGGTGTATTGAGAATCCTGGGGCATGGTGGGGGATCTGTAGGAAGCTAAAATTTGGATTGCAGTCTTACCTAGTGTTAGTTGCACCTGGCGAATTTTAGACTCATTGTGCTGGGCAACTAGCCTGGAGGTGTGAATATCCTTGGTGAATATGGACACTCCTCCACCTTTAGTGTTTCAGTCTATTTTTAACAGAGGTTTATGGAAGAGGGATTGTATCTTTGAAGGAAAAAAGTTTATATATTTCCATAAGTATGCATTCTATACCTGGAGTTTTATTATTTTTACCCTTTTTTATTGTATCTGTAATTTCTTTGTAGGATATGGGTGCTTGCAGATCTAATTTTAAATTTTCTGGTATTTTTTGCATTAGAACATTTTTCATCTAGATTTAATTGATTGATATTTATATTTTCTTTTTGGAAATGTTCCATATAGTGATTTCTATAGGCATAAAGAATGTCACCTATATCCGAGACATTTTTCCCTTTCTTTCATTGGAAGATACTTTTAATGTTATTAGCTTTTGATTGTATTTTGATTCTTGTAGATAAGTTATGTAGATATTTGGGAGAAGTGGCCAAGATACTAATTTTTAGTTTTTCTAATGCTAAACTAGTTTTATATGTTAGAATTTCATTGTATTTATTGTTTAATACTTCTACTTTCTTTTTCATCTCCAAATGATTTTGATGTTTTTCAACTTTTACTGACAAACGTTTGTAATGTAGATCAAATAATTCAGAATCCCATTATCTGATTTTTTATACCAAGTTAGGGTTTTACCATATATATATATATATATATCAGCTTTCAATGAGTCCCATTTCATTATTGTATTTATCTCTGTGTTGTAATTAATATCTAAGAAGAACTGTAATTCAGATAATAATCAGGGTTTGAACTCTTTAATTTTAGTTATGTATGCTGGAATTCTGGAGTTAAAGATCAATGGTTTGTACCCATTTTGAAGTTTTAATATCAATGAATTGTGGTCAGAAAAGGGGCAGTGAGTGACTGAGAAATTAATGGTTTTAGAGTGTAAGTCATGGGCAGCAAATATTTTATCTATTCTAGTTTGGGTACCAAATCCGTGATCTTGATGGGAAAACAACAAAGATTTATCTTCTTTAAATTTGAATGTATCTACAATATGAAATGATTCTACCCACTTGTTCAAAGCTTTTGATACAGCAGATATATGGAGTGGTCTTTTATTTGTAGTTTCAGAAATATCAAATATACAATTAAAATCTCCTCCTAATATTAGGTTGCCTTTATAATTATTGGAAATGAAATCCAAGTTTTTTTTAACAGTTCCTGTTCCAATGCCTGGGAACCAGTATAGATTGGCTAGTGTCCATACTCTGTTATTATATTTAAGTGTTACTAATGCCATAATGCCTTCTTTATCTTCATACTTATAAATGATTTATGGGTTGATCACATTTGTTTTCCATAAAATTGTTACCCCTTTTGTCTTTGTCTTATAAGTGGATTGCGCCAATATCATATATTCCTTAGGATTCCATTTGTAATTGTCATTTGTTTTGAAATGAGTTTCTTGAAGGAAGACAATTTGTGCTTTGTTCAATTTTAAATATTTATATCTGATCTCTTGCTAGGATTGTTTAAGCCATTGGTATTTAAAGGTAATAAAGTTAAATCCATCTTAGGTTATTTAGACTATGCATTTTTTGTTTTATTGTGACTATTAAACATTTTCCTCTGATAAATATAAAGTATGGCCGGGATTCAGTAATCCTCTGAGTAAGACTAACCAAGTCTTACTCGGAGACTGCCGTTTAAGACTACGACGTCAGCGCGTCATGCATATGCATGAGGGCGCTGACTCAACTGGAAGGCTTACACAGAGCATGTTAGACTGCAGGGGGCGCGTCGGACTGCAGAGCAGTCCAAATATCCATGCCCCTGCAACCATATAAAGTGAAAAAGACAAATGCAATGAGCAAGTCCGCTGAAATGTACACATAGCAAACAGTACACATCCCCACATACTAAACCCCTTTGTAAATGTAAAATGTAAACTATTTTTTTTTTATAATTACCAATATAGCTGCCCGTATTTGCGTGTGTTTGCACGGGTGTGCCCATTGCTTAGCTGCAGTTAGCAATTTCGACATCGAAGAGCATAATAAGAAATGTTTATGCAAATCAAGTCAAATAGCAATAGCGTAGTGATAGAGCGTTCGCACAAAAAGGAGACATTCCCGGTTCTAGTCCCACCACTCCCCTGTCTATTTTATGTTTTAAATTAGTATATAAAATAATTCCAGACATATACAAATGAAATTTTAGTAAAAAGCATTGAAATGGCCTATGTATTAGTGAACAAAATATATATATATATATATATATATATATATATATATATATATATATATAAATATAAGAAGGTGAGCAGCATTAAGGATAGTGACATATAATTGCCCATAGCTAAGCAATGTTTTACCTAGCGCAATATAATTGCCCATAGCTAAGCAGTGCTATACCTAGCGCAATAGGTTTGCACGGAGCTGCGCACCGCGCTAACCAGCACACCATAGGGCAACGTGGAGCAACGTAGAGCAAAGTTGCCTAAACACAGCCACACCCCGTAGCCTGTCTGTCTGGACAGTAGTAAAATAAAAAGCAATGACAAGGTTTGAACCTGGGACACTGTGCACGATAATCAAAGTACTGAATCACTAACCCATGACAGCTTAGTATAAACATACACTGTTAACATACATATACTTATAAATGGAAGATTAACCATTGCTAAGCAGGTTTGCTGTTAGCCCAGAATTTTCAAAAATGGCCAATCACAAATAAGTGCGGGAAATGCGGCATATTTAAGCTCCTTGGCGGGAATACTCGCCATAACTGATTGTAGCTCCCATCTGCAGTCAGAATGGCTGGTGCTGGAGAGGGTACTCGCTTTCGAGTGCAACGCTGGGGCATCGAGGAGTCAAAATACATGGTTTGGCTCCTTGTCCACCGTCATGAGTCAAGACTCCTGCAGGGCCAGTTCCAAGGGATGGAGTACAAAGCAGAGGCTTGGAACTGGTTAGCTCATGATCTCACCAGTGCCATAGGCGTCCCTCAGACTGGTGAACAGGTCCGTCACCACCATGCAGACCTGAAGAGATGGAAGCAGGACCTACTGAACCGATGGATACAGGAGGCCCGTGGCATGCAAGATGCCCCACTACTGAGTAGGTAGCCATGGAATGAAGTATGTAAGAGATGCTAATTTAGTCTATATAATGGATAGGTATGTCTCAATATCCCTTCATTTACTTCACAGCTGCAGGTGTCCGTGCGGTGAATCAGCAAGCCTATGCAGATAGGCTGCTAAGGCTGTGCCACCAGGCAGGTTAGTAATTATTCTGCATGTATTGTTATATAAAATAGGTGAGAGAGCCTGAAAAAAAGTGTTGTAGCCCAATAATAAAGCCATAAAATGCCCTGAATAATTTCTCTGAATGTACTGTTATATAAAATAAGTCAGAGAGCCAGAAAAAGAGTGTAGTAATCCATTAATAAAGGTAAAATAAGTCCGAAATAATATCTCTGCATGTACTGTTACATAAAATAAGTGAGTGAGCCTGAAAAAGAGTGTTGTAACCTATTGATAAAGGTATAATATGTCTTGAATAAGTCTTCTGTATGCACTGTAATATCAAATAAATAAGAGAGCCTGTAGAAAAGTGTGTAATGTAATTAATAAAGGTATAATACTTGGAGTGTGTCTGTGTCAATTACTTTGAAATGTTGTTGTACCCTTGCATTATATAAATAGTACTGTTGTATTAAGTGCTGTCAACCCACAGTTGGGCAGTTCCGTATAAAGTGGATGAAGGAAGTGCCAGTAGCTGTGAAGCATATATACAGTCCTCAACAGTTGGTTAATGGCTGGCATGCATAGGTAAATCTGGCACACGAGTAGCTTGTTAATGTGTTCCCCAGATATGTGAGTGTGCTACATGAAATGTAGGGTTCTGTAGAAATTTATCTGAAAATGTCACGTGAACACATCCAGATATGTAGATATATAAATATAAATAAAATATATAACTATGTAGCAGTAACATCTGCATCTTGGACAGTTAGTATGTCAGATGTAGGTCAGATATATAATGAACTAGCCAAACCCATTACACAACCTAATGCATGTTGCCTAGTGTAATAATACATGTAGGGGATATACACCTGCAGTCAATAGGAATGTAGTGTAGACTAAAAGTACTTATAAGATGTTAATGGAGGTATCTTTTTACACCCTACTGTATGTGTATAAACAATGCAATTCCACACCTCAATGGGTATGTCTAATCTCAAAACATTTGTTGGGACACATGTCCTATTGTTCTATACATATTTGCATTTACTTTGATGCATGTGCCCTGTTCAAACACCACAATCTTCATGGCCTGTTGCCACCAATCATCCCTGCATGCTGTTGGAATGTCCACTGTCGTTCAATGTATGCATGTGTTATGCTTGCTGTTCAACTGTTGGAACCCTGGTGTGTTGGGTTAATGGGAATATTACTGCATGCTGTTACAACTAATTTGGAATGCTGTTGTCTATGTTGTAATTAAACACACCTAAACACAGAACGTATGGGAAGGCCAGTCCCAGCGGACCCACCTGTCCCTCCTCAGATGGCGATTGCACATGGCACCAGCAGGTCCGGTGCCCAGCCCGGGATCCCCTCCTCCGTTGGTTCTGTGCCACCTTCAGGTGGAAGCGCTGCAGGTTATGGGGCTCAACCCCCCCCCCCGTACAAGTGTGGGCAGAGAAAGGCCACCTGTCACCCTCCGAAGGGTCTGGGCTGTGGTGCGTAGGGAGATCCAGCGTTCAGTCGCTGATCCCCTATGCCAGCTCGAGGTGAGAGTGGCGCAACTCATGGATGAGCCTGCCCCTCCTATACAGCCTCCAGCACAGCCACCCTCGGGGCTGTGATGGTGCAGTGGTGACTGCCCATGGGTGGGGATCTCAGTTCCACTGTTAAAATCTGTGGGCTCATGGGCTTGCGATTTCCAAACATCCGTCCCCGTCAATTGTGTTCACCCACCCCATGTGTCATATTCCACCCCTGTATGCATCTTGTTTGTCTTGTCTGTTTACCTCCCCAGCCTACCTCCCCAAATATACCTACTTCCTCTACCTCACATTCCACTCTCACCTGAAAAAAAAAAAAAAAAGGGCAATCTGTTCCCACAAAAATATTACACCCCATACATAGCTGCCCATTTCGCATACATGTCCGCTGGACAAGTAAACTGATAATTATAACTGGCAGTACAACATACTTTGTTGTCCTCACCCCTCTCTCAGGGGTGGAAGGTTTCAAATTTCACTCCAAATTTCTAACATATGCACAGCTGTTGCTGGTAAAGAAATGGTCAGCTATGGACCTTCCCTACACCCATCCTGTACATCCCTAGCTGGTTTCCCTACTGTCTTTCCCTCTTTGTGCCCCCTTTTTCACCACTTTCCTATCTCCCCATTTTCTTTTATTTCAAAGAAATTAGCATGGGGGTTAGCGGGAGTAAGCACTTTTAAGCAGTTAGAACAATAAAACAAGCAGTATTATCTATTTCTTCGTTTTTTCACTTTTAAACAGTAGTTAGCGGGTTTGAGCAAGTGTGCGCATGTGTGCGCTTAGCTAAGTATTGGTAAGCATCGTGCAAACCCGCGCAAACCCGCTTACAACTGCTTAAAAGTGCCTTAGTCATTCTGCATGGCAGGGCCCATGTTCTGCTGAGCAGCAAAATAAAACACCTCTGTCAGTCTCGAACCCCGAACCTTGGACACACTACATGAAGTGCCACTAAGCCACAGTAGATATACTACAAGTTGGTGCTGTAATAAATATATCATGCATTACAATGAGTGAATGCAAAGGGAAAATAGGAATGCCATAACACAAATCTTGTTCTGTGGATCTTTACCAGCAGTTGTGGAATTGCATGATATGACTGTGAAAAGAGAACCAGCCATTCTAGCAGGAAATAATGTTACAGTAGCACTTTACAAACCCCACACAGTATCAGAGCAGGATAAACACTGGCATATTTGAATAGGGCAGAGGCCATACTTCTCAACTATGACTGCTTTTCAGGGATGTCCCTGATTTGTAAACATATGTTAGCTGTGTCCCTCAGAATCCCTCTGCAAAGTACTGACGTTAGGCTGAAAAGTGGGGAATTACACTTAATGAATAATGTCAATAAGTAAGAGTACTCACTGCATGCACGTCAGAAAAGGTGTATTAATTCATATGCTCTGATTGTCTCACTGTCTCAACTTAATGTCTGTAATATATTACAGGTGTACCTCACTTATATGTACCTTTCCCTGAGGCTGTTCAAATATATACCTGAGTGTATCAGAGGCCTGGCAGAGGCAGAAACACACAGGCATTTCAGCTTTTCTGCTGTTACACACTCTGCAAATAGCTTTGGAATGAGTCCCACAAGCATACCCTTATGTAGGAGTACAACACAGAAATATCAAAGGATGTAACCATGTACTGGTAGCAACCAACTGTGACAATGCCAATGTTCCAGTGCAGAAAAGACCGGTGTGGTGCACAGACAGAGAATAATAGGCTAACCTCTGGCTACCATCTGGATATGTTCACAAGTGGGAGCTACGCAGACTACTTGCCTTGTTAGACTAACAGGTACACAGCAACCCTGTATGTTCAGCAAGATAAACATCACACAATAATATATAATGCTCTCTGTACTTCTGCACCCCTACCCAAAAGAACAATATACCTGTGTATTCAGGCTCTACCAAGGATGTAGGTAGGCATACTCAGTACTGAAATGTGTCCAGTTGTCTTGAGCAGCCTCTGCTAATGTCAACACAAATAAACAACAAACTGTTCAGAAGTGAGGTCATTAATATTTACAGTATAGTAGTTCACAAACAGTTCATGTGCCAGAGGAATACATTGCAATAATTACTTTTGTATGGCAGTTAATTATCTAATTAGAAAAGAAAGTACATACTCCCATGTATCCAGTGTTAGCATTAGGAGGGGTGAGTAAAATTCTATACTGACAAGTGTGTACTAGAAGCAGCAACATTCAGGTTTGAGTACAACATGCAAATCATTGGCTACAACCCTAGCTTCAGATATAAGAAGTATACCAACCTTCTGACTGACACAACGGTGTCCACAGCAAACAAGTATGGGCCCCACTTTGGAAAGCTGAAAGGGCTACGCCTACCTAACCTAGCATTTTATAGCAGTGGGCTGCTATGACAGTGAGTACTGCAATTACAACACAGCAGGCAGCGTGCAATTAGTAAATGGTGGGCACCAATTGGTGCAGAGGCCATCACATGCACATGTGCAGATACCTAGAAAAGCAGGCTGCACTTGCTGTCCACAAATGCAATAATCTCATTGCAGCAAGAGAGAGAGAGAGAGAGAGAGATAGAGACAGAGACACAGACACAGACAAAGACAGAGAAAGAGACAGAAACAGAGAGACAGAAAAAGAAAGAGCAACAGCAACAGACAGAGAATAAATAAATAAATAAATAAATAAATAAATAAATAAAAATATTTCCTTTAAAAACAGTCAGAACAGAGCAATGCAAAAGAAAGGTATGTAACACATATGTATTTGCTGGCATGTAGCAGATGTTTATGAAGAGTACTCTACATACTGTGAATCATCCATATGTGGCAGCAGTACATATCTCTATGTATTTGAACATGTGCATAGGGCAAGGGACATATTGCAACTGTTTGTGAAGAGTGTATATATACACGTTGTTGAAGGTTGTAATGTGCATATTTCTATGTAAGTTGTAGTGTGCGGCAAAGAAAACAGCATGCAGTGCTGGTATTTGACATGAGGTGGTTAAACGCTGTGGGTATCCTCTGTCAGTTTTGCAGTGTTGCAGCCAGTGAGGCCTGCTAAAGCTACATGGGCTGAGGACACCTTCAATGCAGTCTGCACAACACTGTGCAATATTATTACATAACTGTATATCTCACAACTGTCGCATAATTGATATTCCCACCATGAATAGTGGACTGTATATGTGCCTATATGTACATCTATATGTACAGCAATGGATGTTTATATGTATGTGTGTATGTATGTATAGATATGTAGATATATATAGAGAGAGGGAGAGAGACATGGGGCATACTTACTGCAACAGGTGCCTGGCGACCAAGGTATGGACTGAAGCTCAGCGTTGACACTGCAGTGCCATCCCTTTTTTGCAGAACACTGTACCCATTAACTACCGCATAGGTGGTAGTCTACCTAACACCGAAGGTGTAATAAGGGAACATGGGACACAGGTGGACAGTAGCCTCCCCTTTGATAATCACAGTGCCATACTAGTCATGTACTCTGTCTACATGGTACACGTCATCACAAAAGGTGTGTCATCTAGGGAAATATAGGTCAGTGTTTCCCTCTACTCATCACACTTAAAACCCATTACAGAGTACAATGCCAACTACAGCAACTGGAAAGGCCACAGACATACCTAACAAAGAATAATACCAGCCTCAAACAGATGCCCTATGCAGACTGACTCACAAAACCACAGCTACACTGTGTTGCATACTGCCTACCCAGGGGTGACCTCTGCCTAACATACTGAGCTATGTCACACCCATAGCTGTTGGATATCCTCCACATAAACATATTACAATCCCTCCCAGATATGCACTCTAGGGCCCTACACCTTGTCAGCTCACTAAACAGCACATGCTGGAGGGATAGAGTCCTAACTCAGAGACATGCCATACTCTGTAACAAACCACCTATAAATAGCAAACAAAGCTCCTCATTAGCAGTTGTCATGAATACTCCTGATGATTGTTTGGGAGATAGGAAATACACAGAAGTCAACAATACAGACGCTGAATAAAAAAGTCCAATGAAGAAAACACAACACGTTGGAAAAAAATATATGAGAGAAAACACTATACCGGGTACCACACAATAACGTCTTTATTTAAACAAAGTAAAAAGGAGAGGTGAGCACTTTCGCAACCTTCGTTGCTTCATCAGACAAAGAATTAACTGTTCAACTGCTTGTTTTATATCACTCTCAGTCAAAAAAATTTTTTCCAATTAGTGACATCATACTTTTGAAAATTTAAAGGCATATATGACAAGAATATTGTAAAATACGCATATAAAATATATATACACAAAAATGTAAAATATGTTCATATTTATGCATATCTAATTTAAAACAGTTAAATAATCTCATTAAAAATGCATATATATAAAAAGTGCATATAAATAAAAATGCATAGTATATTCATATTTATGCATATCTAATTTAAAACAATTAAATAATCTCATAAAAATGCATATATATAATATATATATAAAAGATGCATAATACAAAATATATAATAAAAGAAATATATGTATATATATATATATTTTTATTTTATGCAAAAAATTAATTGTGTTGAAGGCGTCTAGCTTTAAGAAATGGAACCAGTGATGTACAACCATTTAAGCCTGGATATCTATCAGCATTGAGCTTGATAATCCATCTTTGTTCTCGGCTCTCTGTAAAATTTTCTATATCTCCTCACATTTCTATGTATATGTTGTAAAACAAAGAACTTGAAAGAGTGTGAAGGGTCAGTGTTTAAAACATGTTGAGCAAGCGCACTAGTAGTTTTATTATTTCTGATGTCTCTTATGTGTTCCAATATTCTATCCTTTAAGTTTCTATTTGTTTTTCCTATATAGAAGGCATGACATATTTGGCAGAAACAAAAATAAATAACATCTGTGGTTTTACAGTCTGCATATGAATGTGAGTATAGTGTAAAATTTCTAACAGGATGAATATATGGTGTAGTACTATGAATATGTGTACAAGCAGTACAAGACCTACAAGGAAAAGTACCTTTGCGTCTGGAATTATAGGTAGTTTTTTTGACGTCTTTATTACACAATTGTTGTTTTAATGTTAGATTATTTCTGAAACTGAAACTAGGTGCATTACCAATGAAAGAATGTAAACAAGGAATCTCATGTAAAATGTGCCAATGTTGTTTAATAATATTAGTATACTGATTAACATTACTAGCATACTGAAAAACCGCTCTAATGCTATTATTTTGTGTATTATTTCTCAAATTACTGCTATCTGACGTAATAGAATTAGAAGATTGAAAGTACACTTTACATTTAGAGTCCCTGAGTGTCCAAGCATCAGAAATAGTTCTATCTATTTCATCCATATGATATCCTCTTCTTAAAAATCAGTTTTCAATTTATTCAAAGCTAGTACTGCATCATTATCATTGTTGTGTAATCTTAATGTTCTGTATACCTGCCCCTTGAGCACATTTCTTGGAATGTGTCTAGGATGCATACTGGTTTTGTGCAGGTATGTATTTTTCTTCGTGGGTTTGTGAAAAATTTTGCTGGTAAAACCTGTCAACTCTGATTTGATTATATGTACATCTAAGAAATCAATCTCAGATGTAGAAAATTTGTATGTGAATCTCAGAAAATCAGTAGTTGTATGCAAATAGTTAATAAATAATATAAGCTCAGATATATTGCCTTTCCATAATAAAAAAACATCATCCACAAAAGGTGTGTACCATAAAAGCTGACTAATAAATGGATTCTTATCAGAAAAGACATGTGTTTGTTCCCAGAATGTAAGAGATAGATTAGCATAACTATTTGCACATGGTGTGCCCATGGCAACGCCGATCTGTTGCAGAAAGAATTGTTCTTCAAAATATACAACATTATTTTCCAGAATAATCTCTAACAAACTGCATATAAGTTGTACTTTTTCATTGGTGAAGCAATTATTTCTTGTAAGAAACTTTCTAATCATATTAATGCCCCATGAATTCGGGATACTTGTAAACAATGACTCTATATCCATAGTAACAAGAGCAAAGTCATTAATATCTGATAAACTTTCAATTCTAGTATGTAATTTCTCTAGAAACATTTTGGTGTCTCTTAAAATATTTTCACATTTGTCTAAGAGCACATGCAGTGTACTTTCAACATAAATAGACAGTGGTTCTGTACACCAACCAGTGCCTGAGACTATGGGACGCATTGGTGGCAGACTTCTGTCTTTATGAACCTTTGGTAAACCATAAATCTTAGGAATAGTTGGATTCAAGACATTAAAGTATTTAAACAGTGGTTCATCTATTAAATCAGTAATTAATAAGTCAAAAATCAAAAAAGACACTTTATCAATGATGGCATTCACTGTAACTTTTGAGATTCCTCTGTATGTATCATTATTGAGCAGTAACTTATACATTTGTTGTACATACAATTGCTTATCTAAAATAACAATACCTCCACATTTATCTGCCTGTTTAATAACGACAGAATTCATGTTTTTTAGTTCATTCAGTGCTCTATATTCACTTGTATTTAGATTTCCATAGTAATAGTCACTCAAATTATCATCATATATCTGCCTAAAAGATGTTTCACATATATCAAGGAATCTTTGTATACTCGGGGGAGTATAAGGAATGAAAGTGCTAGGCTGTTTAAACACATTCATATTATTTGTAACATTGTTTGGGAACAAAACTTTTAGAGACAAATTCCTGCCTAATAATTTAAGGTCTTTAATCATTTCTGTAAGATTAGCCTTTCTAGCAGGTATAAATGAAAGGCCCTTATTTAAAACATTCAACTGTTCTGGTGTTAAAATAATAGAGGAAAGGTTCAAAATCAAACCTGTAGTTAAGTCCGTCTCCTCTTAGAATGTACTGCTCCTTCCAGTGAACCCAGTTGCAGTGACTGTCCTTTGTGTACATATTGTTTCATTCGATTCTTGTAAGGTAGTGGTACTCTCAAAGTGAAGTCGCCTTGTTTGCTGGCATCTAAAAAAATACTTTCTGTGTTTTCAGTCACTTGTATGTTTGAAGTTCCTTCCTTTCTTAGAGTCGATGAAGTATGACTTGTAGATGGTAAAACTGCATATGTTTTCTTTGGAATAGCTCCTAATTTACTGTTTTTATCTTTTAAATTACTGTTTTGTTGGTCAGAGTACTCAGAAACAGGGAGAGTTAAACTGGTGTTCTTCTCCTCTTGCATACAAGCTGTTTCAGTTGTCAGAGAACAGGGAGTGCCTTGTGTAACTGCAGCATAGGTGGAATCTGAATTTAAAGGTGTAGTATGCACATTCCTTGCCTTGTCAGAAACAGTTTGATGTCTAAAGTTATTTTCTTTGGGCCATGAGAAGACATTATTTAAAGCAAAATCTTTTTTGTCTCTGTTAAGTTTTGATAGTTTAATATTTTGCAGCTTCCTTTCATATGACATGATGTTATCCTGAAGTTCATTCATTTTAGAAAAACTGTATCTTGTACAAAGTTCTTATTAATAATTGCTTCTGTGACAATGATTTCAGCTTTAAGTTCATTCTCAATGGGTAGAAAAAAGTCAATTAAGAGATCCATATATTTTGTACTGAATTGTAAATTCAATTCTTACCATTTTCTCAAAAGAATAGGAAAAGACTCACCATATGTAGGCATATTCAGTATTCTTAGACCACGTGGAATAATTTTGGAGTCTAGTGATGCTTGCAGATGTAACCGTTGCCATTGGAGTCTTTTGTATTTGTACATCAGATTCTCAAGTTTTTTATATTGGTTAAAGAATTCTGATAGATCTTGGTTGTTTCTATTATCTTGTATATTTTCACTGAAAGACGCTGTAAGTAGTGGATTATTTGGAATATCCAATATTCTAAGAAATCTTTGATGGTGACCATCATTCGATGAGTTGGTATCTAAGTTCTCCATAGACGCGTGTGTCCTTTTGCCGAATAAAAATAAACTAATAAACGAAAAGCAAAACCGCTTACAGGTAAAACCCAGTATACATTGGAAAAAAAACTTTATCAAAACAGCAAAGCTTTCGGGTAGAACCCTTTCTCAACACTAATACAATTACATTCAAAACATCACTTGTTTTAAATAAGAGCCCACAAGTCACATGATAGCAGCCCATATCATGTGACCAAAGAAACAAATGCAATGTTTATAAGACACATAAAAATACATAAAAATATAGATAGAAAATGAATAATGTATGTGTACATCTACATATAAAATGCAGTATAACATAGAAAATACACATATCATAATTTAATACACTGTAGCTTCATTAAAATAGGTTTAAGGCTTAAAGCAGAATTTAGACCAGGTGGACGATCTGCTGCCAGTCAGAGTATCCACTCATATTCTCTGGTCTCAAGAATATTATTAATATCCCCACCCCTAATAGAGGATAGAACAACATCTATAACCCTAAACCTAAACTTATGTTCAACTCCACTCAATTGTATATGCTTGAATAAGGCATTATTTAGATTTTCCCTCCTAATCTCAGACTTATGCTCAATGATTCTGTCTTTTAGCTTACGAGTCGTCTTACCTATATAAAATGAGCTACACTTAATACAGGTAGCCATATATACAACATTAATTGTGTTACAATTTGCCATAACATTAAACCTATATTTTTTATAAGTAATAGGATGAATGTAAGAAGAAGAGGTAGCAATATCAGCTATATCTAAGCAACAAGAACAATTCAAGCATTTAGAAGTACCAAACCGAGGCAAACCAAAAAACTTCATATTAGTACCAGTTTTAATATTACCTTTAAAATCTTTGTAGCATAACCTACTTTTAACTGTTCGCATATTTCTGTAAGAAAAATAGGGTTTAGTACCCAATAACCTTAATATCTCAGGAGATGCAGTCAATACCGACCAGTACTTATATATAATACGTTTAATTGAAAAAACTCTATTTCCAAAAGTAGTCACATACCTAACTGTATTATTCCTCTGTGGTATGACTGGTAAATCAGCAAATACGTTATTATCAAAATCGCTATTATTCTTAAAATATGGATATAAAGTGGTTCTATTATGTATAACATAATCCTTCAACTCTGCCAATATGTTACTGTCATAACCACATGTTAAAAATTCATTGTACATTTCATTAAGTTGAGAATAGAAACATACATCACTCGTATTAAGCCTAATCACTCTAGCAAACTGTGCCTTAACAACACCTTTAAAAACATGAGGAGCATGCATACTATCAAAATGTATATACCTATTAGTGTGTACGTCCTTTTTAAAAATAGTGGTATGTAACAAACCATCATTTAGACTGACCTTTACATCAAGGAATAATGCTTCATCTTTAGATACAGTTGCTTTAAAAACTAAAAAGGAGGTAGATGTATTTAAATACGACACAAACTGCTCTAAACTTTCTAGTGAGCCCTTCCAAATCAGGAAGCAGTCATCTACAAATCTCTGATAAAAACAGATATTGTTATTCAAAAATTCACAACCATTATGTATATGCTGTAGTTCCCATTGGTATAAAACCAAGTTTGCATACGTATTAGCAACAGGCGTCCCCATTGCCACGCCATTAAGTTGCAAATATAACTGTTGATCAAAAATAAAAATGTTGTTACTCAGCACCAGTTCTAGTAAGGAGCAGATGTTTTGAACAGAACTAGCCAATAATGTTCCCTGCATTGTCAAAAATTCTCTAATGGATTCAACCCCATAATTATTTGGTATAACAGTAAAAAGGGATACAATGTCCAAAGTTACAAACAAGTATTCCCCTGTACTGATAAAGTCATTATGCAAATTGTAATACCAAATAGATAATTTATTCAAAAAATCACCTGTGTCCTTTAGTATATTGCCACATTTAGCCAAAAAAGGATACAACTGTTTCTGCAAGTACACAGATATTGGCTCCGTAACCCACCCATTACTAGGGACAATAGGTCTCATTGGTGGGTCCACTAAGCTCTTATGGATTTTGGGTATACCGTAGAGCTGTGGGATGACCGGACTTGGTACAGTAAAGAAATGGAACAAATCTAAATCTATATCACCATTGATCTGTAGTTCATATACAAACATGTTGACATTACTAATATGTTTCTTAGCATCAATAAAATTAATATGCTTAAAAGCCTTGGCATCATTGAGAAGTAGGGCGACAGAATGGTTGTATTTAACACGGTCCATAATGACAACAGCACCCCCTTTGTCCGCTTGCTTAACAATTATATCATCATTCAACTCTAGCTTTCTCAAAGACATATATTCATTATATGTTAGATTATAACTCTTTCTATTGTTAGTATTATCAAACAGACTTCTTATTTCAGTTTCGCATAAATCGTGAAAAGCAGTTGTAACAGGTACATTCAAAGGGATAAAAGTGCTACATCTCCTACACACAACTACAGTCAGCGAATCTGTTTTAAACAAGATTTTTAAGTTAATAGTCCTAATAAACTGCTTTAAGTCCGTTAGGGCTGTTACTAGATCAATGTCTGCCGTAGGTATAACATTTAAGCCTTTACATAATAGAGTTAAACAAGGTTCGTCCAAAGGATAGGAAATACACCCCAGGAATCACCTCTGTGGCTCTGGTTTACAGGGGCAAGTGAAATTAAATTACATGTGTGTCAAAGGCTAGGGTAGCATATGGCTAGGCTGCTGTAGGCCCTAGGGCCAATAGCGTATTACCTACCCATGACACAATGCACACACACATGTACTTAGTGCAATAATTGCTATGTGAGGTTGACTGAGTGTGATGGTGAATGTGCTGGTGAATGTGTGCAAGGTCTGTAAAGGTGTGACAGCTTAGTGTGAAATTGTTTCTGCCATGGTAGTTTGTGTCCTAGCTGTGATCCCAGCAAAGGATGTGTATGCTATTGCTAGGCAGAAAAAGTAGTATGGCATACAGTGTGATGTAGTCCCTTGTTGTCGACTGTGGTGTCCCATTGTAGGCTAAAGCAATACATGTATGCTTAGTCTGTGGTACTGCTGGTGAATCTAACTCCCATATGAACTGTAGTTCTATCTGAAGCTGTAGGACTAAACAGTACAGTATGGTGTATGTTCACATTGCTTGGACACACTGTTTTGTGTTCCCTGTAGTCCTCACAGATTACATACCTCAGGCATAAGGTTTTGTAAGTAGTGACACACAGTATTGCATGGTACACAGGTAAAGCTCATCTGGGTTGGCATACATCTGTGTGTTGTATGTATGTCTGATGTGTGTGTAATTATGCCTGTACCATGCCCTCAAGCATATCTGTGTTACAGGGTATACGTGTGTACCTAGCAACATGTATAGTCTAGTACAGCAGTATGCCACCTATATCAACAACTGTGCACATATGTTAGGCAGGGGTTTGGCATCAAAGACTACTGTGGTATACTGGTAATACTGTAACTGTACTTTACATTCATTGCAATGGATGACATCTTTCTTTATGCATTAGCTTGATATATACCTCCTGTGGCTAGGTGGTGCATTGTGTCACATACAATGTGCCATGTACTGGTGTATAGTCTTACATACTGACTTCTCTTTGCTGCTGTGCAGAACATGGTTTGATATATAGAGCGTGGCAGGCACTGACAGCCAGTTGTGGCCTGAGCACTAATATGTGGTATTGAACATGTCTATCCTCTGACAACCAATCGGATGTGAAATATGGCAGGTAATTGATATCTGTACTTTAGGATGTTAAGTGTGCCACTTGACTTGCTCACACATCTTGTTTAATTGTCTTCCAGTGGTATGTCCCACCAAAGAAACCTGTCTTATACAGCTGCAGAGGAGGTGGAAATACACAACAGCCTTGTGCAGCACTACACCTTGCTGTTCTCTAGAACCAGCCAGGACCAGCATGAGCGGACTGCACTGTGGCAAGATCTCGTTCATTGGGTAAATGACATAGGCATGCATAACCGTACATATGAGCAGGTACGCCATCACTGCAGTGATTTAACTAGACATGTCCGGTGGCGTGTGTCTGATATCCATCGACAACAGCTTGCCACAGGTGGTGGGGTGGCCATTCATCCCCACCTCACCAGAGTGGAGGAGCTACTCCTAAGTGTGGTGGCTCCTGGCCAACCACAGGAACAGCAACTGACATGTGTCATCATGGAGGCCGGAGCCACCCAGCATGTTGACATAGAGCGTGCAGGTAACATGACCTATCTGTAGACTACTGTAATCTGTATTGGTAGATTATGCATATGTGACGTGTACTGTGTGTTTAGCAGTTGTGCTGCATAGTGTTGTGCAATACTGATATTTGGAATATAATCTGTATGCCTGTGACTGTCGACTGTTGTACTACTGTACTTTAGCAAACTCACAGTAGCAATGGCACAGCTGTGGCCACTGACAAACTGTCTCATATTCTTGTAGGTTCCTCTGGTGTGACAGCAAGGCAGCCGGTCGATGCTGGTGAGTGTGTTATAATTTTAATATTGCTAATGAAATGTGCATGTCATAGGTGAGGTGTAGGCCATGTACATGTAACACACCTACGCATAATGCATATTGTGCATGTTTGCTGTGAGACTATGCACATCTCAGTAATGACAGTAGCTGCCTCAATCACATGCAATACACAGAGCAGCACACACAATTGTGGCAACACCGTACTGGACATTGGATAAGCATAGTTGATACACATGTACACAACATACACAACTTTGTCATACGCAGTACACCTTAATATGCTGCACATAGCATATCCAGACACCCGCTGTAAGGTCACACTTCAGTATCCCACATGTCATCCACACAGCACACATAATATGCCTGAGGGGTAGAGGCCTATCATTGGACTGTGCGACACTCTTCAACACATAACACATTCATGTTAGTCAATGCTCCCTATTGGGCACCTTACAAACCCATGTAACGAGTGGCTGTGAGGCCAATCACTGAACAACAGCACACATGCATCAAAGCCATGTATACGTTATTAACACGGCTGTCTACACTCGCACTGCATGGTCTTGAGCAACAAACTTTCTGCATGCTGACATGTGTGATATGACTGCCTTGTGATACTGTAACCCACCTTCAACCACTATTAAGTATGTTTTGGATTGCTGGTGGTGTGTGTGGGTATCTGCTGTAGTGAGGAGTGTATTTGTGTGCATGTGTGCATGTGTGCATGTGTGCATGTGTGCATGTGTTCATGTGTTCATGTGTTCATGTGTGCATGTGTGCATGTGTTCATGTGTTCATGTGTGCATGTGTGCATGTGTTCATGTGTGCATGTGTTCATGTGTTCATGTGTTCATGTGTGCATGTGTGCATGTGTGCCGACATCATGTACAGGTCGTAAAGTGTGTTTCCTGTCTCCCTCCCACAGGTGCTGTGTTAGGGCTGGTTCACTGCAGCAGCGAAACTGATGTCACTGAGCCACATAGTGATAATGACGATAGGTGTGTTGAGGCACAGGCGTGTTTGCCAGGGTCTGTCATTGGGCCACCAATTGACAGTACACAGCTGTCCACCCCATCCATGCATACAGTCATACTGCCAATACATCCATCACCAATGCCCATAGCTGAGGGACAGCGTACTGTTGGCATTGGCCAGGACAGTGTGGTATCCATGGCACATGCATCCCAACACAACAACCATACCCAGATGTCTGGAAAGGTACCACATAGGCAGATGTCCAGGGGTTCTCGTAGGAGCACTGCTGGTCATCATGCCACTGGCAGATGTGCCAGAGGTCTGACAATGTCACGCATGTTCCAGGCTGTTATGGAGGCACAGGCACAAATGCAACGGTACACCAGACAGGGACTAAGGGCACAGAGGGTCCATAACACCACTTTCATTGACAGTATCCATGACCTAGCAGGTGCCATCCAACATTACACCGAGGTCACTGATAGACGTTGGGGAGAGATATTAGATATCCTCCGCAATGTCATGTCCATGTGTCAGGACAGTGCAGGATGGTTGAGATGTCGACGTGGACGTATGCCAGCAACATCAGCAGCTGGCAGTCGCCACAGACTTCCCTCAAGCCACAGCCGCTCCCGTAGTGCCAGTACCAGCCCCAGCAATGTTGGGGGTGGGCTGTCCATAGAATGTCCTAGAAGACCACGTGCACATGGCTCTGGATAGTCCCAGCAGGGACCTGTGTCCAGTGTGCATCCATCCACCTATGGGGATAGTACCCAGTCTGGCTTAGTACCTGATAGTGTCAGTAGCACCCCTGCCAGGCACAGGTACCGTATCCGTGGCCAGAGATGGTGATCTGTAAAGCCTCACAGGTACAGTCTGTGGCTGTCCCACAAATACCTGTATATGGCAGCCACATGGTGGAACTGTGTGCATGCAGACACACACACATACTCCAGGCACCTAGGGCTAACACATACACACACACATTACAACAACATTGGCCCATTACAGTATTCTTGCCCCTCACACACACACACACACACACACACACATACATGTCAATTGGATGGCTCACTGTAGGCCTCTGGCAAACTAACAACACACCCTGTGCATATGATGAAACCTGTGCCACCTCCTGTCATCTGTAACATTGATGCAGGAACAGGCTACCATTGTGCTGATGCACAGGGTGTCTATATAGCAGTATAGCAATGTTAGCATGTTGTCAGCTGTAGAGTGTAATGATATGCTTAAAGGTGTAGCTGAGCAGGCATGATGCATTAAAGCTATGATTGTCATTATAGTGTTGTTTACACCAGTGTTGGTTCCAATTGTGTATTGTCCGGCTACGTGCCACTTGGCTGATGTGTGCAGTATTGGCAGCATGTGTCAGAGAGTGGACAATATGTGTGGGATGTGTGTAGCGCAGATTTGCAGGTGTACAGTTGTGAACATGGTGGAGGTGCACTATCTGCATGTAAGTGCATAGTGGACACATGGCCAGGGTGACATGCTCTGTATTACACAGTAACACTCCATAGTTTCTACTGGTGGCCAGTATGCATTGTACTACACACATTCCGGAACATGACTACACATGTGTGTATGACATGGTTTGACACTGTGCTGTGGGTGATACTGTTACTATCTGTCATTGTTTTGCATTCTGGTGGTATACATCACTTCAACAGCCTGACCATAACCAATCATTAGGTGATGTCTTGACAAACGACACACAGATGTAGGACACACAGGAACATTTGGATCCTTCAGGTACTATACAATGCCAGTAACCACTGGTATTCACCTGCACCCATTACTGAGACCATTCCTATTTGCCATATAGCTCTCTTAGGTACAAGCAATCACAGCAGGGATATGTCCGTCCATGTCTGGTAATGCATACTGTGGCCTATAATGCATTCTCCAGATGACACACACATACTCCACAAGGGTATCATACAGACAGATGCCTGTTGTCAAACTCATGCTGTAAAGCTATAAGCCAAACTAAGCATAGTCATCCACCTTTAAGGAACATCTTATCCCCACAGTACCACATACATAGTAGCCACCAGCATGATGAACAGGTACCGATGTGTACATGCAACCAAGTGTTATGTTATCTCTCCTTTGTTAATCACATTTTCAAAGGTATTTTGGAATCCCTTGGTGGATCACATAAGCAATAAGGGGTCTGCATGCATATCCATGGTTTGTTCTGCACCTATGAATAGTCATCATGGTCAGACTTTGCTGCATTTGAACAGGTCTGACATATACCTCGGCCATAGACCCTCACTCACACATCCCAATAGCAATCATAATGACTTTGTGTGACACAGATGACCTAGGCCAGGGATCACTGCAGTGGCTGGCCTTGTCATAAGCATACAGATGTGACCTAAGGTCTGGGAAGCAGCAGCACAGTCTGGCAAGGATGACAGCTGTGTTCTTGGAGAAAGCAGGGTTCCCACACATGCAATCATTGAGGTAACATGTACAGATATGTATTTGACACACAGCTAGCTCACATGTGCAATGCATACTGATATGTCATACAGTGGTAAAAGCAAAACCCGTAACACATTGACCAACAGTGTCACACACTCACCAAGTACAGGATTCAATCCCCTAGCTAACTACTTCATGATCTTCTTCTTTCGGCTTTTCCCGGTCAGGGGTCGCCACAGCGGATCATCTGTCCGCTCATGATTGGCAGTGGAGTTTTACAGTGTGGAGTTGCCAGCCCGGCACCCAACCTTCCACAGAAGGCACACACACTCACACCTAGGGCCAATTTAGAGTGTCCAATCCACCTACAGCATGTCTTTGGAATGTGGGAGGAAACCGGAGCACCCGGAGGAAACCCACGTGACCACAGGGAGAACATGCAGACTCTGCACAGAAGGCACCCCAGCCGAGAATTGAACTGGAGAACCTCTTGCTGTGAGGTGACAATGCTAACCGCTGCACCACCGTGGCCACCCCCTACCTAACTACTTCATGATACTAGAGGAATACGCATTAACATGATGCGCTATGCACATTACTGTCAGTTCTCTTTTCCACAGGTATATTTGTAGGATGGTGACATCATCAGACTTGACAAAGGTTAGATTACCACTTTTGAGGTGTTTCACTACTCTCCTAGAGGGGTGTTCTTTCCCAAGGGAAACACACACAGTTGCCCAGTGTAGGATTCAAACCCCTACCTAATTACTTCATGACACTAGAGGAGTAAGCATTAACATGACGTGCTATACGGATTACTGGGAGTATTTTTTTCCACAGGTATATTTGTAGGATGCTGACATCATCAGAGTTGACAAAGGTTAGATTACCACCTTTGAGTTGTTTTACTACTCTCCTAAAAGGTTGTTCTTTCCCAAGGGGAACACACACACACAGTTGCCCAGTGCAGAATTCAAACCCCTACCTAACTACTTCATGATATGAGAAGAGTACACATTAACACGACGCGCTATACAGATTAGTGAGAGTTTTATTTTCCACAGGTATACTTGTAGGATGCTGACATCATCAGAGTTGACAAAGGTTAGATTACCACTTTTGAGTTGTTTCACTACTCTCCTAAAAGGTTGTTCTTTCCCAAGGGGAACACAAACAAACACAGTTGCCCAGTGCAGAATTCAAACCCCTACCTAACTACTTCATGATACTAGAGGAGTACGCATTAACATGACGCGCTATACAGATTAGTGGGAGTTTTATTTTCCACAGATAGACTTGTAGGATGCTGACATCATCAGAGTTGACAAAGGTTAGATTACCACTTTTGAGGTGTTTCAATACTCTCCTAAATGGGTGCTCTTTCCCAAGGGGAACACACACAAACAGTTGCCAAGTGCAAGATTCAAACCACTACCTAACTACTTCATGATACTAGAAGAGTATGCATTAATATGACGCGCTATACATATTACTTGGGGTTTTCTCTTCCACAGGTATATTTGTAGGATGGTGACAACATCAGACTATACGAAGGTGACATTAGATGGCCTACATTGAATGAATGTCTAAACACTTTGGCCATGTGATCATCAAAGGTGAGTTTACTACCTACCTGTGTCCCCAGGGTCATAATTACTTTCTCCGTACATGCTGCATTACCACCTATGTGGTAATATGTGTGCACTTTGTATTACCCAAAGGGGATGACTATGCATTCTTTGCTATTCAGCTTGAGGGCATTGTTTTGACACCAGGTATCTGTCTCTGTAAGACACTTCTGGAGGATGTCTGTGTCAGCTGTACAGTCAATTATGGACCACAGTTTCCAGTCATCTGTAAATATGCTCAGCCTTACACCTACCATGCTTGCCTGTACCTCTGAGCAGTATCGACTGAACAGGTGGGGTCCCAGGACCAAGACCTGTGTGATGCCATGTGTGACTGGCTTAGAGTTGGACATGGCACCCGCAACTATGCACATGTGTGTTTGATTTGTGAGCCACTTGGCCACCCATCCTGTGACATAGCTGTCCATGATGACGGAGTGGGGAATGGTGTGGTAAGCCCCTAGTGAGGTCCAGGTGGGCTGTGTGGACTACTTTCACCTCCATCTATGTTCATGGTAACTGTTTTAAATAAGTCAACTAGGTTTGGGAGCCAGGCTATGCCTTTAACAAGGTGAAGTTGTGTGGAGTCCAGTGTCTGGAGATCTCCAATGTCTCAGTGTATGGGTTCCATGATGATTTGCTCAATAGCTCTGTAGACCAGGCTGAGTACACATGTTGGGCAATGGTTTCCAGGTTCTGTTTTGGCACACCCTTTGTGGAGCTGGATGACTGTTAGTGTATGCCATTCTTTGGGTACATAGCCTGTGATACGCTTGAGTCTGCACAGTGAATGTAGGTGAGGGTGTAGTTCCTTGTGGGCCTAGTGTAAGATGTAGCCTGGGACAACTTACAGTCACATTGATGCTATGTTCTTAGCTTTGGTGAGGGCTGTCTTTACATGCATGTCCGTGACGTCTGTGTCTCTGCATCCTTCTGTGATAGACACAGGCACTTTTGGGGGTGATGGGGGGGGTTTACACTACACTTGTCCCCCTGGGTGTGGGCAATGAAAGTTGGTTTGGTGTATGTCATTACTTTTTTCAGTAGCTGACAGCATATTTGGAAGTTGACACCTACATGTGTGATATAGCTACAGAAGGCTTTGTGGTTGTTATTCTTACATTCCTTGGCAGTTTGCCTTTAGAAATGGTGCTTGGATTATTTTATGAGCGATCATTGTTTCATCCTAATAATGATCAGTGATGCCTCTCCTTTAGTGAAGTTGGCTCTATCAGGTGTTAGTTTCCTCCTTCTGTTGTCTAGCTTATTTATGGGCAACAACCACCAGGTTGTTTTCTTATTTTTGGAGGAGTGCATCTTGATTTTATTTGTGATGTCTCGATCCATGCATCCCTGTAGATGCTCATAGGATGCACTTGTAAATGATTTGGCAGATTGTATACCATTATCCTATAGCAAGAGGGCTTTGGGGCTTTCCACTTTGGTCTTGGGAAGTGTGCTGTTTGCTTTTGAAAATGTATTCACAGTGGTTTCATTGACTTTGTGTGGGGGCAGGATGTGGATGTCCAGTGTGATTACTTAATGATCTGATATTACCAGTGAGGGGTTTATCTCTGTTGTGGAACACTGGTACCCCATGTTGGTGATGATCATGTCCAGTATGTTGTCACCTCTAGTGGGCATGCTGACCAGCTGTTCCAGGGTGTTAGAGTTTCTTAACTCTAGGACACATTGGGCAAAGGACGTTGTATACGAGTAATTCACCCACTCATTGTTTGGGTTGTTGTAATCTCCTCATATAATGGTGTTTGATAGGACCTTTATATTTGCCATTGTTCTCCAGAATACTGAGTGAGGTTCCTGAGACAAGGTACATGATCTGTAGCAGGCTACAATCTGATGGGCAGCTTTGCCCAATGTTAGTTGCACTTGCATGATCTCCAAGGCCTCATGCTGTGGCAGTAACCTGGAGGTGTGGATATCCATAAGGTAGAAGGCTATACCACTTCCTTTTGTATTTCACTCGTGGTCTTGGGTCCAAAGGTCAGGGTGATTGTGAGTGTTTTATGTGGATCATATCCAACAGCTGCATGTTTGACATAGCTTTGGATGTTACGCAGTGAACACCTCTGAGTAGGTGATATGCAAGGGAGTACAGATGGAGCATTTTGTGATGGTCTGTGTATGGCATGTATTTCAGGCCACTAATGCTCTTTGTGAGGTATTGCTGCTGGCTTTCCAGTTGTTGTAGTTGTCTTGTGAGGTACGTATCAACAGTGGCGTTGTACTCTTTTATAGTTCTAGTGAGTGGTGAGTAGAGGGGAACAATGTCCTCTTTTATTCTGCATCAGACACATTTTGTGATGAGGTGTGCCACATAAGAGGGTTTCCTGACTACTGTGGGAATGTGCTTATCACAGTTGTGTCCACTGTCCACCCATGACCCAGGGTCTCTTGTCACACTTAAAGTGTGAGGTATACTACCACCTATGTTGTAGTTCTTGGCTACAGAGATTTTAACAAAGGTGATGATAACGCACCTTTTGACATTGAGCTACAGCCCATGGCTTGGACAACAACCATCTGTCTCAGTGAGGCCCTTTTGTAGGATGTCCACATCTTTAGTGTTTACAATGATGGCTCATAGTTTGCAGTCCTCTGGAAATGTCAGTAACCACAGAACCTCCATGTTAATGTTTACTTCAGGGAAGCAGATACTACACAGCCTGAGAAGTTATCTAGTCCCATGGCTGCTGTGATACTGGCTTCGGAGAGTGTTTTTTACCTGTGCAGCCATGATGACAGCAACTTTGCAGTCTTCCATTATAGACATGTGCTCTTTCATGGGTGGGGGGAGTAAAGTTAACACCAATCCTATCTGCCAGGATGTTGCCAATATCAGTTGGCTCTGTACATTTAGTGCCATTGAGCTGTAACTCAGAACAGATCTGAGTGTAACCATGACATGGACCTGTCTGTTGGGCAGAGGTCTGCTGCATAGACAGTATGCCACTGAGTACAGCTTGGGTTACATCCATTCTTGTTGCATGGGGCAACTATTTGAGGCCAGTAATCCTCTTGTTAAGGTTCTTCATTGTTCTTTCTAGTTGATGACCGTGCCTAGTCAGATTCCTCACAAGTGTGTTGTGGTAGTCTCTGACAGGTCTGATGACTGCTGAGTAGTGGCAACCTCCTTTGACCTACATGCACAGACCTTGGCAGTTTGTGTGTACACATAGCAGGATTTTCAGACCACTTTGTGAATGTGTTTCTGGAAGTAGAGATGACTATACATGTTTGTCCATAGATCCCTTATCATCACATCCGTATTTAGCCTGTGTGTGTGAGCATACCCAGTATGACCTTTCAGTGTGATGCAGATTGAAATCCACTACATTTGTTGGAGTGTGTGAGCACGCACAGTATGCACATTTATATCATATGTGTATGGTAAATCAAGGTGTATTTTTACAGCAGGGCTCACCTTTGTGTCATAGATCAACAGGGATCATGCTGTGCCTGCAGGGCTTCCATGAGACACTTTGCATAGACCTATCAACATTTCTACATACAGGGGGGACAGCTATTCTTTGTACATTTCTAACCTTGGGTACACCGGATTGTTACTGTGGGTGTACATAGGATGTGGGTTTCACCTGACACTTATACACATTTGCTGTGCTTGCACTGCTTTGTACAGGACACCATTACAGTCTGTACTGTTGCCTATCATACTGGCTTGAGACATACTAGTATACTACAGGTCTTAGCATCCATTACCACATATATTAGCTTGCGACTTCATAGTCTACACAACCCACATCACAACGCCTGGCCTGATGTTCTCTGTCTGCATAGGCATGTGGGTGAGGTTACCCATTTGCCTCATTAGGGGCATGATACAGCATTGCTTTGTGTTTGCATTAATGTCCAATTGTCCTGCTGTGTCTGTACCACTGTAATGCTATGAGGGCTTAGTGGTTCAGTACTGTGACTATAGTTCACAGTATCCTGGGTTCAAGCCCTGTCACTGCTTTTTATTTTCATGCTGACCAGACCAGACTGCTTAAGGTACAGTAAAGCAGATATGAGCATGTTTAACTGACTTTGCTCAGCTTTGGCTGACCTTGGCCAACATTGCACGAGCAATTTTGTTTACATATACTACATATTGGTAAAAGCTGCTTAGCACTGCTTTATATTGTGTAAAACATGGCAATCGTGCCTCAGGTGGTGCTGCAGGGCTGCCTATGTTGGATGCACATACTACACTGCCTATACATGTTTGGAAACAGGTAGTGTCAAGTTGGGCATCCCTTTTATTTTATGTGCAAGTCAGTGAGAGGTATCATTTCCATGGTTCCTACTGAGCCAGTGTATGTGCTATGCATTGCCTCTTTGCCAAGGACAAGGCATACTGGACACGCCTCCTTTTGCCTACTGGGGCAGGCTCAGGTTGTTCCTCCTCCGAGTCACGCTGTGTCTGTGCAGGCCTTGGCAATGATGGGGGGCTGTTTGGCCCTGCCCATGCTGTTCCTGCTGCAGCTGTTTTCGCAGGATCAGATTGTGTAGCATGGCACATACCATGACAATTTGGGTACATGTAGTTGGTGAGTACTGCAAGGCTCCACCAGATGTGTCCAGGCACCGGAACTATGACTTGAGCATCCCAAACACATGCTCGATTACATTTTGTGTTTGTGCGTGTGCCTCATTATGACATTCTTGCTCAGGTGTGCGTGCATTTCTGATGGGTGTCATCAGCCACGGCTCCAGTGCATATCCAGCATCCCCCACTAGGTGACCGTCAGGGATGTCCCCATTTGCAAATGTCTGGTACAGCTGTGACAGATGCCAGATATGGGAATCGTGGTAGCTTCCAGGGCAGCCAGCACACACATTCAGTATTATGCCCTGGGCATCACACACAACCTGGCAGTTGATGGAGTGGAAGCCCTTGCGGTTGATGTAGGCCCTACCCCGCTCACCAGCTAGTGCTTTGATGTGTATGTGCGTGCAGTCAATTGCACCCACTACCTCAGGGTATTCCGTTATTTGCTGGAAGAGACGCATATTGCTGGCCAATACCTCACGGGAATTGGGGAAATATACATGATCACCGACATGTGCTGACATGGCATTCAGGAACTGGTGCAGTACCCTTGATGCTGATGCCTGTGAAATCCCCATCATATCACCAGTTGGTCTCTGGAAGGTACCTGTTGCTAGTATTCTTAGGCCAACACATACCTTGGTTTCCACTGGGATGGGTTCCCCTCTGTTGGTTCTGTGTGTGAGGCATGGCCTGCACAGCTCAACAATTTGCTGCAGGAGCTCTCTGTCCACTCTATAGCACTCCACTATCTCCAGCTCATGTAGCCCCTGGTAGGTTACCCTGGGTCTGTACACTCTTCTCCATCTCCTCACTGTGGGTTGCTCAGCAGCATTCACAATGTCACCACCCTCAGCATCTTGTAGATGTTGCCTTATAACAGCAATGGCAGCCCCTAACATTTTTATGTCTCAGTTTAAGCTTTTTAAGTTTTCACTTCTCTTTGTTGACTGCAGTGTTGCAATGTTTTTGAGAAAAACATGGGGGAATGTTGTTTGCAGAGTTTTAGGTGCTGGGCTGGGCTGGGCTAGTGTACTACCTGTGTAATTGGCAGATTCTGATTGATTTCACCTGGCAGCTCTGCTAGTTCTCCTTGGTTAACTTCCTACTACTTCCTTTCCTTCCTTTTCCCATTTCTGTTTCCACAGGGGGCAGCGCCACGCAAACAAGCACAAACATGCTCACACGCGCGCACACAGGCTTACACAGGCTTACACGGGCTTAGGCGGGTGCACATTCGTGTATACTTGCTTAGACAGCCTTACACAGGCTTACATGGGCACACACACGTGCACACAAGCTTAAACGGGTTTACACGCGTGCACATGAGCGCACACGCATGCACACAGTGTAAGCAGCTTTGCAAGAAACTTTACTGATAGCCACAGCATACACGTTCAGTTTCTTGATTTCAGTTTAGACAACTGTAGACATACTTCTTTTGGTCATGAGTAACTCACAGCAACCACATGCCACTCTGCTCCAATAAGCTTACAGTCTTTTTCATACATACCCCCTCATGATGTCACCCATCTCCTACTCTGTTACTCCCCTTTTCCTACTCTTACACTCGAGGGACATGGTTCACATAGCAGGGAATATTGGGATTCACTATCCTTATCCTCATTTGCATAGAATTGCCTACTAATGCTTAGTTACATCTCTGAGACTGAGCTTCCCCCCTTAGCAACCTCTACTCAGTAGCCATGTTGTCTTCAGCCTGCCATTCACTTGCATGGCAGATTAATATTTTGAATAAATTCCCTATTTGTGCCTTTTATTTTTTGGTTTTCTGATTTTTAGAGCGCAGCATGTTTGCACGGCGCTGCGCTACGCTTAAACATCGGAGATCGAGGTAAAAAAAATTTTTTTTTATTTTGCAATGGGAAAAAATGCCAATGGCCGTATATTTGGCCATTGGCATGCTTCCTCAACTGGATGCATCCTTTATTTGGAGCTGTCACAGCTCCGTTTTGCTATTTGCAGAATGGTACTCAGTTGACAACTGAGTACATTTCTGCAAATAACACTAATCTTACTCGGACAGGTTAGGGTTTCCTGGATCGCAAATTTACCTCATTTGCATAGCTTTCGGCAGCAAATGAGGTAATTTGCATAACTTAACCCTGTCCATGTAAGTATCATTTTAGGAGCTCTCTTGCACACCCCTGCCAGCTGTTCCTGGATCGCTTGGCAGACATGTTGGCTGCATGGAGTCTTACTCTACTCTTAGACTCCGTGCAAGCCTTCGTGAATCCAGCCCTATATGTTTGAGCTTTTAAAGGAAATGATCAGTTTTATACTTTGAGTGTTTATCAATAAAGTAATGTTTTGGTCAGGCATACTAAAGATGCTTTTGTGAAATAAATTTAAATTTAAATGTTAACAAAACTAAGATCTGCACTAGCCATGGAATGAAAATCATTCCTAATCTGATGGATAAACCTAAGTCCATCAAATTAGCACTCATTCCTTGACAATCCAGAACATCTGAGCTCCATAAATTGAATTATATGGAGAATATTTGTAATAGGAATAACCAATATTTATATTATTTTGAACAGATATAGCACTATTGTAGATGAGACAGAATTCTAATAAAATATAAATGTCTACTTATTGTATAAGCAATTAATATTTACATGAAATATAGATGACAAGCAATTCAATCATAGTAAAGTGGGATGTATCATATATAAAACCTCAGTAAAAGATTATAGCACACAGTTATTTACATATTCACCTGTATTGATGAGGTCTTTCAAAACGTATTACTTAATATAAATAGATGGTAATAATATTTATACTTAATGTTAAATGTTTATAATAAAATGAATTTTAATGGATATATAAGAAGTTATAGTTCACTGTTTGCCAACATTTAAGCAATTACTTTGTTGCTAACTTACTTAAAGCATCAAGTTTGTTTTATGTGAACATTGATGAAATTTAGTGCATTTTAATTATCAGTGCAGCCCTCTTCCCCCCATTTCCTACACATAAGGATTTTCATATCTGTCATTTCTTATTATAAAATGAGTGAAATTATAGGTTAAAAACAACAAATTCACTTATGGTGATTAATGATTACAAGTTCCCTTTCCATATTCATAAATTGCCATTTTATGGCATATACTGAAAGTTTTTAGATTTAAATGGCAGCATTCTATTTTGTATAATCAGCAAAGGTTAAGCTGAGTGATTATTGTCAATTTAATACTATTTGTTCAGAATATGATTGTTACATTCTGTGACATTCCTAGTTCAGGCTTCTATTGTTTCCCTTGAACAACTTTGTCCGTTTGATGTCATATATAAAACATTAGTTACCTTGGTAACAACTTAAGTATTATGCATGGTCAAGATGGGTTACAAAACCACAATTCAAGTTAAAGCAATTATATGACTTGTTATGCACATTTACTTATATAAGAAAATTATCATGCTTCCCCTTGATGTTCAATGTAGTGTACATCATTTATGACAAGTTAAAACAGCAGTGTTATTATACACAGGCCCATGCTATTAAATCCTGTCTTTAATATCTAAATTTAGCAGACTGCTTCATCTTATATGACTATTATATATTTTATGTCTAGATTTACTAAAATCATACATTACATAACTATTGTGTGTGTTTGTTTGTTTTTTTTGGCTGTTGCTTAGTTATTTGAGAGGCCACAAGCTGTAATGCGTATTCTTATTATTAGCTCCTTCCAGGCATGTTTATACAGTCCATAGACTTTAAATTATAAGACCCTTCTAGTTTCTTATTTGTTATAAGTATATTTCCATCCTTACATTCACACATATCAGTACTTCAAGCACGGGGAACAATACTCATCCAGTTTTGCCAGAATACCATTCACTAGTTCATGCCATGTGTTTCCAAGCTGTTCTTAAAATATCCAAACCAATATTTGTCCTGTTACATTTTACCAGCCTGTTCCATGCAGTGACCACTCTGCCAGTGAACCACTCAACACACCTTCCATTCCCACAAATATTTCCACAAAGGAAATCTGATGACTCTCTAGCACTTCCCGGCAACCCCAAACACCCCTAGAAACAGCTATCCTCAAATGCCCAACACGTCTGAGCAAGCTTACCTCCCAGACCACTGCAAAGGGTACTGCACAAGACCAAGTGCTCTTAGTCTTTCATAATAGCTCAGACTTCCACTCTTATGTAAGTTCTTAATGTGTTTGGACCAAAATACATTTTAAATATAAAATTGCGCTTATCATTTATTTACTTTTATCAGGAATCAACTTAATGAGCTAAACGAAGTGTTGGGAGACCATCAATATGTGTACATGTGGTTTAAAACAGCCCTTTTATTATATATATATATATATATATATATATATATATATATATATATATATATATATTTTTTTTTTTTTTAAACCAAAAACATTGCTGAGAATCATCTCGTAGGCTCCTCAGAGCCGTTAAGCATTATCGTCACTCTGTCACCATTACAATAGCAACCTGGGAGTTTCTGTTTCTGTTAGTGTGTCTGTGTACTCCATACCAGAGGCTAGCAATGCACCTGAAGCAAAGCTTCACTTCACTGCAACTTCAAGTCTAAATTCCTTCCCTTTCAGTGAGGCAGCAACCAGGAAAAGAATGGAGAGCAAACAGATAAAAAACAAAAAACAAAAAAAAAACTTCCCAACAAGCCACCACAACAAGAGATAACACATTCTTCCAGCATTCCCACCTCTCACTCAGCAGATGCATAAACAAACTATTGTCTGACAAAATATCCCAAATCACAGTTTTATCTATCCCCTTCCCCTGGATCCAGGCTAAAACACCAAATGTCTCTTCCTAATACACAAGCATCAGTAAACCTCGATCAAAAGCCACTACTCACAGCTTCCCAGAGATGAAAACAGCAACATACATCATATGCCAGACACAGCTGCATCCGCACACACCATGTCAGGCTTAATCAAACTG
>NC_056746.1:1409617589-1409632589 GCF_019279795.1 Protopterus annectens | reverse complement strand
CCTAAATACAATCCACACAAAAACAAAGAGGACACAAAAATTCTACCACAGCCAAGAACTTAAACACAGAACCAAACAATGTGGGATGGCAACACTACTTTCTATGTCACTGTGAGACTGTCCACTTGCTTTCAAACATATTCTGCCTAGACTGCCAAAGATTACACCCTTATTGTGCAAACTGCTGAGGTTTGCCTGTAATGGAAACAGAAAAAAAATATAAACGCATATTACCAATCAATGCACTGTAACACCACTTATATACTCACATACAATCATGCTCACATAAGTCACAGCAATGACCATTTTAAACTGACTTCAGCTAATACAGTATATAGTGTAGCACTGATCCTGCCAAGCCAAATTAGTGACTGTTTAACTGTTTTCAAAGAACTACAGAGGTAAGTCACTTTTATCCATTAGTGGCTTCTGTACCCAGCAATTATAATGAATTAACTAAGTATACCTCATATATCTGACTGTGGCAAAAATGGCTGCAGTAATATGTTTTAACTTTATTTCATACAAACACAGAGTAACCATATTAAAGAATTCTGCTGTTGTTTCATTCAATCATAGAGTATTCATAGTAAAGAATTCTTTCTTACTTCACACAAAGCACAATAGTCCTGCAAAGCCAGATTAATGATGATCAAATTATAACAGGGCAAGTCACTTTCATCCACATACTGCTCCCCCATACCCAGCATTTATAGCTACATTGTTTAATGTGTACAACAAAAATACTTCATTGAGATAAAATTGGTACTGTAATGTATTGCAATTTTGTTTCATAAAAACAGTAGTCTTAGTAAAACATTCCAACTTGATTCATACACCTATACATTTGCCTTGCAGTACGAGAACACTCTATTTACATGGAGCAAGTTGAGCAGGGTCAGTCACTTTTCATCCACAGTTAGATCAGCATCCATTTCTAGTCTCTTTGTTGACTGTATACACCTCAGTCATCTGATTGTTATAAAAGGCCTTAGTCATTTGTTTTAACTCTGTTTCAAATAAACATACAGTATTATGTCAAAGTAACATTTACCAGTGTGTTTCACACATATACAATTAGCATTGCAAATCCAGAAAAATTGGCTGTTTAAATTTAGCAAATGACAACAGGATCAGCCATTTTCAACTACAGATAAATTCAATACCTAGTGATTACAACCATGTTGAGGACTGTGTTCACCCAATATGTCTGACAGTTGTTTTTTTTTTTTTTTTTTTTGTGTCTTTTGGCTTTTCCCAGTTAGGGGTTGCCACAGGGGAACTCCGGTCTGGTAATGATTGGTAGTTGATTTTTACGTGCCAAGTTACCAGCCCTGACGCACAACCTTCAACAAAGGTATGCCCATTCAAGCACGTCTCCACGCAGAAGACGCTCTAGCTGAGAATCAAACCGGACAGCGTCTTACTGTGAGGCGACAACGTCACCCAATATGTCTGACAGTAGTAATAACAAATACATTAAAATAGACATTTTTTTTATTTTATCTTAATCTCTTTTCAGTTATTTTATCTCAATTTCACACAAACACACAACAAGCAGTAACAGTAATGTATTCACATAAAAATACATTGGTCCTACAAAGTCAACCTGACATTAGTTTAAGCAAACAAATAAGTATACACTTTCTACACAGGAATTATGCTCACTTTAACTGTGTACATGTTAGGTATCTGGGTGTACAAAAATACAAAAAAAAAATCTCAAGAAATTAAAAAATAAATGTGTGTTTTTGGAAATGATGTGTATATATGCCTGAGAGCAACATATTGAAATGTGTCATTGTACCATTTTTCTTTTAATTTTATCCCTGTCTGACATCTGAAAGGAGCACATATTGTAACTGACTTGAAGGTAGAGGTAAGAAGGCATGCTCTGTATATGTATGACAGCAATGGCTTGAAAATAAATGAAAGTGGACATTTGTTCTTTCACTCACATTCCAATTTAACATCAGATTGGTGCACAGAAGGTGGTTATCCTTTTTTCTGGGGTGGAGTTAGGAAAGTAGGCACTATTAACAGGTATGAGGTATCTGGCAGCTTAGGCTCAATGCCTCTAGACCACCAGGTATTAATGAACATGTATCACTGTCTAGTTTGTTAAAATACAGGGCATTGTTAATATGAATAGTATATATATTTTAAAAGAATTTACCCTAAACTATAAAGCGTGCTTTTCAGGTATGATTTGTATATCTCGTCAAGTATTTGTCTTTTTAGTTTATTGGGAAGTACTAGTTTGTCATCTTTGAAAATTATACCTTGTATACAACATATTGTTCCTGGAGAGAAAATAAAACTGACTTTCTTTCTTTAGTCATGATTTTTGTTCAGGCCATTATTATATCAAAAGATTGAGAAAAGCTCTAGCATTACATCAGTGTGCATAGAAACTTATGCCTTCTGGGTTTCTAGTAGCTCCACTAACCTCAGCTTAATTCAACTACTTGTTTGCCATTCATGCCCAGTTGGGGTGTATTTAAGATATGAAAGAAAAGTCTGCAGAATAAGGCACAGTGTGACAAAGCAAATGCAAATCATTCTGGATGGTATGGGTTGGCCAAGAATGGGGGAAACAGAGAGGCATGGGGTAGTGCACAGAGAACTGATGTAGTGTGGTAAAAGTGTTGTGCAGTGGAGGGGGGCATGGAGTCAGTGGTACCAGTTAAGTGGACCAGTGGCCACTGAGGCAATGCCTTGGAATCCTTTGTTTAGGGCTCCAATGTACTTAAGGCCAGCCCTACCTGCAGTCAGTGAATGTATGCTGAAAGTAAAATAAGATAGAGCTGATGATGTGGTTCTTCACAGGTTACAACTTTTGGATGCTTTTAAAATAAACAAATAAATAAATAAATAATCTGCACATATGTATCATTGTGTGCCTCATAGTGTTAGCTCTACTGGGACTAGAATACAAAATTTCTGAATATTTTTTTATTCATTTCAGAGGAAATCCAACACACAATCTTTTACAGTACAGAACTGGGGTGTTGTTTGAGGCTAGACTCCCATTTATAGGTTCATAATTTCATAGGTTGGTACTAGGCTATTGACCCTAGGGCCTATACAAGCCTAGCCATAACAATTACGTGGCTATTTCTTCCCACAGTATTTACTTCCCTGGATCCCTGTCTAGCAGGGTGACTGATGTGATCCCCGGGGTGAATTTCCTGTCTCCCATCCAATCATCAAGGTTCCTTTTGAAGAGGGCCAAAGAGGCACTCTGCTTGACATGTATGGGCAGCCTATTCCAGAGTCTGGGGAGTCTCTGGGTCAGGAACCTATCCCTCCAGCATGTTTTGTTCATTGTGATGACAAGGTTTAGATCCCTGGAGCGTGTCTCTCTGAGGGATTTGGATTTCTTTAAGTGTAACATGTCCAACAGCTCTGGGTTTGACATGGCTTTGTATGTTAAGCAGAGACTGCCTCTGAGTAGACGATATGTGACAGAGCATAGCTGGAGTTTTTTTATATATTGCAAACCTTGACTGTTACCTCCCAGGTGCAGAACAATGTATCTGCAAGGGCTGAATCACAGTTGCCACCTTTGGATCATGCACTCAGCCCTCTCATGTCTTGTTCATCAGGCAGCACCTTTGACTGGCCATGAGTTCAAAATGGCTGCTACCCCACAGTGATGTCACAGTTTCCTGTTACAACTTTGAGTAGCTGAATGGCTCTTCACTCAGGAGTCAGGAGGCTCACCCGTCCAAAAAGGTATCTTTGGAGGTACAATAAAGGAGCAGCTGGTGGGAAATCATAGCAATCATGCATGAAATGGTGAGGCATAAAAATGGGTTAATGCGATTGAGACTACATCTTGAAAAAAAGCTCTGCATCTGCTTATGCTGACTGACCCAGCAGTAATGATATTATAGCCGAGGGCTGTGTCAGTCACCAAACAAAAGTTCATCCATCCATCTTCAACCCCTTTTCCTATTTTGACATATGGAGTTGGGGTGTCACTTTAATAGTGACAATCATCTCAAGCCACTGGGTGGCTAGCCCTGCTGTGGTAGTTCATCTTTACTACTCAGTCAGACACACACTCACTTCTAGGCGCAATTTTAGAGTGTCTAATCCACCTGATGCATGTCTTTGGCGGGTGGGAGGAAACCGGAGCACCCAGAAAAAAACCTACATGACCACAGGGAGAACATGCAGACTCCACACAGAATGTACCCCAGCCAAGAATTGAACTGAAGAACCTCTTGCTGGGAGGTGACAATGTTAACCACTGCACCACTGTGGCTGCCCAGCCTTCTCATTTGAAAATAGCACTATTGCTTGATCATGTCACTGGACAGTTATATACTTGCCCAGGTTAAGAAGTGTTTCCTAATTTTTTCCAAAGCTAATGAGTAAGCTAAATCCAGCAAATAAGTATGGACATAAAATAAATCAGTTATGCCTTTATGGGTTTTTTTTTACAATTTTTGAATAAAGTATGCATGCCCTCAGTAATCAAGAAAAAAACTAGCACAAAATACCACAGAAATCATTAAGAAAATAATTTTTGGAGGTAAAGATCACAAAACGTTTATATTATTAGGCTACTTAACCTTCTTTGAGTATGCTTGGTTCAAAACTCTTAATACCATATAAACTGTGTATAACAACATATGCAAAGCAACTTATATAGTGTATTACAATATAAATGCATTCAAATGAATATGTGTGTTTGTGTATGTGTAGGAAGTCACACATATTTGTAAAGATACATTTCTAGTAAGGCTTTTGCAAGGTTCTTAGCTCTAAATATACCATTGAAAATAGGCTTCTCAAATACTATAGAAGATGTTAAAAGCAAGGAAGGTCATGATTTTAAAGTTAGATTCCTATAACTTATTCAAGTGACATCAGAAGGTTCTGTAATATTTTGGATCCTGACTTGAGAGAATTGTTAGAAGATAGACCCAGCTTTTCTTTTAGAAATAAGAGGTCCTTAAAAAGGCAACTCTGTTATAAATCCAGAAACAATGAAAGAATGATCCTATCTGATAGGCAGGGACTTTTCCTTGCAGAAATTGTACAGCATGTGACTATTTACATAATAAATCTACATATAAACATCCTACACTAGGATTTATAATTGATATAGATTTTATGCTGACTGCAGAACACAAAATTTGGTTTATTTCAGCTTCTGCACTGTCTGTCATGCCTTTTATATAGGCAAAACCAATAGGTGTCTAAAGGAACATATCCTTGAACACCTTAGAGATATAAGAAATAAAAGACACAAGTGCTCTAGCAAAACATGTGGAAGAAGAAGATAGGAAACATATTTTTAATTTCATGGTTTTAGAAATAATAAATAAAAGTAAGAGGGGAGGTGATATAATGAATAGGGTAGAGGAAGCTGGATTTTACTACTTCAGGCAGATAGGTCTCCTGGATTGGACAATGCTGTTTCCTTGAAACCTTTTTTTAAAATCAGACCACTAAAACATTAAGTAATATGGATTATTACATAAAATGTGTCTGTTATATGTATATTTTGTCATCTTATGCAGAATATAAGGCAAATTAATGTACTGATGTATGCAATTTTAATTAGTCTATGTCATAGTTCTATATGTGTTTTCATTAACCATATTTAAAATACCAATGTTTTAACTGTTTTTATGAGTCTGAAGATGACTTAGATCGCTTGTTTAATAAAGTGGTGTGGAACTGCAAGTGAACGACTACTACATCTCAGTTGCAACTTTTGGTTTGATTATTCCATTTTATCTTCAGCTGTGGTCTAACCATTGGTCTTTTCATTTTTAGCTTTTGTTTTCTTTCACGTGTTCTTAGTGGCTGCCTGTTGCACCCTCCAACATGAGGTCTTCGCCTTCAGAACCTTGACACCTAGATATCTTACCACAGAGGCCACACTAAATCAGAAAAATGAAAACAGCTGATTTTTGTAGAAAACAAATCACCCACCACTTTTTTCCAGTGTCAGGTTCCTCGGATTTAGTAAATTTAGAAATAACAGGTAGGGTGGGGAGGTAACACCGTCCTCGACATTGGGAACTGCAGGGTACAAAACTATTTTATTAATAATGTCACTCATATTTATATGATATGGCAACAACCTTCTCTATTAGTAACACTTATTGTTTCTCTAACTTATACAGTTAGCAGTGATACTTGTCAGACATAAATAGAACACTTTGCTCCTACACTTTAAAAATTACAGACCTCAGTGATTCACTACTCAAGAAAGGAAGGGGTCCTAATATTACTTTATTATCCTGACAAATGGTTCTGTCAAATAAACAGTCATACCATTCATTGCTTTATCATTTACTTTTCTGAAGACACTTGTGCTACCTACCACACAGCTTTTACAGTTCTAATATAAACTTTATTAGCTATGGACCTGAATATAGAATTCCACATTAAAGTCATTGCTTGGATTGTATTGCAAGGGAAACCATTTTCTGACACCATGTATCTCTGCAGTTAAATAACCCATGGCAGTACAGTAAGGAGTATGTAAAAATCAGTGTACAAGACTGAGTGACTTTATATTCTTAGAAAGTTATTCTACAAGGTAGTGCTCAGGTGAAAAGATATGGTGAAATGCCAAAGTGATGAAATGAAGGGAAAAAGGGCAGTCGGATTCCCTTCTACATCTTGCTAAAATATTGATCAAAGTCGTGGTCATAAAAAAGCACTTCCAGAAATTTGTGATAAAAAGGAACTCATTTTTCAATTACAGCTTTGTCACATGTCACAACTTGTGAAATATCTAATTTTATGCCACATAACTGCATGGTGTATACATTATTAAGGATCAAATTTCTGAACTTTATACTGAGATGTAGCATCCATCCTTCATTATATTTTATAGAATAAATGTGTTTCTTATGGTTCATGTTGACTACCTCTTCTGGAAGGATTGACATCATCTTCTTGATATGTCTCAGCTTGTATTACAGTAGCATAGCAATAATATATTGCAGATGACAGCTAGAGTATAGAAATTCCCAAAATAAATGTATTCACATTCATCATATTAGGAGCGTATTAAAAACTTAAAGAAGTGATTTTCGTAGAAGCAAGCCTGATGTCAGGACTTTACCCCCATACAACTTTATTATTTTTACTCTAGGGCCATTACACCATGGAGAAAGAGTGACCATTGAAAGTCATTGTAAAACTTGTCTCACTCTTTTTCCAGGGGGGTTGTGGGAGTCAAACTCACAGCAATCTTTAAGCATTGAAAGAGAAAGCAGGAAATCAAAACAGGGGAAATTACCTCCACACAGAGACCAATCACCAGTGGGGTCTTTCTGGGTTCTGTGCCGATACCACTCCTATTTGGCATCTACTTCTCTAAAAGCCAAAGCCAAAGGGCTCTGGTTGACTACATTTACATATGGCTGCAGGCCAAGAACAGACATTGAATCCCCTAGCCATCCTGCAGGAATGTTTCTTCCAAAGAAATGACTAGTGCCAAAATCACAGAGTTGAACTAGCTGTTCTGTATTTGCAGACTTACAGTATGTGGACAGTGACCTGACTTTTGACCAACATGTGTTCATTGTTGTAAGAAAGTCATTTTATATAGTACAACTTATAAACAAAGGGATTGTGTCCAGATCTTGGGATGTCATTGCCAACCTTTACTCAACCTTCATTAGACCAGTCATTTAGTATAATGCCCCCTTTGCAGTCATTTAGTATAATGCCCCCTTTGCAGTCATTTAGTATAATGCCCCCATTGGCATGTATCATTCCAGACACATGCAACAAGTGCAACGCCCACAGAAATATCTTACTAAAAGGATACATGGCTGAAACAACATAAAACAAAGCTCATCCCTGACCATATTCAAGTGTAACTTGGAAGTTGTTGTGTCTTTCAGCTTTTCCCTGTTAGGGGTCACCACAGCGGAATTCTGGTCCGCTAATGGTTGGCAGTTGATTTTTACGTGCTGAGTTGCCAGCCCTAATGCACAACCTTTAATGAAGCTATGCCCATTCATGCATGTCTCCATGCAGAAGACGCTCTAGCTGAGAGTCGAACCGGTCAGTGTCTTACTGTGAGGCGACAACGCTACCACAGCACCACCACTACAGAACTTGGAAGTATGGATGGGAAACCAAAATTGTACTCCAGAGCTGCCCACAGTACTACTCAGGGACAAAGGCAGCTCCTAAATGCTTTATCCCATGCATGCGTCCCCTCAATGGTGATTTATGGTATAGTCCCAATTATCATCATTAGGGGTAATATATAATTACTGACCATGAGATAGCGGAGTCCAATATTTAGGATAATTAATTGTTATAATAATAATTAATAGGTTAATTCAAGCACAAAAAAGGGAAATTAGCTAAGCTTAAAATGGACTACAAAGGCAGCTAGCCTACTATTATCCTATGAATCTATGTACCCATAAGAGCTCTCTTGTGTGAAGCAATCAAAGATAAGTGTTTGCCACACTGACCTAATATGTTTCAGAAATTATAACTGTAAGCATGTAATTGTAAATTGTAAGACCTACATGAGTAGCTTACTCCAGGATAAAACCCTTAATTTTATTATGTCATCACAACCTGTTGTAGACCGAATGGTAGAGAAATTGGACACTGCGTTCAGTGGTGTCAGTCGGACAAGAAACAAACATGGAATATTTATTGAGTATTATCAAATAACAAAATTGTACAACAAGCATTAAATTAAAAAAATGGCATATAATGAACAACCAAAAACCTAAAGCATTTGTGTCACATGGGGGTTGGGGGGGTCTTTTAATGTACAGGGGGGAAATAATGCACTCAAAATAACTTTTTTCATGTAGAGCTAAGTAATAAATAGCATAAACAGTTCAGAACTGTTTAAGAACACTGACTGTACCACATCTAAGCACAGTTCCTTTGAATAACTCGTTATGCTATCAGCATTTTCATATTTAAAAACAGAATACATATTATGTAGTTATACATAATTTTAGAGCTTAATGCTTTAGATTTAGAATGTATAAAGAAATGTAATTAGTTCTCTGTGTGTCATATGGGTTTCCTTGCATCATTTCAATAATAGAGCTTCAAGGTAATATCCTGTTAGTATAATATGTCAAAGATTTGCGCATGTTTTCTTGTCACCACAGTAAATTGCAAATATCATTCTAGACAATATGTTATACATACATATACTGTTGTAAAAGATTAGACCAAGATATCTTAGTTTTAAAAAATGTGCAAACAGAATTAATTTTCATATCACACTGAATATATGTTTTTGTCTAGCCTTAAGCCATTTGAATAAGACTCATATAATTTCACAAGACACCATAAAAACTGTTTGGTAATATGTAAAGTAATAGTTTCCCCTGTTTTAGAAATGAATCATTAACATTTCATTTCATAATATAAGCAGGCTTTTTTATTCAAGAAGACTTCAAGTTTTGTTAATGTAAATGGCATGTGGAATGTTTGTAGGCAAATTATATTTATAATAAAGGCATGTACTTAGGTAATGAAAGTGATAACTGCAAAAAATTCTGTAAGTTACTATTTCAACAAATTCTTACTTAGATTTGTGGAATGTATATATATATATATATATATATATATATATATATATAATGAATGGGAACTCATGGAAAACATATACTTTCCTTTCAGTTTTGTTTATTTTTAATAGTGGAATCTTACCAGGCTCATTGAATCTTTTTGGGGTGACTCAGGGGCATTACTTGGTTAACGGGCTTGTTGTGGATATCACAGGAGATGAACTGAAAATAACCGTAGGACTACAGGACAAAGTTTATGAGCAGTTCATAACGTCAATCCTCTGTGTTAAACTGCGAGGTATGCATAGTCTGATGTATCCCATCCCTCTCATATTGTGTAACAGTCCTACTATACACTCTTACAGACTGCAAAGTTATTAATCTGTACTTCACAGATTATGTCAAAAATTACTGTAAACAGGACATTGGGACCCCAAAACAAAGAGTAAGGGGAGTCGCTGTATTCTATGCATTTACCGATTGCACACCTGCACAATAAAATAATTTATATTTTGAAAATGTCGGTTATGTGAGCTAGAAAATGTTCTTTTAAGCCTAAATTGAGTTAGTAAACAGAGCACTTAATTATCTTTTCAGAAATTGCAGACGCATGCTGCTCTGTATTTTGAAAGTAGATAAAGAGAAATAGTAGAAGTTGGGCCCGGACAAGAGACTAATGGAGAGAGAGAGAGAGAGAGAGAGAGTGTGTGTGTGTGTGTGTGTGTGTGTGTGTGTGTGTGTGTGTGTGTGTGTGTGTGTGTGTGTGTGTGTGCGTGTGTGTGTGGATATAGGTAAGTGTGCATGCTTATTTGATTCTATGGTGTTTGTGTGTGTGTGTGTGTGTGTGTGTGTGTGTGTGTGTGTGTGTGTGTGTGTGTGTGTGTGTGTCTGTGTGTGCGTGTCTGTGTCTGTGTGTGAGTGAGTCTGTGGATATAGTTGAGTGTGTGTGCTTATTTGAGCCTGAGAGCATGTGTGTGTGCACAAGCATGTGTGTGCGTGTGTGTATAGGTGAGTGTGCATGCTTATTTGAGTCTAAGCACAGGCGTATGTGTGAGTCTGTGTGTGTGTGTGTGTGTGTGTGTGTGTGTGTGTGTGTGTGTGTGTGTGTGTGTTTGTCAATATAGCTAAGTGTGCATGCTTAAGTCTGTGCTTGTGCTTGCGTGTCTATGTGCATGTGTGTTTATCTGCAGTTGTTAATGACTTTTTAAAATATTTATATTATTAGAGATTTGTTTAGTTTATTAATTAGCTGATTCTGTAATAGTAGTAGTTCTAACAGCAGTACATCATATGGACTTCACCTAGGATAAGGAAAAAGAGGCTGTCAAGGTGGGATAGCAGGAGGTAAATCAAGAAACAATCACTTTAAGAGTTTAGTCGAGTATGCAGTAAAGCTAAAGACAATAAATTCTGCTTCACAAAAAATACAAACATTATTTACTTTTCCACGAGCAACATATTTTAAATTCAATGTTAATTATGTTAAGATTATGCCTCAGTCCTCAAACAACAGATTAAAAATTAAATGACTCTCAGATTCCTAAACCCTGTGAATAGTGTACCCCACAGATCTCATGAGTGAAGGACTGCCATGCATGAGAGCACACACTTTTGGAGGTACTCAGATAACTGGCCAAAAACTGCATGTTTGAGCTATATTTTTTGGTTAACCAATTAAAAGGCATTAAAATCTTAAGCATCACCCAAGGAGGATCCCCTTCACCCATGACAATAATCATGATTTTGACTATTTTTAGAAAAGTATTTTAATGATTCAGCCACAAGTACCAACACACTGGTAACCTTTGATCAATCATACTAGATACATTTTTGGAATGTAGTATTCCATTGTAAATAATTCAGCAAAGTATCTAAAACAAAACACAAAACATCCACCACTAGAATAAGCAAGGCAAGACCACAGGGGACAGAAGATGGTATAAAGGAAATACACCATCCTCAAAGATGGGTAAAAAACACACATGCTACGGACCACATGCAGATAAACAGTTACTACAAATTTATGTCAGTATAAGAGGAACTAGTATGGAATTATTCACCTTCTTAATTGGTACAGAGACATCTAGACCCTCTTGTCACATTTCCAAAGTAGACAAAATGCTGTTGCTTTGTAATATTCTAGAAATGATAGAAGGGTTCAGTTACTAGGACTGATGCTGAGAAGCCTAATACTATCTGAGGGTTGCTCATTTGATAAGATTTGATTAGGTGGCTGGATTGAGCAACCTGTCATAATGGAATTTGAATACCACCATTGCCAAGCAAATATCTTGCTGGGCATTAAACAGATAGGACCTGTAGTTCTTAGATTTACTCCGCTGCATCAGATACATCTAATGACCACCAGATGGATTGTCTTTCAATTAACACTGCTGGTGCTCAGCAGATTATCTAAATAGAAATGCACACAAATCTGATTAGCTAACCAATTCACCAAATGCAATCAGGCCTCAAGAGCATTCAAGGAATATGCACTTTGGCCCAGGGTATAGACTTCCAACATCCACACTTAGACTAGGATTACACATTGACATACTGAGTCAAGTCTTTGCCTAGCACCTGTGTGTGCTTTCCCACCACTCTGTCCATGGACATCAATATCTTCCAGTGCCCCTTGCCCATGGTCATTCAAACAAATTATTGTTTTATCACATTGAAACACTGCTGCACACACACACACACACACACACACACACACACACACACACACACACACACACACACACACACACACACACACACACAGACACATATTCACATGATTCCAGGAGTTGTCTGGTAGCATTCTCCAATTTAAATTATTCACAGCTTTCATCCTGGCAACGTACTGTTACTACCACCCTATATATGGTTAGGAACTAACACAGTTACCTATACTGCTCTTGATTTGCAATTAAATAAATAATAAGTACAGAATTGTAATGTGTGGAACAGTTTGGCTAGTAAGAGGCAGATGCCATGAAATTTGCAATCTACAGTGGTAAGCAATACATTGTCCACATATAATAAATAATGCATAAATCAATAAATACCAGTCAGAAAACCTTAAAAGTGAATAAACAGAAAACTTTACTTAGATAATCAAAAAGTCAAGACAGTACTGATATAAATTAAATTTGCAGAGGTAAAGACAGTTGCACAAAAGCTAGAAAAATAATTACTAATTGTTTGCTACAGAAAAGACCTAACTCTTAAAGAAAACCTCTAATTAAGCTTGATAAATGTCCCAGACATCAATGAATAAAATAATACCAAACCCTTAACTATATAAAATACTAAAATGTGATATAGACAAGTGTAAACAGCACCTACATAGATGTGAACTGAACAAGCTTGTCCAGTAGGACTGCCATGTATGCTTGCTCAAAATGTTTAGATTATTTTTTTTTCAGAAGTCAGTGATAATAAACTTATTTCTTTTTAACATGGAGTAAAAATGCCAGAAAAATTAGCTAAATTGATTTTACAGATTAGAGTTATTTATTTGCTCTATTTACAACCTGAATGGCAAATTATTTTATGATTTAATTTCATGTAAGCAGTTAGGTCTTTTCTGTAACAAAGTAAACATCCTTCAATTCCTATAAAATAAAAATTACAGATTTGAAACATATTTTATCTGCATGCAGTATTGTGTGCCACTGCTAGGACATCTTATAAATCTGATTTCACAGGAAGTTTTCAGTTATGTGTTTTACAAAGCTTAAATATAGCTTACATTTGTGTTACTGTCTGAATTAAGAAAAAAAGAAACAACTTACACACACCACACAAGTCAGTTTTCTCTACCTTTGCATCACAGCAGCAATGAAACGTAACATTGTTTGAAGACCACGTTTGCAATACCATAATGAAGATCAGGAAAACTTTCAAGATCACCATGACATTTCTATAGGGATGATGTCAGCCTATTGTTAGAAAAATGGTGCGGGGGCAGCCCACTAACATGAAACAGTTTTACACGTATACTGGTAATGTATCATATGTACTGTGTATGAGCACATGTGCTCACATTTGTGGGTGCATGTGTATGTGTGCATTTGTCTGTGCCTGTGTTGATTTGTGTTTCAGGTATACAGAGCTATAACTCTCAGTGGATGATGTAATATTAGCAAACATATTGCTCAACCACTTAGTGCAAGAAATCTGGACAAAGCCTGACAAAATGGAGGGACAAAGGCCCAAAAATAGGGACATATTTAAAATATTGCTTTTAGAAACTCAGAACATTGCTAGAGTAACAGGGTTTGTTTTAACATACATTTTCTGAAATATTAGAAGTCTGAAACTCAAATGTATGCCTTTATTTAGTGACTTAAGTCCTCAGATCATCCCAGTGGTTTGCCAGAAAACAACACTTTTTTGAGGAACAGACCAAAAATATGAGCCAAAAATCTAAACAGTTAAGAGGTATGGCAAACATATCACCACTATAAACAATAAAAATCAGGATTTCTGAATGATGAAATCCTTCCATGCATCCCTGCATTCCCTTTATTATTCTCAGTTTGAGGGGAGGTTGGAATCTTAGAGAAAGCAGGATCACAGACACAGACTGAAATATCTGTTTCACTCAGCTGCAGTGCCAGAGAAATAAATCTTTATTTACACTCAAGCACCAACACACTGATCTTTTATGAAGTGAACAATACTCCCTCAAGTTTCAAAGTTCAAGCAACTGTGATATAAGCAATATCTTTTCAAGTAACAGCATCCTAGCCTTTTTATGAAGCGGATTACATTTAAAAGACTGCATCACTCTCCAGTTTCAAAAGCCGTGGAGTGTATTGAAATGTGTTAAATAATTGTGAGGGGTGTGGAGGCATGGCACCATATATGGGATATAGAAAGAAAATTAAGTTGTATGCTGTTTTATCTATCTTTCTAGGCTGAACTCACATTTGCTGAATTTCCTGTCATACCTCTCAACTGTCCAGAATTCACAGAATGTCCAGATTTTTGCCACATATTTTTCATCTGTTCCTCATAACATTTGGCAAATCACTAAATAATGGCACACATTTAAATTTCAGACTTAAATTCCTTCAGAAAGTGCATGCTAACACAAATCCTATTCTTCTCGCAACTTTATAAGAGTGATATTTAAAAATCTGTTCCTATTTTTCGGCCTTCATTCCACCATTATTTTAAGTTTTGTCCAGATTTCCTGAGCTAAAAAATTGAGAGGTGTGTTTCCTGTGATGATTTCAGTGTTAATAAATCCATTTTTAGTCATTACTGAATGCACTGTAAGCCAACTATCAACATCAAAATCATCTCCTCCCTAAGTCACTAAGAGCTAATTCTTGCTTATCCTAAGTGGAGAGAGAATGATTTTGGGTAATTAGGAGCAGCTTCATAACTTGTGATCACTTATTATTAGTTTTTTTTCCCCAGTGTATCACACCAGTTTCTTAGTCACTGAAGTCAAAATAGATTA
>NC_056746.1:1409342589-1409612589 GCF_019279795.1 Protopterus annectens | reverse complement strand
ATAGACGTTCATCTTTTAGTAGGTCCTTCAATTTAATGTCCAGAAACTTTGCAAAAGTGGATGTAACAGAATTATGAGCATCTACTATCGGTTGCATAGGAGGATATTTTATGTTATTATGCAGTTTAGGCAACCCAAATATAGCGGGAAGAATAGTATTAGAAACTTTCAAAAATTTCAATTCAGACAGAGAAATACGCTGTTCTAATAACATATCCCTAAGCTGGGTACAAATTCTTCTATGTGCAATATTCATTTCATTCTTGGACACTTGGGTATATGTTTCACTAAATAAAATATTGTACAGTCTATTAATATAGTCATAAAATCCATTACCACCACACCCACACCCTCATCTGGCATCATAATTCTGATAATCATCTGCCTAATTGATTTCAGTAAGTCCCTTTCTTCAAAACTTAAATTGAATGGCTCATAATTACTCACATGGTTGTTTACTGCATGCCATAAATCCAGCTCACACATCCTCTCAAACAACATTAATGTAGGACTGTAATGTAAAATGAACACTCAGAGGAAGTGTGTGTATTCACTAGGGACACACAGATGATTTGTAGGAAAGAACACAGGGAAAGAGGACAGGTGAAACAACCTAATGTATAGCAGACGAGGGCATGCCAATGGAAGATGGTTGTAGCAGCAACACCAGTTACATATCTATATGGTACATTAGGGACTGTACAGTGAAATGTGTTTTATGTGACTGTCACACAAGGTGACATAACAATGGGGAGAAAGTCTGTGACAGATAACCATCCTTACATGAATAATGCAGAGGACATCTACCAGGGATCTGACATACAGATGGGATAGGGTGCATATTGTGAAGCTGTGTAAACTGATATCCCTGAATATGAGTGTAATCTCAGCAGAGGTCTCCAGCACGTGGGGCACAGGTAAAGGCTCATGGAAAACATTAAAAGAACCAACCACAGTCATGGACAATATCAGAATAATACCACCAGTAATCCCATGCTTCTGACATAGCATATGTGATTTACAGTGATAAGAGATGAGTCTGCACATATACACACTCTTGAACAACTAGTATTATACATCCACAATCTAACACTGTCTTGGCACTGTAGCTTCTGCGGGAGGTGTTAGGAGGGATACTGCTATACCTGTATGTGTCATTATGAGCAATACAGGCTAGTTGTCTCGTGTACATGACATATATATATATATATATATATATATATATATATATATATATATATATATATATATATATATATATATATATATATATATGGCAGCATGAAATGGATATGTAAGCATACCCAAGCATCAAAATAATGTCAATCCATGGCATTGGAGCAGTAACTGTAGGACACACACTTCTGCTGTTCTCTCTAGACACACGGACACACACAGATGACTGCAGTGAGAATAGAACCCCTACCCATCTAAGTACACAGACTACAGAGAACAGTACTTTATGACTTTTACAAGTGTGTAGGTAAACTTATAGTAGATGACATCAGCAGGCCATGTGGGAGACAAGATGTTGGGAGGCCTGCATAGGTTCATAGCCTCATAGTTTGATAGGAAGCTAGTAGTCTAATGGTCCTAGTGTGTTTACAAGCCTAGCTACGTAAAAACACAAGTACCCTTATTGAGCATAGTTAGATGGTTGTTGTTGGCAGACAGATTTTCTGAGCAGCAGCAAATGGCCTTGTTCATGAGGGACATAGGTGGCACCCCAGAGGTAAATTTACAATCATCCAACCAATTGTCAAGGTTGTGCTTAATTGGATCATTGAGGAACACAGCTTCACATGAGTTGGAGCCTAATACAGAGGAGTGTCAATTGCTGGGGGATATATCTGTCTCCCTAGCATGTTCTGTCTATGCCACAGGCTAGGTTGAGAATCCTGGAGTGAGTTATTCTTGTCCCATTTGATTTTTAGATGTCCAGCATTTTAAGTAGGGCAGGGTCTGAGACTAATCTGTAGTCCAGGCATAGGTCACCTCTCAGGAGCCTGCATGATGCTAAGTATAGTGACAGCTCTTTCAGTCTTTCCATGTATGTCATGTTTGGAGGCCCTGGATTCTCCCAGTCACAAACATCTGTGTTTTCTCCAGTTGCTGCAGGTGTCTGGTGTGGTACAGACAGATGGGAGCATTGTACTCAATTAGTGGTCTGATAAGGGTAGAGTACAGCAGAGCTATGACCTCCCTGGTCTTGGATGTGATGCCATATCTATGAGGTGTACAATGCAGAATGTGTGTCTCACCACTGTGGAAATATAGTGATGAAAGTGTAGATTGCTATCAGCGTGTGTTCCTAAGTTTCACAACACTGTGTTTAAGCTTACAGGGGTGCTATGCATATCATAATTATCAGGGGTACTTCATTGCCAAGATGACAATGAGGCTTTGCTTGCTTTAAGGTTCAGTCCATACATTTGGCACCAATCATTTGTCTGGCTCAGCCCCTTCTGTAATATGTTGCCATCATTGGGGGACTGTATATGGGTGCGTACATTTAACAGTCATCTGCATACTTGGTAAAGCACAGGCTATCTACCATTGCCTGGGCTTCTGAGATATAGTTTCTAAACAGTTGAGGACCCAGCACAGCTCCTTGTGGTATTTTACTAGTGAGTTGACTAGTGGAGGAGATGCAGTCTACAACTTTGACAGTGTGCATTCTGTTGGTGAGCCAGTTGGCTATGCATGTAGTAATGTATGGCTTAATTCCCAGATGGGAGATTTTCTCTATGATACATGAATGGGGATAGTGTCAAAGGCCTTGCATAACTCAACATTATGTGGTATGTCCTATTATCCCTCATCCAAGTCTTTGGGGTCAGTATCAAAGAAGTCCACTAGGTTTAATAAGAAAGCTCTACCCATGACAAATGGGTCAGGTCAAGTGTGTTAAAGGTCACCTATGTCCCTGTGGATAAGGTCCATGCTGGTCCCTTCCACCTAGCCTTGCTGATAAGGCTTTTTAGGCTTATGGGTTAATAGTTGTAGTTCTGCATGTTACCAGACTGTTGTGCATTCCATATCACACAACACTGGATATTACTTTCTGTAGTGTAGGTGATATATTTATGGAAAAAGTACTTAGACACCAGGATTGCAGGGTTCAGGCAACACATGGCTGTATTGTAAATATGTGACATATGCTTAGATAGGGCCTTCACTTTTAATGTTTCCACATGTAATTTCATATCATAGATGAGAAATGAAGCGTAAATAGCAGTGATATATAATAATATTTATTTTTCCATACAGATGTGAGCAGCAGGTTTGTGCGATGTTTAGCAAAGTGTACGCACATGCAAGATGCACATTTCCAATACTGTTCATGTTTGCATGTAGCTAAGCAGTGCACAAATGCTAGCCACGTTGCTAAAGTCTGAGAGTTAGTATTGACTCTATGAAACACACCTGCTGCTTAACTGACTTTGTGGCAGCATGTGTTAATGTTTGATACATGTCGTTTTGAGCCCAGATGATACTGTATACAAATCCAGGTGTATCTAATACTTTTAAATACTTTTCAATAATCATTGATAATGCAATGTCATGAATTCTTTATCATATGTGTGTAGCCCTGTGTTGGCACAATGCAGTGGGGTTAAGCTGCATTGTGTGGAGGTAACAACAGCAGTTTTCCACCGCTCACTGTTGCTGCACATTGGTACATGATCGTGATGCGCACCTCTGTATAAACATGGAGCCCAAAAAGTGAAAGGATCCATTGCTTTTTCTGCTACTTATCTTTGTTGCGTATGATTCTATTTTTGACCAGATTAAAGGTGTTAAAATGGGGTACATAGGAAAGTGGTGAAATGGGGAGCAAGCAGGGGGAAGAACAAAGGGAAAGGAGTACAAGAATCCATTTCTTTAACAGTGTAAACTGAAAATATGTGCAGAATATTAACTGAATTTGAACTGACACCACCACAAAGAGGGTTGATCACAATGCAATCATGTTGTATAGCCAATTAGACCAAATCAAGTGTGTCAAGATGACATGTGCGAAATGGACATCTATGAGTGAAACAATTTTTTTATTTGTGGAACAGATGCCCATTTATCTTTTATTTGAGAGAGAGAGGAATGTTGGGGAAGGGATGTAGGTATGCCTGGGTCAGGTAAATTGGGTAGGTAAGGAAGTAATTGCAGACAGATAAGACAAATGAGACAAGACAGGGATGGTGATGGATACAAAAGTTTGGGGGACACCATGATTGGGGTAAGGGAGGGGACAACACAGGCCCAGAGCCATCAAGCTTGGAGACAGTGACAATCGAGTCCTCACCCACTAGACTGTCATCTTACTCTGCAGGTGACTGGAATGCTTGATGTCTTCTCTGTAGATCAGAGTGTGTATGTACCTTTAAGAAGCTTTCCAGTGAGCTAACATGTGTGCATAAATACTGAGCACATGCAAGCAAGACTGCCATTTTGTAGAGAGCTGCAGAGGTAAGCATGTATGTATGTGTAGTAGTCAGTCAGTTAGTTAGTTCATTTGTATTTTATGTTGCTGCTATCAATCCTGATGTGTTTGTATGCAATAAAGTACATAAATGAGCACCTGAGCTTCTTTGTCTTAACTAGCTACACAAGATAAGTGACATCCTCCTCCTCTGGAACATGAGGGAGAGCAGACTCCCCATCCAACATAGGGGTGCATCAATGGTGCAGTGCACCACTGTATGCACCATCCCTGGCAACTCACTATGGGTGTTGAAATCACCACCTCTGCCACTGCTCCTGTAGTGTACCACTGGACCAACATCCAGGGCAGGACTATCAGAGGGTACAGGTAATGCAGGGGAAGCAGAGGCAGTGCTGCCAGCTTGGCTCTCAGATGTGCTGGGCATAAGTGCTGGAGCTGGTGGAGTAGGGGCAGGCTGATCCAGTGGGTATGACCCACCTCTCTGTGCTGTGGAGCATTTAGTGATGTGGTAAACATGGACGACATGGACGCATTTTGATGACACATAAAAATAAAAAAAATTAAAAAAATATAAAATAAAATAAAATAAAAAAGAGAGATAAGAGTTGGGGTGAGAGAAAAAAGTGATAACATTAGTACTATCATATGTGACATACAATGCATTAATACAATTATACAACTCTATTATCTTAAGTTTTACATTTACAGTATACCTTCTAACAAATACACACTGTACTACAGATTGCTACTAGTAATCCTTGAAATGTGCATATATTGTACATATGCATGTTCTAGTTATGCAGATTACACTTTACAGCAGGGCATTTGTGCCACTGCTATAGAGTTTTTAATTTAATGTAAATATTATTGAAGAAATAACAGTATTGTATAGTTTTGAATTCACCCCGGGGATTCACCCCGGGGATCATGTCAGTCACCCTGCTAGACAGGGGTCCAGGGAAGTAAACAGTGTGGGAAGAAATAGCCAGGGAATTGTTATGACTAGGCTTGTATAGGCCCTAGGGCTGATAGCCTAGTACCAACCTATGAACCTATGATATTTGAACACACAACTCCTGACTAAAGTCTAATATTGGCCTCTTACAATTGGTTTGTGCTACTGATTAATGCATGCATTCTTGTGTTTACAGTTGGGATATGCATGCTCAATTTGATACAACTCTATAAAGTACCAATGAAGCTATCTTTAACTTTTAATGCTCCAATATCACTTTTCTTCTGCTATATACCTACTACTTGCTTTCTTCAGTCTCTCCAATCAAGCCTCATGGGCCTAGAAATTGAACTCTTGATCTCTGGCAACTGGAGAAAGAACATAAAAGAACAGAAGAGCATTATGTATACCAGTCTTGCCTATATTAAGCTTTCTAATTCTTACAAGTACACTCTTTAGTTGATATGTACATAGCTGTGGGATGTCTGCAGTCCTAAATTCCTCTAACCAATGGTCAAGAATATTACTCTTCCTCCTCTGTAGGTCAATATAGGTTATGATGCCTATACTGCTCTCCAGTGCGCGGGAAACTAGTCTGGGCTAAACTATTACAAGCCTCAGATTTGTACTGGGAGCCTGAATAGTGCCCCTGCAGAGGCCTGTGGCTATCATACTTTACTAGTAGTCCAATAAATATCCAGGACTCCTGGACACCCTAGATCTGTGCCCTAAACCTGGCACCTTCCCCATTAATACCAGCCATGTCTACCAGCAGACCAAGGACAATTTAATAGATTAGCAGATTTCATAGATTAGTACTAGACTAACTGCCCTCATGGGCCATATTAAGCCTAGCCAATCACCCCATGTGTGACTCAAACCATGCACCTTGTGTTTCTAAGGTAAGCACCTTAACCATTATGCCAGCCTCTCCAATGGATACTGGTGCTTTCCCACCAATTCCACTTATCACATTTACTGGAGTTTGCACATCCAAGCAATGCCTTTGCACAATAGTAAGAGGATAGCAGCAGTGCCAAGGAGTGAGGAATGAAATAATTGCAATTGGAAGGTTAATCCGATAACACAATAACAGTGTCTCATTTCTCATACATATAATCAATATCAGCTCTACTATCTAAAGAGTTATAAGTGAGACTGAAGATAATGGGAAGGGGAACAACAGTAAAAGTGCATGGAAAATCCCGTATAAGAGCCTAGGACTATGGCATGGCAGTCCTACACCTGCACCTGTTGCCACAAGAAAGTTGAAATAACACTTGTTCATGTTTCTGTTCATTGTTGACAACTGCAACGTCACAACAGTAAAAACAATAAGGTTGCAAATCCTGTACCAGATCCCAGGACCATCTGTACTCCAGCTCTGCACTTACACCTGCTGCCACAGGACTAGATACGTGCCATTTCATAATTTAATAATCATTCTTAAGATTTCTCTGTTTTACTTCCATACAGCACCACTTAGTGGGTTTGCGGGGTGCCCAATAGAATTAATTGAATGCATCCGGTTTCTATTTTTGGCTGTCTGGGTCCTGTCTGCTTTCTGGTTGCTCCAATTGTCCAGTGTGAGTACTGCCACACTTTGTGCACATGAGAGAAGCACAACCAAACCCACTATTCATTTCTTCTGTTCCTGTGATTGCTCTAAGGCCTGCATCACGCAAACACTGCCCCCCCCAAATAAAATAAAATAAAAAAAAAAATTAAAGACAAAAAAAGAAAAACAAGTTAAAAGTATCTGACATGAGGAAAAGTAATGTATGACATACACACTACAAAATCTTAGTACACATGAGGTATTTCTACAGAGGTCTGAATTTGATCTCACTTCACTGAACCTTCAGAACACAGTAAGGGTGCCTTATCCCTCTTTGACACACAAACAGCTTTGCAACAAGGAACTGAAAATATTTTCTGCATGTAACCAACTGCAATGTCATCTATAGTAATATTACACTATACAGTTATTTGTGCATTTATTTTTGGATGTAGTGCACTGAGTGATCACATGACCAGTTATGATTATCACTTACAAATATGCAGCTTTGTGTTACCTCTCTGTGTTTGTTGGTCTGTGTTTGTTGGTCATTCTTCTCTTATCTGACCATTAATCTGAGACATGCAGTCTGGAAGCCATTCTATATCACTGGCCTTAAAATGTGTGAGGTTATTAAATGGTAATAATATCATATTCAGTTGCTAACAAATGAAGGGGAGGTTGGATGTTAATGAATAGAACCTGTGAATTGTGTGCCACATGGTAGCACTCCTGTATATTTTTGGCCGTCTCCTCAGGTGTACAGGGAAAATATAATTGGTTACTGGCATGTTGGAGCATAGCATTGAGGAATTGATGGAGGATCATGGATGCTGATGCCTGTGACACCCCCAGCATGTCCCCTGTTGGTCTCTGAAAGGTACCTGTAGCTAAGATTCTAAGTGTAACATACCTTTATCTCCACTGGGATGGGTTCCCCTCAGTTGGTCCTGGCTCTGAGTTGAGGATGACAGAGGTTTCAGAGTTCCTGTAGTGTGTCCTTATTCACCCTGTAGTGCAATTTTCACATCATGTAAGTTGTGAAAAGTTAACTGGGGCCCGAAAACTCTTCTCCTTCTTGGTCTAAGTCTATTGGCAGCTGCAGCAGCATAGGGCCTGTTGCACATACAAGTGAATTAAAGCAGCAGCAGCCACTAACAGTCTGTCTGTGTAGACTCCTTCCCATGGCTGTATTCCAGTAGGTTTTGGAATTCACAGGAATACACAGTTGTTTTATAGCTTGTTGAATAGCTCCACCATGTTGGATTGGTTTATCAGCATACAATTCATCTGCTTATGCTATAATTAGCATACCACTGTGTTTACATTGTGCAGTGGTGTGCGCCTGTACACAGCACTTAAAAACTCTGTGCTATGACACGCACATGCTAGAAATGGATAGTTGTAGGTTTATTGAATTTGGCTGTCAGTTTTGTTTACAGTAAAGTAATGATTTCACTGCATTTGTTTAAGGTAAATAGTGCATACTTTTTATACATATCAAAAAATAGTTTAAGACAGAATACTGTACTTGTGTACTGGCTTATATGCCAGGCTTGATTTCAGTAATGTAGTGAATGTCCACTACTGACTCAGTTAAGATCAGTATAATATATATGAAAAGCAGTAAAACAAATATCGCTGTATATACCAGCGAATTAATGGACCCTAGCTACTTTTCTTTTCTGCTGCCTTTTGTCATACGTCATCTCTTCATCATCGGTAAAAACAAGACATAACACATTTCTTGTTTACCCGCATTTCAGATAGTTTTTTCCTATATATACAAGGTAATGCATTGACTGCAATACTTTCTTAATTTTTTTTCAGATTCAGTGTATATACTGATTACTGAATTCTTATAGTGTGACAATTATTTCTTTGATGGAAGTTAAAAAGAATTAAATTTATGTAAAGTGAGTGGAATGTTCTTTTCTAAATACTATGGTGTGAATGTAGCACTGTATTCAGGTAGAAGTTATTCACACTCAGACAGATGTAGCAATTCATGGAAGTTTTCATTTCCTTTGCTATACAAATGTGTAAGTTATTGAAAAACTAGTTATTTCTGAGTAAAGTATGCCCTGTTCATTCAAATGGCACAGCAACCCCGTCCCCAACCCTCAGCCTCCACTTTGACTAGAGTGAGGTGTCTGACTAAGACTTCAGCCATGTCGTATGTGCACTTACATTACTTTTGAACAAAGAACTGTGTTAAGCAACTATTATAGTAATAATTCTGTGCCCTGCACAAGCAATAATTTATTTACCAAAACTTTCTTTTTTCTAAATTCTGTATAAATACACAAACAAGTACTTCTAAACCTGCACATGTCCTACATGGGCTCCAACAAGAATTTAGTACTCTTTTCAATCATATTCTAAGCACCAACTTCATCCCAGCTGAATGAAAAATGGCCACCATTATCCCCTTGCACAAAGGTGGTGCTTCCACTGACCCTGAGAATTATAGATCTATTAGCCTGACTAGCCTTATTTGCAAGGCCATAGAGTGAATCACCATGTCTCCACTGTAGTAAGAAGGGCATTCTATATTGCTCATCTCATAAGTAAGGGCATTGCCTCCAGAAAAAAGAAGTTATAACCTCCCTGTACTTTTCCCTCATCAGGCCAATAACTGAGTACAACACCCCCTTTTGGTATGTACCTTTTCAAGCACCTACAGCAATTGGAGAGACCACAGAGGTGCCTCATAATGACAGTTCAAGGTATTCAGCACCTGTCCAATGTGGATCAGCTGAAATTACTGTCACTTTATTCTGTTTCATACAGACTACTCAGAGGTGATCTCTGCCTTGCATATAATTGAACTGACCTGGTTTACTGGAAATGCTGCATATCCGCAAGTCAAATGCCAGAAGGGTTACTCGCTCTAAAGACCTTAACCTGTTATGTGACATTAACAGAAACTGCTGGGGGGACAGATTTATCTCTCAGAGGTTACCAAACCTTTGGAACAGACTCCCACTCCATGCCAAGCAGAGCACTCCTTTGCCCCTCTTCGAATGCAATCTGGATGATTGGATGGGTACCCGTAAATTCACCCTGGGGGTTCCACCTGTGCCTCTCTTGGACAGGGGAAATAGGTGCCTATTGTGGAAACAAGGGTGGTAATTGGCTAGGCTTGTAAGAGCTCTAGGGCCGTTAGCCTATGTATGCCTTTTATTTACAGAAGTATATAAGCAGCATATTAATTAAGTATGTATATGTTTCATTTGCATTTATTCAGAACATTCTGTTGATACATAAGCATCATATATATTTTAAATAGATCCATATATGTGTGTATACAAATTTTTCTGACTTCCTTTGTATTAACATAATAGCATTACAGATGATGTTTGCAATTACACATATCTTTCCCAGCAAATATTTCTATGTATGCAAACTTGTAATATTTTTTGTGTTGAATATAACCCAATAAAGCAGTGACCAGAAAAAAATATATACTTACTATAGAAGTTTGGCCTTCTCTCTGCTACCTGATCTACCCACTCAGCCAGCTGATCAGGCCTATGCTTTTGCAAGTCATCCTATCACTGAAGTCAAAGCAGGTCAGAGTGGATGATACATATCAGGGATGCCAGGTAGTTAACCAACTCCTGCCAGATATCGATGTTTTTCCAAGTGGTAGTTTAGGTGCATACCCTGATCTTATCTTGATATGACTCCTTGAAAAGGTACAGCATAATAACAGTCTGTCTGTCAGATAAACTTTCAGCACAGCCTTGTGCCTTCACAGGTGATGCCATGGCATGAAGTGCCAGAACAAAATGAAGAAAGTAAGAGTAGAGCTGTAGTTCAGAGGTTCAAAACCACTCCCTCTGGGGTATGACATCACCTGAACCAATCCCAGTTAACTAGTGAGTGCATTAGACCAGTTGTTGATATTATTAGCAAGTTTTTTTAACCTAAAATGCTTTCTCACATACATTTTTTCTTAAACAAAATCAATCAACTTTTAATTATATGCTGGAAAAAAAAACTTGAAATATATTGAATGATTGTTATATATATGATTTAGAATTGCTACTGATGCTGGTCATTGCAAAAGGTGTGTTTTTTTTTTTGAGTATTTCTCCTGAATGCCTATTAGAGATGTCTTATATAGTACAGTAGCAACAGTTATTTTTGGTGGGATGGGGAATTTATATTACTGTGTTATGTACAAGTTTTAGGAACTTAGAAATTATTTGAGTAGTTGAGGTGTGATAAATTAGGTTAGATGGGCATTCAGATTACTCCATTTTGCTTTTTTAACTATACTCTGATTTAGGTTAGTGTAGGGCCATTCATGCATTACCACAACAAGCCTGGAACCGCTAAGGTGTGTGCAAACTGCAGAGCTGTCTACATCGCATTGATGTCAGTCTGGGTATGCCATATTGATCATTTAAGACCAGTGTACACTTCTTATAAATAAAATAGAACAAATGCAACCTTCAGTAGACATGAAGCTCCAAAACTTTTATCTTATCACAAAAAACAGCCTTATCAGGGTACAGGTTATTTAAAACAAAAAAAATAAAAAAAAAAAAAAAAAAATCAAAATGGGATAATCATACTATAAAAAAATAAACAACCATCCAAAGAAAAAAAAGTAATATTCTAAAATCTAAAAAATTCTACATTATCAAAAATTTCAAACATTATCACTTATTCACTTGGAATTATCTTGAGATATCTACATTTCACGATTATTAAAATAAAAAAAATATATTCTGAAGATCAATGGAGGAGATGCCATACAAGATAAAAGCAGATTTGCAGCATTTTTTTTTGAATGATGTATATGTATATATGTATGAAATCCAGAAATAATTTTTTTAGACTGTTTATAATGATAATTTTTTTTTAACAAAGTCTTTTTTTTTTTTTTTCAACTTCTCTCCAAACTGTGTAAAAAAAAAAAAAAAAATTCTATGGTCATGGTCTGGCTATTTCACGTAAAAAAATAAACTATAATACACAAAATGAGGCTTCACTAAGCCTCTTCAAAGGAATTTGAGACTTTACAACACATGCTTGCTCTCAATATATTATTAGAAGTGAAGAAAAGAAAAAAATCTACTACTTCCTACTATTACCTGGGATGAAAAAGAAAAATACTTGAAAATAAAAGAAGAGATATATCATCTTATGTTTCTAACTTATATAATATAATAAATTTCAATGTTGTTTATTAGACACCAATGTAAATAGTTATATAATGGTTTTGAAGTTTAGTAGTTTTTTTTTATTGTAAATATGTTATTTATCTTTATTTCATGTAATGTTTAAGACATCTTATTTGAAATAATAAAAAAAAATATTTAGTGAAAAAAAAAAGACCAGTGTACACCTATATTTCACTGTACACATTTGTATATAACTACAATTCATAGAGGTAAATTGGAAAAGTCCTCATTTGCATAAAACACATAAATGGCAACAAATTTATGGGGAAAAGTTCAATATCACCATATTAATTTGTCAATACTGAAGTTAGGTGGCAATTTGTTAGGATACTACAGACATCTTAAAGTAAACAAATGATTTAAAAAATTATAATTGAATTAAAAACACTTAAAAATAAGTAGAATTAGTGAGTTAAAGTTAATAAATGTTGCTTTTATATATATGATGTTCATATTATGATGACAATTAATGATTGCTGTAATTACTGTCATTCAGAAAATGGATTTCAATACAGCAGCAGTGAAAATGATTAGTAATCATTGAGAATGATTATTACTTTAGTATAATTTAGTGACTGTGCATACATGGTAGAAATGCTACCATTTAAATGTGAAATTTTGCAGCGGTAAGGATATTGACATGTACATGTCTTTACATGGAGATTTCTGAATCACAGTGATAAATACAAAAATGGCAGAATTATGACTGCATGCTAACAGCAGGGGGTGGAGGAAGGATGCATTTTGTCATAAAACTGACTGTTTTAATGACCTGAAGGCATTGCAAGTAATATATTGCAAATGTACATGACTAGACTGAGATGTCCATATATAATTATGTCGTTTGTATCAGCTAATATTTTTTTATGAAGGTGGTAGGCAAACTTAGCCAGTGTTTTATAGTTTAAAAGCTGTGTGACTGTGGCAAATACAAAATGCACAGATTCGCTTTTTGAGATAGTTCTTAAATTACTATCAAACATTTCTGCTGGGTTATCTCAGATTACATGATTCTTTGTCACCTCTGCCTTCAGTTCCCAGGCTGACAGAAACTTAAAATTTAGCACATCTGTGTCAAAAATACTTATCTCGCAGACATTTGCCTGGAACTGGAAGTCATAAAACAGTTAAACACTTTTACCTTTGAAACCTGTAATTATTTCTGTTTCCAGACAATAGAAATAATTTCTAGCTGTAGACATTCTGTCTCCTAGCTGAGAAAAACACCATTGTAAACAATTCACTTATTTTCTTAGAGTTTGCAAGTTAACTCTGTTCTTTTCCAGTAGGATACACTGTGGTTACATTTTTGAAGCTCAGTACAGATCATACAGTTCAACACGCACTTCTGCACCAGTAGTTTAATACACACATAACATATAGTTCTCATGGGTACCTGTTATTTAATCGGCCATCCTAAATGTCGAGTATTGGAAGATCGAATGGGGAAGTCCGAAAAATAGAAATGTCAAAGCCATGGAAATTCAAATTCTTTCCCAGGGAAAGAATTCGGTTGGCTGTTTCCACGGCTTCAACATTTTTTGTACTGTGGTGTGAAAGTTACGGATCAGGTTAAGGTAAGTGTGTGAATGTGACAGACGTTGAGGTCAGGGTGCAGGTAAGGTAAGTGTGTGAAAGTGACGGACATTAGGGTTAGGGCGCAGGTAAGGTAAGTGAGCGATAGTGATGGACTTTAGGGTTAGGGCGCGGGTAAGGTAAATGTGCGATAGTGACGGACTTTAGGGTTAGGGTGCGGGTAAGATAAGTGTGCGATAGTGATGGACTTTATTTTTTCCCTGGAAAAAAAATTGCTGTTTTGAGGTTTCATTGTTGTCATATTTCGAACTTCCAAAGGTTTCATTGTTGTCATATTTCAAACTTCCAAATTCGAACATATGGTGTTCGAAATTTTGGAAGTTCGATTATATGGCATAGACCATTTGTAAGACATGCCTATGGATCATATTAATATTCACAAATAACATAGAATTATTTACAAAATTCTAGCTAGCTGGGCTGGCAGCCTCACACTGAGACCCACAACAGGACTCTTTTCAGTTCAGTTTGCTACAGACTACAGTATAGCTGTGTGACAGAGGTTTTTCCTGTTAACACATGACTACATGAAAAATAAATGAAAAAAAAAAAACATGCTTGGCAATATACAGAACAGTGATGCAATCAGCTGTATAAAGTAAGATCAACAAACTTCCATGAGTGGCAACAGTGAAAAAGCAATGCCATCAAGTGTTCATTTGATTTACGTCTATTGCATAAAAAAATGTTACTGACTGTTGGCCCTCCACACATGATCGGAGTGAAATTCAAGTTAGTCAGAAAAAACATAAAGGACCATAACATTGATCTCTTGTTTTCCTCTGGAAATCCTTGCCAGTGAGATTTCTAAGTGAGCAATGGCAATGATTCACTTATTTGTTGAGAATGAGATTCCTTCCTACTTCAAACGTGACTTGAGCAGTCGGTGCAGAGGTGTGGACTGATGTTATCGCATTGATGAAACATCTTCACTTGGTTGGCTGTGCTGCACATCACTCATGGTTGGGCTGTGCCGCACATCACTCATGTTCGGGCTGTGCCAAATGGCTGTAAACTACTAAACCAATGTTGGTTTTGTTTTTTTAAATATCCCATGAATCCTGCCCTAGTTTCCAAGTCTGCCCGTCAGCAGGTATACTTTTTTTTCATTCCTGGGCCTTGGCCAGAAGAGTTGAATTGCAGTGTGAACTATGACAGATGGAGCTATCACAGTGTACCTTGGCTTCATGAAGACATTTTGCCTGGTGGTATTTTAATACAGAGTTTTAAAGTACATGCACACACTTAAAATGGAGATGGGTATATAGAAGGCTGGGATGGGGGGAAGGGAGAAGGTGTTAGCAGACTATGGCAGAGAAAGAGCGAAAGAAGGGGAGAGAGGGAAATTGGTAGAAATACAACAGCTAATATGAAGTCAGGCAGTTAAGAAAGATTACATTGCATTTGCAAGCCAAACAGGAAAAACAAACTACCTATTGATCTCATCCAAGTTTCCAGCAAGATATATCTTTAATAGCTATATGGCACTTTGTATTGGGTTGTATACATAGCAAGTTGGCTTGGGCACTTGGCAGAATTTTAAATTAAACTATAAACACAGCTCCACTGAGTCCACTCACTCATTGCTGCCTGCCCTGCTAACTGCTATATTCCAAATTACCAGATCCAAACATGAGCGTGGCAGTGTGCTAATGTATGTAAATACAGTCCCAGTGTCTCTGATAGGCTGGCAGTCTACCTGAGTGCCTCACAAAGCTGAAGCCACAACTTGTAAAAAAAAAAAAAAAAAAAATCGGGAATTATAGGTGCCACTTGGGAATTTGTGGCACCCCATTGTTTTTCCCTAAAAACTGTTAAATACTGAAGAATTTGGTATGGTTGACAGGTATGGCAGAAATTGAGCATTAGTACAATGGGAGAAGAGGGTGAATTATGTGGTATGAGATGTCAGAAGCAAGGGCAAGCAGAATTTAAATTCCTGTACCACAATAGGAAAGGTCTTTGACAGTTATTGAATTAACATCAGATGAGGAATGCCATATATTAATCAGTGGAAGAATTTGGCACAGGAATAATTAGAGGTGCTGTAGACATTGGATATTACCAATGTCTGCAGCCACAGCGCTGGTCTGCTCATGAAGGTTGGCTTAAAAACAGTAACATATATTTCTATAGCATGCTGACAAGGAATGATCTCATTAAACATGTGATAATTAATTATCAATAGGTGAACCCTGTACATCAGTACAAAATGACACTGAAAGCAGTCTGCATGGTAAATGTCCCAGTCACCCCTGTATAAGCTTACAGTAATGTATGCTATTTCATTATTAGTAATGTTTTCAAATCATATTTTACAGGGTCAGCATAATAAACAAACAGTTCCACTGTACCAATAAATTTGGAGGATATCAGCAGAATGGCTGTTAATGATAATGATGACAATAACATAGTTATACTTATGAGGCAGCCTGAAGAAAGGGGCACACAGTCCCCAAGTTTAATGGCAGGATCTCAGACTTCACAACATGTTAGTAACTCCACAGGAAGTGACAGTGTATCACAAAGTCATGCACATGATGACAATGCACTCACCCTTGTACAGGAGGAACAACCATGCACCTCAACACCAGTATCTCCAAACCCAGGGGAACACTTTCATGATGATGGCATACATTCAAAGGTAACAGGTTCCACTGACATACATTTACAAAGGGAAGCAAGTCAAGTATTGGCTGCCCAACAGAAAATGTGTTGTGACATGGCTAGGTCTCAGAGCGCTGCCACAGATTTTGCTATGTATCCATTGCTTGCCTTAAGTCTTTCATGTGTGAATGCACATAGCCACACTTGTCCTCAGTGTCTGAGTATCTACAAAATCATATGAAGCCTAAGGTTTTCATGTAGTCCTTCACACATACTTAAGGATTAGCTTCAGGTACATTGCACTTTTGCCGTAAGTAAACATAATTATTGACATAATGTCTTTGGATTTACTTAGCATGAACAACCTGTGCTTACTGCATTTGCAGATAGCTGTAATGACATTCTTCACAGATAACCACTACGCAAGTTGGAAATTCAGGACTATGAATACCACACTTAACCTTACTGCTGTCAAAGAATGTAACACAAATTATTCCTAACTAGCCATAATCACAAACATTTCTAAAATTCCAAGAAAAAAACTTAAAAGTAAAACAACAAATTTAAAAGAAAACAAACTGCATTGAAACAAGAGCAAAAGAAATGGAACAATGCAAGTATGCAAATTATAAAGCAATAAATCCAAAGTTGTCAAAGAACACTGGAAGGTCTCACAGATTATATATAGTCCTGTTCAGATAAACTTAAGTAAAAATGTTATTCTCTTCCCCTCCTACAATTCAGAGTTAATCACTTTGCAGTCAAACAATGTAACATACATCTTTGATAATTAACCCAACCAAGAATTTTGTAAATACCAAGAAAAACTAAAGTTAATCACACTGATATTAAACACAAGGAGAAACAAGAAGCTAAGCTAGTCTGAAAACTACAAATTAAGAAATTCAAAATAGTTATGGAACAGCAATGGCAGAGCATTGACAAGTCTCACAGATTACATTTTGCTCTGTTCTACTTACTTTACCTTAGAAAAAAATACTTCTTAGCTCCTTCCACAATTCAGATAGATTTATTTCATCTACATTCAAAGAATACAGTACAGATCTGTAGCTCCTAGCAAAATTTTAAAGTAAATCTCAGTGAATGGATGGAAAACATTACATTAATGCCTGGCATTCACACTAATAATTTCTTATGCAAAGGGAGCCGATCTATCCTTATCAATACATGGGTGATGTGACTAAGCTTTTTAAAAATTCTCTATCCCTAAGCTTTGTATATACTTATGAACTCAGGAAGATGTACCACAGAGTAACAGTCACAGACCAAGTAGTCACAGAGTAGCAGTCACAGACCACGCAGCCACAGAGTAGCAGTCACAGACCATTTAGTCACAGAGTAGCAGTCACAGAGCATCAGTCATGGATCACTGATAGCCACAGAGTAGCAGTTGCAAGCGACTGGTAGCTTTCACATTTTTGGTGTTAAGTGGCTGGCTTGAAAATCAGTACCTACCATGAAACACCGTAGGAAGAAATATAAAAAAAGTGTAATGCTGACGTTCGCAAGCCTAACATACTACAGTATAGTACAACATTATTTGTACTTGTGAGATTGTGTCCCTTCTAGTGGCAACTGTGGACAATGCGGCTCTACAGTGTTGGGGAGCTGTGGAATTGGGATTGTACATATTTGGCCAGCGTGAAGGAGGTCATACCCACCTATTAAAAAAGACTGTGAGGGATACAGACTGAAAGAAATGCACAAAGCCAAACAGAATGTATAAGGAAAGACTTCAGACTTAGACAAATAGCAAGTCTTGTTTTATTTTTAAATTATAATAACACAAACTGTCATGAAAAGACTGTACTGGAAGTTATAGGAGTTTGTATAAAGTGACTTTATTTTGTTTCATTTGGGACTATATTGTTCCTTAATAATGTAGAAGTTTTAAGCTGCTAATGAAGTGTTATTAAAGCCAAAAAAGCCATTTAATTTAATTTAAAACTACAGTCTCTGTATATTTTGTGAAGCTAATAAAATGTGTTGAAGGTGGAAAGCTTTACCTCACTGAGACAAATGAGCAAGAAAGGCTTGAGGTATGCAGTTTAAAATGGTAAATGAACCTAAGCATGTATGCTTGTTGTATTAATAATTCCCAATACCTTACATTGCGTATAAAGTAACATAAAAAGTATAAGGCTAAAGGGACAGTTCAGCTACAGTAACATTCTAGAGTCCAATCTGATTACCAACTAGTCTTTATCTAGCCTGAATTTTAAGCAACAATTACCAGTGTTATAATATAGGTTCATAGGTTCATAGATAGATATTAGGCTATCTGCCCTAGGGCATTTATAAACCTAGCCAGAGTGTATTTGGCTTCCGCCTCCCTATTAGATTAGCCTACTGTGGCTCTGTAAAGTAGGTCACAGAAGGTACCCTTTTAAGATTAGTTTACTGTGCCTCTGTCTAGCAGGGACACAGAAGAGATCCCAGGGGTGAATTTGAGATTTCCCATCCATGCGTCCAGATTTCGCTTGAAGAGGGTCAGCAAGGGGCTATGTCTAACATGAATTGGGATTCTATTCCAGAGTGAGGGGAGCCTCTAGGAAATGAATCTGTCCCTCCAGCATGTCCTATTTATTTTTGTGCTGAGGTTTAGGTCCCTGGAGCGTGTAGTCCTAAGGGACTTGGATTTTTTGAGGTGGAGCATGTCCATTAATTCTGGGTTTGACATGGCTTTGTACGTCAGGCATAGATCACCTCTGAGTAGGCGGTAAGCAACTGAGTAGAGCTGGAGTTTCTTTAGTCAAGCTGCATAGGACATCTGTTTGTAGCCCATGATCCTCTTGGTGAGGTACTTCTGGGGTCTCTCCAGTTGCTGCAGGTGTCGTTTAAGGTACATCCCAAAAGGGGCATTGTATTCAATTATGGGCCTGATGAGTGACGAGTAGAGGGGCACAATGACCTCTCTTGATCTAGATGCGAACCCTTTCGTGATAAGGTGGGCTATATAGAAGGTCTTTCTAACCACTTTGGCAACGTGATTATCAAAGGAGAGATTACTATCTACGTTGGTCCCCAAATCTCTAATTACTTCTGCCGTACTTAATGGATTACCACCTATGTGGTAATTTGTGGGCACCTTGTTTTTCCCAAAGGGGATTACTATGCACTTTTTAGCATTTAGCTTGAGGCCGTGGCTCTGGTACCAAGCATCCGTCTCTGTGAGACCCTTTCAGAGGATGCTTGTGTCAGCTGGAGATTCGATTATGACCCCCAGTTTGCAGTCATCTGCGAACTTTGTCAGCCATAATCCCCCCATGTTAGCCTGAACCTCAGAGAAGTATATACCGAACAAGAGTGGTCCCAGAACTGAGCCCTGTGGGACACCACTTGTAACTGGTTTGGATTCAGACATGGCACCTGTGATTCTGACCATGTGGGTTCTATCTCTGAGCCAGTTTGCAACCCATCTTGTGATATAGGGGTTGATATTTAAGCTGGTAAGCTTATTTATGATGCCCGAGTGGGGTATTGTGTCGAAGGCTTTTGCAAGGTCCAGGCAGGCTGTGTGGACTACCTTGCCTTCATCTATGGCTTTGGTAACTGTTTCAAAGAAATTAATAGGTTTAAGAGGCAAGATCTGCCCTTAACAAAGCCGAATTGGGTAGGGTCCAGTGTCTGGAGGCTCCCAATGTCTTTGTTTATGAGTTCCACGATAATACGCTCCATAGCTTTACAGACCAGACTAGTCAGGTATGAGGAACTTTAGCTAAGTTTATTAGCTTGCCATGCTTAAATTGTTTCAGGGAACTGAAAAAAAAGAACTTCACATTTTGAAATGCACTACAAATTGAAATTATTTTGGGTGTATTGTCATACTGTATTCCATGTTACATCACAGTAAATGTCTGACTTTGCAGATGACCAAATCACACTGCATGTATAACAGCATTTCCATGTGAACTGAATGCAGACATGTTGGTCATTGTTTTCAAGAAATGCAGGTCATATTTTATGATTTCTTCTGTAAATTGTCTTTCTGTCTTAGATAGGCAGACAGACAGACAAATTATGTTTAACACCACTGGTTTATTATTATTAAAATTTCAGAAGATTTTAAAATAGATATTTTTCAGGGTTTACCTTTAAAACCTCGAATCACACTTGTGCGAGTGGTCATATCCTCGCATCGTAAACACGAAACTGGAAAAAGCAACAGTTGCTAATGTTCGAAAAGCAGCAAATCGAACAGCCGATTCGCTGTTTTTCGAACATGAATGTCGACAACAAAAGTATATGCCATGTAATGCAGGGGGGCAAGCCCCCCCTGCACCCCCACACCTCCCCTTCTTTATTATTCTAACTCTGAGATCGCACTACAGCAGGGAATGGAACCATTTCCAACTCCCCACTATAGTGCGCTCTGCCCTAAATGTCGAATGTGCAATGAGCGACTCTCACTGTGCATTCGCTCATTGCACATTTGAACCATCTTCCATTCGACGTTTTCAGAACTTGAAAACTGTCTTTCGAACATGTGATGGTCACCCGTGTGCAATACGCACATGTAAAGGTAAACCATTTTTCAGACTTCTTATATTGCAAAACACATAGATACATGTGCAGTTTCGCACACACACTCATCAGTATCAAATAGATGAACATTTTTGTGGCAAAGACAGCTAGCTAGAGCTTCATCCATTTTCCTCCAAGTTTTATTAACCTAACCTTAGTCAGAAGAATGACTAGCTCATACAGCCTAATGACTAAATTTGGAATGTGGCAACATTCTCCAGTGATTTATGGTGACGAATACATTTACATACATTAATTTATACAGATTTTAGCTTTAAAAATGCTCCTTTTCATGTATTAATGGTGTTACAGTGAACTGCTTTATTCTTTACAATGAAAGGCTTGTTTCAAACTATAATTATGCTACTTTGTATGTGCAAAAGCAGGGAATCCAGATTACCTGGAGAAACAATACCCTCATATCTGTGCTGTTAGGCCCTTTGACACTGCTAGTCTATTTAAGATGACCACCAGTGCCTACGCTGTTACACATTACATTTTCCTATTCAGCAGGTTGCAGAATATAGCCTTACGTGCATCATTCCATGATTTATGTATAAACTTTCAAAAAACTGGGTTTTATATGAGCAGAAGCTTCTTCATAGCAGGACTTGAATGTACTGATCTTTTCTGATGAATTCTTTGCATGGATCAAGCTCCAACCAAATAAGGAATAAACACAAATAATTAACAAACTGAACTGATGGCTGCATAAATAAATAAAATGAATAAATAACTAAGATTTATTTCTGAAAGTAATGTTTGGTAGAGCTTATTTTTTATGTCAAATATGCCTGCAGTACTGATAATCCTATTTGTTATTTAATGAGTGATTTGTAAACAAAGCCTAAGGTGAGTGAGAAAGTAAGATTTTATTATTAAAAAGGTAAGATTTTATTATCAATGCGGTGAAAGTAACATCTGCAGGGCATCTATTCTTGTAAGACTGCTAAATATTAGTGCTTTACACAGTTGCTGCTCTGGGAGATTATCACAGGTACTATAATAGAGTGATATGATACCTATCTGTTGATTTGGTGCAGCGCATTATTCTGCGCTAAGGCATGCTAGCATTTTAACAAATTAGCAGATAGGTATTGAGTCATTCTGTCATTACCTCTGTGAGTCACTCTGATTACACCTGTAGGTTCTGTAGCATGTGTAATCAGCCAGTAATGATCTAACATACTGCAAGTTTCTTATCTTAATAAGACAAATGCTAGTTGAGCAACACATTTTAAAGGCTGTAATGTGAAGTTTTTAACAGTGTTTTCTCAAGCTCTGTCACCATTTTTACTTAAATGGATAACATCAGATAAATGGAATTTTCACAAATCTATAGCTATTCAGTGCTGTCTGGAGTTCATTTCTACAGCAAATAGAATGCAGGGAGTACAAAAGTCTTGCTGAATTGTCCTTTGAATCTGTAATTCCATTTTATACATCTTACTGCACTGTGAACTTGCTGATATGACCAACATTACTGTTACTGTCTAGGAACACTGCCTGAGTTCAAGGACTTCATAGCACCACATGTTGCCATTTGTTTCTCCTGAATGCTGCTTGTGGCCACATTTCTGAGGTTTTTGGCCATGTTTGTACAGCTTCATGTCTGTGGAAAGTTATATATCTAAGAATGCAATATGTAATGCTTCAGAATACAATAATCAGTTTGTCATAGAGTTTATCATTTATTTCTATTTTAATTTGATTTAATTTGGGTGAGTGTTTTAGGATCACAAGGACCTTTTTAAGCAAGAATTTGTTAAATTCTATAGTAGAGTGTGTTATTGCACAACACAATGTCACTATAGGTTATACTTTACCACATGGCAAGGACACTGGTAAAGTGATAGTGGTAAGTAAATAATAATTACTTTCAGCAAACAGACAGCAGTCACAGCACATTAGCTCTTTATATTCTACCTTTGCTTCAGAGCTACATTTTTAAATTTGTGTCTTGGCACTGAGCTTAATTCTCTATCATGATATACTCTCCTTTGATCCCTTAATCCCTGGAAATGGGGGGGGTCAGTGAAAGAGAAAGTGAGAGAGAGGCAAGAGCCAAAGACCACATCTATCATTCAGTGGTCTTCATCTTATGGGATAAACCACATCAGTCATGGGGAAATCCTGCAACAGCTATAGCTAGGTGCTGACTGTCTACCATAATTTCCTCTAGTATTTCTTAGGATGAATATAGCCCCGAATCGAAACTAAGTTAAATAGCCACAAAAATGTCACAAGGATGGCATATTCGGGTCTATATAACATAGTCGAAGTTTAATAACTTTGAACACGGAATGTTTGAACAATCCTGTTTGAAGTTAAAAAACTTCGACTATGGATAAAAAACAAATAAAAAGAAAAGAAAACAAAATAAACTGCTGTAAGCAGGGGGGGGGGGGCAAGCACCCCTGCACCCCCAACACCTCCCGCTACTTAAATATACCAACTCCGCAATTGCACCACATTGAACAAAACAGAAACCTCCCCTTACGGAGATTTCCACTGAAACATGTGAACTTCTGCAAATTCGAACTTATGGTCTCGACCATATGAGATTCGAACTTGCAGAAGTTCGACTATCTGATAGGAACCCGGTATATTCTGGTTCTGCCTGCACATTTCTAACTTTTTCTTCATTAAATCTAATTTCTTGTAAATGATTATTTCTTGATGGAATACAAAAGCTCCTCAGTTAGAAGCAGACACAGTCAGAAATCATCCTCTAGGCACATGTTGTTGTTGTTGTTGTGTCTTTTGGCTTTTCCTGGTTAGGGGTCGCCACAGCGGAACTCCGGTCCACTAATAACTGGCAGTAGATTTTTACGTGCCTAGTTACCGACCCTGACGCACAACCTTCAGCGCAGGTATGCCCATTCACGCATGTCTCCACACAGAAGACGCTCTAGCTGAGAATCGAACAGGACAACGCCTTACTGTGAGGCTAAGCTGTTCACCTTATTGTTGGTGTCATACCATTCTACTGCTGAAAGAATCTCTTCCAGTAGACACACATTTATATACCTGACAGTTCAGTTTTAGAATGCTCTCTTCTATATATTTTATGCTAATGTTAATACAGCTCAAAAGTATATTTATGATTACTATTCTTGCATAAGATATGTTTGTCCAAATTTTATATTCACAGACAAGAGTCTAGTATGTCCCAGTCCTCACTCTTGCAACTTCACACCTGTTTTTCTTCCTTTTTTAAATCATTTTTGACACTTTACAACTACTGATGATCAAGACTCTTTCCTCCTTCTGGCCTTTAGTTATACATTACCCTCTAGTGCTGAGGCAGGTGTAAGGTGGTCTAAGGGCTATTATCCAAGCAGCCATGAGACATGACTGACTTTTCCCTTGTCATATGACATATCATGTAGCAGCTTCAAAGAACAGTAACCCTAGAATGAATCCCCATCTGGTTGTTGTAATTCCACATGTGTGCCCACCGCCTGTTACAACAAGTATGTTCCTTGATGGGTACTCATTCCTGGACTTTACACCAATACTCTTCAGTGACCTTTAGTTACCTTAATTTTCTTTCTTCCCCTGGTCCTGAACCTGTTCTCATATCAGTTACCTATTAATTCTTGTAAAAGCTCCATTAGCCATGTGAAAAATTGTTGATGCACTTCTTAACCATAGAGTTATACTTGCAATCATGTTCTAAATAACTGATGGCTTATTTCTGATTAAACAGTTTTCTTGCAGTGCCTGATAAGACTTATTTACCTGTACCTCAAGTTAACATTATAAAACTCACCTTGGCATTTCATCCAAAGTGATTAAGCATCCTAAGTGTGCCTACTTCTCCTCTCCTGAGAACATAACCTAATCATGGTGTAGATAACTGCCCATCATTTCTATCCTTAAACCTGTATTGTCCTAGACATGTGTCACTCATTGAAACTGGTATACAGCAGTGGCCAGACAAAAACCAGAATGCAACCTGACCTCCAGCAATGGTTCTTTAAAAGAATGAGAATCTTGTACAGAACACTGTGTACAAAAACCTATACCAGAAAACCAGGTATGAGGGTGATACTTCAATAACCACTTTGGTCTGAAGAGTAAGTCATGTACCCAGGCTGGACTCAGACTGAAAAAGTTACTGGAAGCCAATATGCAATCTGACTTGCAAGCTGTTTGCTGCGGATTATACAAAGAGTTGTTTTTGGAACATTGTTTTTCATGCAAGGGTGGTGTCTCTCCTACTTTGAAATTATCCTTTGAAGAGTCTCTGGGTGTATGTTGAGGTACTAACAAACAAAAAAAATATTAACAAATGGTACAAGACCTAAGAAACATCCCAAATTTCACTTGTTGCAGATACTTTGATCTAGTTAGAACAATGCAAGATAATTCACCAACAACAAATTGCAGCCAATGAAAATGATTTCTACAAAAAAAAAGTAATTAAGCAAGCTGCATGCTAGTCACAGACCTCCCCAATCTTAATATGTGTTTCAAGATTACATATAAGGACTTTAACTTTTAGCATTGAGAACACGTTTGTTTTCATTTAACACTTCTGTGTCTGTGTCAAACTTCATACTATTATCATAAATTTGAAACCCACTATCTTGAAAATCATTTATTTATTTACTTATTTATTTAAATTTGTTGACTGGGAGTGTCCGACTGACTGGGGTCCATTCATTTTCAGCGAGGGGAGAAAGCTCCACAGTAAAATAAACAGACAGTAGACAGTATTATTATTTGATTACATATACAATTTAATAATTAAATTACTTTACAAAATATATTAGATTGAAGAACATAGTACATCACTAGACAACTAGAATCTTTTTTATCTGAAGTACATAACAGGCATTAACAAATGTAACAATGAGAAGTTCCTGCTGTATAATAGTCTCTAGCTGTTTAGATCACATTGCCTTAGGTTGGTATACCACCCTAGCAATTTGGTGTACAGAAACGGATTTTGGCGGTCAGACAGGTAACTCTGAAATTTTGGACAGATCATGTTGAAGGGATAGGTTAGTTGGGGAGAGAGAAAGGTTAGGTGTGTGTGGGATCATGTCAATAGCTTAGGAAAGTAGCAGAGGCAGTATAGAGAGGAGATAGAGTTTATGCTGTAGGATAGGTAAAGTAAATTGTAGAGTAAGGTAGGAAAAGGTTGGGTTTGGTTTAAACGGAGGCAGTGGTGGAAACTTGGGGGTGTTAGTTCTAGGCAGGAGGTAGTGTGAGACCTGAGATGAGAGTACGGAGAGTAGAGAAGAGAGAGTAGAGGGTATGAAAGAATTGTAATTGGTTGCAGAGGGTCAGATGGAATTAGGGGAGGGAAGGCCAATTATTCCAGAATGTGTTCACGTGGGAACTCTGAAGGAGATCGATTAATCAAGATGGATTATGGGGTAGGAGCAGCCAGAGCATCAGCCTTTGTAGGTACTGCTCTTGGGCTGTGGTCTGGCTGGTGGGTTTAAGTTTTAGTTTGTTTGAGCAAGGGAAGGTAGTGAGTGAGAAAAAAAGAGAAGGCAGTTTTGGTACAGTGGAAGGAGGAGGGGCTAGGGAGGGGGGGTTGAAGAAGTTAGGTGTGGGTAGAAGGGAGGGGGTGAAGTGTGTGCTGGTGAGTGTATTTATTTTTGGAGTGTGTGTTGAATAGGTTTAGGAGGAGGTACTGACTTTACCTGGGTGGGAGGGGAGTGTTTGTTTGGAGGACCTGTGTTGTTTGGGGTTGTGTGGTAGTGTAGGCAGGCTGGTAGTATTGGATAGAGTTTTGTTTTATTAGCTTTTTATCTATTACATAGTGTTAGGAATTTTTCTGTTTGGTGGTGGGGCCAGTGTCTCAGGGGCCCCCTCTTTTGCCTTTTCCCTTTTCCTTAATTTTTATTTTTCATTTCATGGTTTCTGATGCCATGGGGAGGGATCTGCTTTGGTTATGTGGAAAATGAATGTTAAGGGTGGTTTGGAAGGTAATATTAAGGCGCTATCAACTAGGCCATCTAGACTTAGGTACTTGCTACTACAGAGGGATGATGGATTATGAGGGGATGAGTTTATTGTGATTAGTTTTTATTTTTTAGATTTGATAGATTTGAGGTTGGTTAGGGTGGTTTGTGTATTTTTTTGAGGGATTGGCACTGAGATCATCTGAGCTGATCACTGTTATAGCCTTATATATAAGGGGTGATACGACTACTTACTAGTATCCAATCCAGGTAGAGTGTTTGCTGGAGTTTTTATTTATCCTTGTTGGTGACTGGACTATAAGGTGAAGCCAAGAAGGTGTGTACATGATGTATTGGATTGTTGCCAGAACAGGATTGCCAGTCAATATTGAAATCCACAAGATTGATTTTTGGGGGGAGATGGTGGGTAGACCAGCTGAGGAGGTTTTCTAGTGGAGGGATGTTTTGGCCAGGTGGGAAGTAGCAATGAAATGAAATCATAATTCTAAGATTATAATATAGAAAGACCAAAATGCTTAAGACCACAATGTCTAAAAATCTACAATACCAAATCCCCTTACCAGTGAGAATTAGGAATGAATGCTAACATGGGTCCTGCAGGGGGCAAGTTCAGAGCCCAATGCTATGGCCTTAAGTATTTTGGTCTTTCAGTATTATAGTCTTGGGATTATGATTTTCAAGACCACATGCTTCAAGATTGTGATAGTACTCCTGTATAACTTGCAAACCATTTCATTAATTTATAACAAAAACAGATCAATTTCATAAGTGCATGAAGGTGCTTGAGGGTATTGAGTATAAAGTAAGCACAAACCTTGATAAAGAGGGATGCTCAGCCTTCAGCCTTATTCACCTTGGCATGTATTATCACACAAAAAACAGTACCATCTTTTGCTTTAATGTTTTTTACACTGATATATTTCTTGGACCACTGTCTACACTGCTATATTTGATCAGATAATGGCTAATAAGGGTCCTTTGACTAACTCACTAACATAGTTACAAATAAATGCCATTATGATGATTCTCATATTAATTTTATAACTAAATCCATATACTGGTTTCCAGCACAGACATTACATGTATCTGTTAAGAAGAAATAAACAAACAAATCATAGAAAAGTATGGAAAAACATCTTGCATTTAGACAGGTGGTTGTCGTCGGTGGTGTTCTGATAGCACTGCAATCTTTGTTTTAAGCAATAAGTGTATTTTTTTCTTCTAAATCTGTTTTAAAGAATGCCAAAGCAGCAAAAAGTGATTGATGCCTCTCCACCATGGAGATATACTGTATCAACAAAAAGCAATGTACACATTGTCAGTATTTAAGGGTCTAAAAGGCTATAATATTCAATCCATTTTCTCCATAAAAATAAAAAAGTTGTTTATCATCTATTGCTTGTCCAATTACTTAGCGGTTTATATGGTCTTTGTAAGGAGTAATAGCTGAAATTCTTATATCCTTTATTTTAACATACTGATTTGTGCTCTGGAATATGTATATCACTGAAAAGACTCACCGTCAAATACCAAATGATCACAAAAACAAAGAATACAACTTGAAATCATTACTGAATGCGGTGAGGTGAGTGGAATTATAAATTACAGATGTATCAGAGGTCTTGCAGCATTTGCGTTGGCTTTATATGCATGGGAAGTGGTTACCATGTGTAATTCTATAGGGAAAAAAAGGCCTCACATAAGGTGTCTGTGAAAATGCAAAATGATAAATGTACATACACACATGCATACATAAACATTAATAACAGCATTTAATATGCACAAATACACCCACATATGCACACACACACTCACACACACACACACACACACACACACACACACACACACACACACACACACACACACACACACACACACACACACACACACACGCACACACGCACACACACACACACACACACACACACACACACACACACACACACACACACACACACACACACACACACACACACACACACACACACACACACACACACACACACACGCACACACCTCTCCTTAACCATTCCTGTGTTCGTTCTTGATCAACATAAGGCTCTTCCAGAAGTTTTCTATACTTGCAACTATATTTAGGTTTTTTCCACATTTCTTGCCTTCTCATCTGGTCCTTCACCTTATACTCATTCTTTTGTTTTTTGGCACATTCAGTTGCTGCCTGTTTTTTATCTACTTCTGGTTTGGTTTTCATTCCTGCTTGTTGTTGATATGCTTCTGCTAAATAAAGCAGAGAAGTCATCTTAGATTTATTCTCATCATGTTTCAAAACTTTCACTGCATTTGGATCTTGTGAGGTCAGTAGATATGTGTGGAGTCCCACGATTGCAGATCTATACATGTGATCAATTTCAAGGAGATCCATCCCACCTTCGGAACGGGGGGGTCTATATTAGAACATCGAAGTTTCAAAACTTCGAATGTTCTAATATTGAACCCTATTACGCGAAAGCTAAAAACATTGAACATACAGAACAGCGAATTTTTTTCCTTGGAAAAGATTTGTTGTTCCAAAATACATACACACAACACAAGCACACCAAACAAACAGCAATCCACACACATACACCTAAAATCTTACACCTAACCCTACACAAAACTATACACACACCACTAACTATCCACTTACCTTAACTCAAACCCTAACCCTAAGGTCTGTCACTATTGCACACTTACCTGACCTGTGCCCTAACCCTAACTCACCTACCCCGCCCTAACCCTCACGTCCACACAATCGCACACTTACCTGACCCACACCCTAACCCTAGCTCACCTAACCATCCCTAACCCTCATGTCCACACAATCACACACATACCTAACCCGTGCCCTAACCCTAACTCACCTAACCTGCCCTAACCCTCACGTCCACACAATCGCACACATACCTAATCCGCACCCTAACCCTAACTACCCTAACCCGCACTCAATCGCACACTTATCTGAACCCGACCCGTAACTTTCCACCACAGCGCTGAAAAGACCGAAGCAACAGAAACGGACAATCAAATTCTTTCCCTGGGAAAAAATTCAGTTGTCTGTTGCTTCGATATTTTCAACTTTCGTGTAATAGAGTTAGATACTAGAACATTCGAAGTTTTGAAACTTCGATGTTCTAATATAGACCCGGAAAGGGGAATATACAATCTTGGTGTACAATGTTTTTTATAAATCATTTGATGAGCATGAAGCATCCTACTTGTTTTAATATCTAATCTATCCAACACTTTTTGGGGCCAATCAACCACTCTAAAACTGTATGTTAGGACAGGAAGAGCAAATTGATTTATAGCATGAATCGTGTTCCTAGATGTCAACGCTGTTCTCAGGATTAATTTAAGTCTTATAAAGTATTCCTTACTGAGTTTTCATCACATTAGTTCATGTTTTATTGCTGATCCTTCATCAATTCCCAAGTATTTATGCACTCCCTCTAGCTCAAGTTCTTTTATTTCACTTTCTTGTCGCAAACTGATGTTTTCCTGGTGCTGCAGTTTTCCTGCTTTAAAGGTTGCTTTTGCACATTTATCAAGACCAAATGACATTCTAATATCATCTGAAAAAGTTTTGACCACCTGCAGCTGTGCTTTCAGTTCCTCATCTGATGAGCTATAGAGTTTTAAATCATCAACAAAGAGAATATGAGAAGTGATTAGACTTTGCTGTTTTCTAGGAGGCAAATTGTAGCCATGGCCTAAGCTGTTAAGTAAACATTTTAATGGAATAATGGCAAGGCAGAATAGCAACAGTGACAGAGAGTCACCCTGGAATATCCCCCTTTTAATTTTTATCCTTGGAATAATAATCTGTTCTTTATCATGGCTTAATTGCAAAGTGGTCTGCCATTGTTTCATGGTTACTGTAACATAGTCAGTCAGTGTAGGGTGTATCTTATACATTTTTAAGTACTCTTTTATCCACGAATGTGGGATACTATCAAATACTTTTTTGTAGTCAGTCCATGCCATACTTAGATTCTTCCCCTTTTTACAGTTCTCCACTATAACTTTATTTAACAACAAATGATCTTTTGTTCCATATGACTTTCTTTTATTGCCCTTTTGTCTACTGCCATAATTGAGTTTTTTTCTAATATATACTCTACATATAAACTCTGTCGGCGTCAATTCCCATGTATAGTTTATATGTCGCTGGAAGGCAAGGTATTGGTCTATAATTTTTAGGGTAGCTTGCAGGTTCCCTCTTAAGTAAGAGCATTGTTTTGCCTGTTGTTACCCGCATGGTTTCTGTTCGGGGTGTGCATAGGTGTGCATATAAATAGTTCTTACTCATGGCTAAATCCTCGTGCAAAGATGTTAATGCCTTCAAACAGAAGTTAGGTACTGCATCTGGGGCTATTTTATGAGCATGACAGTTTCCTCCCAAATCCCAAATACATGTAGTAGGAAGAATGTTGAATCTAAATTATCCCTTGTCATGAATGCAGTATCTGTGTGATGTTATATAAATACCTGGCGATCAACTTATATTCCTGGCTTGCCTAGTAAACTCTTTTGATGATGGCAGCTGTTCACAAAGTTGCCACAGGAGTCAGATACAACTCATTAGCCTGGAAAAAGTTAATCAGGGCATAGTTGTGTTTTTTTTTTAATCTTGTAATCTAAACAGAGGTTACCACAGAAAAGTGTGTAGGATATTGTGGAGAGGGATGGGGCTTATTGATCTAGCTTAAGGAGCAAATGCCTAAGATTTTCTTATTGAAAAAGCACTTTTTTTTTCTAGTTCAGCAGTATGTCTAGATAGATACATGCCAAAGGCAGCATTATATTCTCCAACAGGGGAGGAACGGAAAGGGACAATAACTTCCATGGACCTGAAGAATATATTTTTAGTTATTAAGTGTACAAAATAGGAAATGTTTCAACTGACATGTGACATTGTGGTCAAAAGAGAGTTCATTGTCCATGAAAATACATAGATCTCTTATGGAAGTATCAGTTTTGAGGGGTGAGATATGCTGTTAATAAATATACATTGATTTTGTATGGTTCTACCATTTTTGCGGACAAACATTTATAAGATAGGTGTAGGGGTGTTTTTTTCCTTCCCAAGAAAACAATACTGCATTTATTTGCACTGCTCTTATGAATGTGGTCCTGATAAACATCAGTAAAGTATATGCTAAAGAAGATTTGCCGCAAAACAGAACTCTGCAGGACATCACTACTGACCTGCCTTTTCAAGGAGACTGTGGTACCAACTTTGACTGAGGGCAGGTCATTGACAAAATCCCTTCCTCACTGTCAGAGCAGCAGTATAATTTTTAATCATACTTTTGTACTATACAGGTCCACGACTTTTGAAATACTTTCCTGTCATTCTAGTGTCTTGCTTTGTTGTTATTTTGCAACAGGAAGTGATATACCGATATTAGTTATTATAACACACTGTCATGTAGGCAAGATGAGCACACTCTGAAACCGTGTAAGTTTGTATATCATGTAATCACCTGGTATGATATTTGGCTGTATTCAACATCCACTTTTACACACACAGTTTGAAAAATATACACTGTGAAATGCTACGCTTTATATGTTTATTCTGCACTCATGGTTCAGACATATTAAAGTATTTTTCAAATAGATGAATAAATATTATGAAACATAAGATGCAGTCACATAGGGTCTATAAAACCACAACAACAAAGGTGGATAACGTGATTTACATATTAGCCTACATCAGTGATTTAAGCAGCTCATGAAAGGTTGTTCTTCCCCTTTTCACTGTTTAACCTTGTACTGAGACCTGAACCACAGAGGAGGAAGTACCTTAAGCAGACTGAGTCACACCTTGTACATATTAGCATCTGGCTTATTGGTTTAACTTCAAACATTTCTGGAAACAGATTGGTTATAATCCTAGTCCTTCACACACAGGTGGCCAACAGCTGAGCAGCAAGCTTAGAGGTATGCACCAAAGCTGATTTTGTGGTACACAGATGTTAAAGTTTTGAGCATGCCCCTCAGCTCCTAAGAGTGGAATATAGTGAGCAATATTTAACTTTACTGTGGTTAAGAAACAATAAATCTGCAACTTCAATGTCTCAGAGATTATTGGTGCTGAAAAAGATTATCTTCGTATGGTAGTTCTGAAACTCAAGTGAGAAAGAATTGCTTGGGTTCACAAATGTTAACATGTTTACTTCTTTTCAAGTTGAGCTTTGAGCAGCTTACAATGTTTTCGTATTACCTGTGGTGTAATTGTTGTATCTTTGCAATGTTAAGTACATGGCAGCTATCATTTGGTTCCAGTTAACAAGAACACAATTCTGGCAGAGCTCTTGTGCTTTCATATGTGTTGGTAGCCCAGAGTCTATTCTTCAGAGCAGTTTTGAATTACATTAAGCTGCAGCATTTTGTATGCAAATATAATAAGTGCTTCCTGAAGTCCAGGAGATGTTAAACAATTATTGCAATGCTTTGTTTTATGTGGATCCTTCATTTTGTTCTCTACTGCAGTAATAATAACTGCATACAGACTCCCAGGTTTACATCCAGATGTGTTGCTGCACTTAATGTCTAAACACAAGTGGTATTTTTTGCTTAAACCTGTACAGATCATCAGAAGTTGTTCAAATTCTGTGACTTCCATTCATCTTGCCAATTATTGATGTAAAAAGCCAATGACTATAGGGTCTAGGAATGGCAGTGTGTTGGACACCAGAATGCAATTGTCTGTGTTAATGAAACATATGAATATCACTCCACCTGTATTCCCCAACTTTCATTGCTACAGTGATTAATTCTTAATCTTCCATCCTGGGAGGTTGATGAAACTAAATAGATGCTAAATCTCACCTGTCCTGGTCAGCCCTTTAGCCCTTGGTTTGCTTATCAAACTAATCACCGGTGATATTGTTAGGGCAAATCTCCCATGACAACAGGGTGCCCAACATATTTATTAATATACAGGAACTACTATATGCAGTAAAATAAAAAAAAATTCCAATGGCAGTGATGGTCCCATATTTTAGATGTACATCCATACAGCCACTGTATAGGAAATGTTTTCACATAAAAGAAAAATAAGTCTGTTACTCTTCAATGTGTCTGACACATATGATTCAACAGAAATGATAAAAAATAAATACATTATTTTAATGACAATATGTGTCAAATAATTCCAGAATGACATACTGCCTTTATTATTTCCTCAAATGAGTGTGCTGCAGCTTTTGGGTAAACATCGAATCTGACATCACAACTAACATCTCTGATGGTCTGACATCACAACTAACTTCTCTGATGGATAGCTCCTATGTTCTTCAGTGGAGAGCGAATGAACAAGGACCTTAACCAGACTGAGCTTGCTTCACATGCAGGTATCTCCCAGCTACATAACAGAATCTGCACTGTGCTATCTAGTACTCTGGAGAATTACCAGATAAAGGTGTGCAGTTCTTCCCTTTGTGAAAATGGAAAGAGACTGCAACTGTTTTCATGTAAATGTCCTGGCAAAATTACTGGCAATGTCATGCTACACAATGATCATTTTAGTAAATGTACTAGCAATCTTTCTTTCTGGAGCAGAAAATTGTAGCGACTATCAAACATTAACAAGCTTAATGGAGCGCAATAATCCGAGTGTTTATTGCTGCTTTTCTGCCTTCATATCTATCAGATACACTGCCAATACATTTTTAGAATAAAAGGAAAGCATTTTAGAGAAAATCCAGAAAATATACAAATGATGTACCCAAAACATTTACTTTCCCAGACACCTTTGTAGAAAGTAAAGATACAGGCAAGAAGGGGCCACTAACTGTCTTCTTAGAATCCTTGCTAATAGAGAGAATCTTAATGAATTGATATGTAATATTTTACAGTAAATATTCTGTGGAGTAGAATTTCATACTGCACCATGTATGGTATGTAGCAGTATAAAATCCATATATTGCGCAGCTGAAACTACTTTTAGCATGACATACATAACACTGCATACATCTTTTGTTGCAATTCAATAGTCTGCATGTCTATGAAGGTCTGTGAATGCAACATTATGATATTAATGTTATTTGTCCTGGATGCAAATGTTAAGACATCTTCCGTTGTTTTCCAGATGTTTGTAATAGTGCTATACATAAGTGTTGCTCCAGTTATCTGGAATTTTCACATTAAGCATTTCTCTGCTTCACGCTGTCATTAACATGCTATGTAAATTATTTTTAGCACCATGCATGGAGTGTTTGCCCCCCTGTGAAATCTGACAAGACTGGCAGCTTTTTGTTTTCAGATCATAATTGCTCAGTGATGCATGCAGCTGGTTTTCCTCATTTTACGATGAGCAGCAGGAGAAAAGGTATTCATTTTATGCATTTACTTGAACTGTTTATCACAATTAATTAATTTATACTAATGAACTTGTCTGCATGTTTGCAACAGATATTGAGTTTGGGATTTTTTTTTTCGTTACTTTCCTTTGACATCCAGATGATCAGATGATGACATGAAAGTATGATTACAGAGACGTACAGCACAGCACTTTACTTCAGCTACAAAATGAAAAAGAAGGGTGGACCACTCCCCAGGTATTCAACTTACAAGATGGCAAACCAGCTGGGAACACTCAGAATACAGGACAACTTGTCAGGTGAAAAAGAGCTGAAATGCTTTACAAAAATGTGTTATAGAAGCTCCTAAAGAAAAAAAAATGACTTCTGTTAGACATAGACACCTGTCTTTGCTGATACACTGGAGCAATGTGTCTCTGAAGAGACACCTGTTTTTTTTGTGCACTTTTAACCGATATATCGCCTGAGTGGTGATTTATATTGGTTTGTATAACTTCAATGAAATAAAAATAATCCCATAACATATCATCATAGCAGTTGCTAATAATCCCACAAGCAAGTACTAAGGATGTCAGATCACTTTTTCATTTTCTACAAAGAACTGAGCAACAGTGCAAATTGCTCCTTGTTTCTAGTGATCATTGAAGAGTAAATATTATTTACTGAATGTTAGATGACAAATTTTGCAGCATTTCCAGGGAACAGTGTAGGCAGCACCCTTTGTTTTGATGCTGGAAAATCAACGGCTTTGGGTTCTGTTCCTGCATTTTCCCTGGGATTCAGAAGCAGTTTTTGCATAGCAGTAGCTAGTTTTGAATGAAGTGCATCCATGTGGAGTGGGGGGCTGATTTAGAGACACACTAAAACTGATTGCAGGAAGACAAGAAATACCACTCCTTGCATAATATACAAGTGGTGGTTTAATGATCTGGAAATGAGCAAGATTATTAAAATGAAGGCAGTGGCAAATAAGGGTAACAAATATAGTGTAGCTATTCAAAAAAATATTTCTCACAGAGAGATACTATTACCAGAGCTGCTGACTGCATTAAAATTTTGGAGTTTCAGGGCACATGCCATGAAAGCACATATGTAATTACTGCTGCATTTGTGAATATAAGTATGCTAGAGGCTGTTGCCACTGCTGGTAGTTTTTTTGAGGTGTGTGTGGTCATCTTTGGAGGAACATGACACCTAATGCATCTTACCCTCCAAAACAGAAAAATAGTAACCTGCTACTGTGTGGATATGTGCACCATGCAGGAGCTGGTCAGATATGTCATCTTCACATGCAGGCCTATGGGACAACCGAATCACCTACCCCAGTGGACATCGATGTTCATAGGTTCATAGTTCATAGTCTCAGTTAATGACCACCAAGCCCTTTATAAGCCTAGCCATGCAATCCAACCCAGTTGTGATACTGTGTATCATGAGCATTTCTTAGGAGGGGTATATTAGTTAAGAAGTTTCTGAAGGTTATGTGGGGGGTATGCTAGTTTGTGCATTACTGTCTGCCTCATCTATCAGAGACTTTGGGGCCAGACCCAGGGTAAATATCCAATTTCCCATCCATTGGTCAGAGTTACATTTAATTAGTGTTAGAGATGGACTCTGCTTCACATGGATAGGTAGTTACCCTCTGAGACATATAGCTGTCTTGTCAACATGTCTTATTTAGGTCACAATCAAAATTTAGTCTTTGGATCTACTGGTTCTGATGCTGTTTGTTTTGAGGATATGCAAAAGGTCCAAAGATGCCTTATATGTTAGGCATAGATCGGCTCTCCATAATCTGTAGGAGATAGAGCATAGATATAGGGCTTTAAAGTGATCCACATAGGACAATATCTTTATACCCTGGATTCTCCTGGTAAGGAACCTTTGTGGGCTTTCCAGCTGTTGCATATATCAGTTCAACTACATGCGGAAGGGGGCATTGTACTCAATGGTGAGTCTCATAAGGGCTGAATAAAGTAGCACTATAACTTCCTTGGATCAGGATGCCATATCCTTACATGTAAGCTGTACAACATTAAATGATTTTCTTACTACCCTGGTCACATGTTGCTCAAAGGCCAGATTACTAGCTACATATGTTCCTAGATCCTTAATTTCTGGGAAAACACTTAGGGTTGTCTTATCAATGAAGTAATTAACCTGGGTGGTAGTTTTCTCAAAAGGTACTATAATGCATTTCTTGACATTGAGTTTTAGTCAGTTACTTTGGCAGCAGTCATTTGTCTGTGTCATACCCTCTTGTAAGATATTTGTGTCATGGGCAGAATCTATGGCAGTTCCCAGTTGGCAGTCATCTGTGAACTTGGTCAGCCAAAGGCCCTTAATATTAGCCTTTACCTCTGAGAAGCTGATGACAAATAGGAGTAGTCCAAGCATGGAGCCCTGAGGTACCCCATTGGTGACAGGTTTTGTAGTCCACGTAGTATCACCAATTCTGACTTACTGGATCTTGTCCGTGAGACAACTGACAATACAGCTAGTTATGTAGGGGTTTATTCTCAGTATAGCGAGTTTGTCAACTATACCTGAGTGGGGTACTGTACTGAACACCTTAGTCAGGTTCAGTTAGGCAGTATGCATCATTTTCCCTTCATTCAATACTCTGGTGACCTTCTCAAAGACGTCCACCAGGTTTAGTAGCAACGATCTTCTCTTGACATAGCCAGACTGAGTTGGTTCCAATGTAGAAGTAAAGGGGTAATTTATGCATTAAAATGCCCATGTGAATTGTTTTATAAAGGGGAAACTAAGAGGGAGTTTCGTATTAGATTCATGGAACCCATTAGAGACATTAAAAATAAAAAAGAAGATAAAATAATAGCTGCACATTTTCATATGTTCCATGGAGGTGATGTAACTAAATTGAAAGGAACAATTTTAGAAACTGTTAAGTGGTTTTATGATGATGATAATATATTGAAACATAAGTTATGTTATAAAGAAAGCATCTACATTTTAAAGTATAAAACACTTGTGCCAAATGGACTTAATAATGACTTAAATTGGAAATGTTTGCTTTAAATGTGGAGGGGTTTTTTATTAAGTGTTTAATTGATTGTTAATTGAAGATTTTTTAGTATAAATGTTAGAGAAATGCATGATATTGTTTGTTACTCCTGGAAGGTGGTCACACCGAAGCGCTAGAGAAATAAAAGTTTTGTATGTGCCTTTTGTTTGGTCCACTGGGTGATTGTCATTTTATTGAGTTGGTTCCAGTGTCTGAAGGTTGTCTATGTCTTTGGTAATCATTTCCATAATAATTCATTCCATGGGTTTGCATATTAGACTGTCAGACTAGTATGTTTGTGTTTTCCAGGGTCAGTTGATGGTCTACTCTTGTGAAGTGAGGTAATTAGTGCAGTCCTCCTTTCTCATGGTACAAAGCCTATTTTGGGGCTATGAAAAAGTGAATCACATGGTCCTGATAGGTCATGTTTCTAGCTATTTAGGAGACAGGATATTACTGGGGCCCACTGAAGCTGTTTTTCTATTCCTAGCAAGTGCTGCCAGGACCTGCTCCCTCTTAATAGTTAGTGAAGTTATGGTAATAGGTATTTCATGGAAGGAGATGGAGGAGTGAGGGGTGAAGTTTGAGCTGAATTTGTCAGTCAGCGAATTTGTTATGCCATTGTGCTCAGTGAAGCTGGTGCTATTGACCACCAGTTTGACACACTGATGTGTGCTGCATTTGAGGTTTTGGACATAGCTGTAGAAGTCCTTGTGGTTGTCTTTAGTCTGTGAGAATATGTTGACTTCATAATTGGTCTTGTTGGAATTAATTAGCCCTCTTAGTTTCCTGTTTAGTTTAGATCTTCTATAATAAAGGGAGTTGATCTTTCTGATTTTAGCCATAACCTTTTACCTTTTGTTATATATTCTATTAAGGTTCGATTCCACCAGTTTAGTTTGTTTTAGTTTGTTTTGGGCTTCCTTCTAGTAGGTATAGAAGCCTATATGCAGCCATTTACATGGTTGTACAGGTTCTCTGTGAATAATCCTGGCTAGGTTGTTGTGAACTCAGGGTTGGGAAGAACAATGAATTTTGATAAAATAACACTTAATAGGGTATAGGTTGCTTTGGAATAGTTCCTAACTGTTGCAGTTTGTTGTGGTTACCGAGTTGAGTTTTTATTTTGAAGAAGTAAGCTTTGTGGTTCAATCTTATTAGTAAAGACATGACACCTGGGGGGTGCATTGCTCTCCCATATTGGTGAGTACCAGGTTCAGTATGTTTGAAATTCTGATGGGTGTGCACAATTTCTGGTCAAGGCTATTTGTGTTAATAAAGTTCAGGAATTGTTGTGCCTGTGAGTATGAGGCAGTGCATTTTTGCCAAGTTATACAGGAGTAGTTAAAGTCTCCCATGAACAGAGTATTTGATTTTGTTATGAGTGTCTCCAGTAGGTCCACGTACAAGCTATGGGATTCCAGGGACATAGAAGGTGACCTATAGCTTGCTAGGATATGGTATAGGACTTGGTCTATGGTGGTCTGTACATGGATAAATTCCAGGGCATTATCCTGTTTAATGGAAGTAGAGAGGACTTGGTCTATGGTGGTCTGTACATGGATACATTCCAGGGCATTATCCTGTTTAATGGAAGTAGAGTTACGCTTGTTGCTAATACAGATTGAGACTCCCCCACATTTTGTCCACGGCTGTACACTTAGTGGTCTAAAGGTGTGCCAAACACTGAAGCCTTGCACTGCAGAAGTACTTTCTGTGGCTTTAAACCATGGCTCAGTAATGACACAGATGTCTATATGCTCCAGAGTGAAGAGAGGTTGTGGAGTGTGGAGTTTCTTGTCATTGATCCTAGACCAAGTCGGCAGCCCTCTCCCTCATGGAACTATCCCCCTTAACAAGCAGTCCTACAAGGCTTACAGCAAGAAGTACACTGCCCTACTGAACAACTCAGCAAACCTGTTCTAAGCTGCCCACTGGCTAAAAGCTCTGCTAAGGAACTATCCCCCTAAACAAGCAGTCCTACAAGGCTAACAGCAAGAAGGACGCTGCTTTACTGAATAACTCAGCAAACCTGTTTTAAGCTGCGCACCGGAGAAAACCCCTGCTAAGGAACTATCCCCCTAAACAAGCAGTCCTACAAGGCTTACAGCAAGATGGACACTGCCCTACTGAATAACTCAGCAAACCTGTTCTAAGTTGCCCACTGGCTAAAAGCCCTTCTAAGGTTATTATTCATCTAAAACTATCTGTGAACTAAAATCTTGCTGCCCTTATATTGGTTCTAAAACTATCCTTCAAATGTTTCACTTACACCTACCTCTATTCCCCACTAAACTACACCCCTACAAAACTAAACTAATTCATTCCATATTTCCCCATATAAATAACCAAAAAAAAAAACAACAAAGATTAAAAAAAAAAAAAAAAATAAAAAAGAAAAAAGAAAAAAAAATATAAACAAAAATTAATTTAAAAAAGTAATTTAATTTTATAAAGCTGCATACTTACTATTTAAGAACTTACATACTTGCACCATCTTGTGCCATACTCTCCATATAGTGCAAATAATTGTGATAAGCCATTATTATATCCATAAAAGAAATCTTAAAATTTCAAAACATAACCAAAAAAAAAATCCAATAACCATATGCAAACTGCTGGCTGAGCTTCAACCCAAACCACAGCTCTTGCTATATCATAGTACCACCACAGCTCTCCTCACCTTCTCAGCAACAAAACTTACAATCAGCCCTAACAGGATTATCTTCAGCTTGCCTCTTGGACCTGTCAATCTTCAGACCGACTTTGGACATGTCCAACTTCCTCCCAACACCCGACCAACAATGTCAACAATGTCTGCTCGCAACAACAATTTTGAATCAGCAATCCTGCAGCTAAGACATCACTCCGGCAAAATGGCACAAAAAAACTCCCAAACCTCTGTTTAACTCTAGGTGGTTTCCATTTTTGTTTTAGGACCACTTATTTTTCTATTTTTTTCCTCCCACTCCTCTGCATTCAGTACACAGATGACACAACATTGATCTGCACTGACACAAACATTGCACTGAAAACAGAGCTCGCAAACAGAGCTTCTATCAACAACTCAGAACTTAGGCTATTGCTGCTGCTTTGCTACTCTCTCTCTAAATAAAATAAAATAAAAACTTTTACTCCTCCTCAACTCAATCACGGTGGTATCTCTCTCCATTAAAAGCTATAATTGTACCATAACTCTCCAGATGCCCATGCAAAACTGCTAGAGTTTGTATGACAACAACATTAAGTTTTTGATGTGCACTTCAACAACAAACAATCAAATTAATTAAAAGCTGGGCTCACTATATAGGATAATGCCATTCCTTACCCTATATGCGAGGACTTCCATTGCCCTCTCCCGTCTACTCTCTACACTCTACTATGGTTCCCCTTTACTTGCCAACCTAAATAAAACTGATCTTAACAAACTCTCAAGCTGCAATAATAACATAGCTAGATTTGCAACTGGTCTACCCTATAGAACTCATCATTGTAAAAATCTAAATTATCTTGGGTGGCTAGAGCTATCCAGGCAGATTCAGTATAATCAACTCACTGTGGCTCACAAAGCACTTAACCAACCAGATAATACACCTGCCCTGAAAAACATCATCTATCCCCACTCCAACCCCATATCACTCCACTCATCTAATAGATTATTAGTGCAAACCATCAAATCCATCAACTCATTTGGTGACTCCCTGTTCACCAACTCTGCTGGCAAAATTTGGAATTCCCTTCCTGCTAACATTATCCTGGATACCTCCCTATATCTGTTTAAAAATGCTCTCAAGGAGTATTTCAAGTCTCAATGGATATGTTCCTGCTCCAAGCCTGACTAAATCTTTATGCATACTGGTGTACTAATACTGTGTCATTACTGGGTGGCCACTGAATATTGTGGAATTGTATGGAAAACAATGTCTGGGAAAGCACTTGCATAGGTTACACAACAGACAATAGCAATGAAATAGGGGAGGGAGAGACTTTTGAAGTCAGATTACCATAACGGGAAACCAGAAACTCAGCATTTTAAAGCTATAACAAAAGGGGTGGGAGGCATACCTGTCAGCTGTCCCAGATTTTTCAGGGACATCCCTGATTTTGAATCAAATTTAAGCTCCCTCCCTCTTAATCCCTCCTAAAACTGAAGACTTCTGGACAAAAGGACAAATTTATACTTAATAAATAATGACAATAATTAAGAGTTATAGAATTCTTGTACTTCAGAAACTGTGTATTAATTTGCATTCTCTTATTCTGTCAATGTTTCAAGTTAATATTACTAATATTTTAAAAGTGTCCCTGATTGCCCCTGATTATTTATGGATTTGTCTCTGTTAATGTTGATATTTGTCCCTAATTGGTTGAGAGCTACTGGGAGGGTTGGAGAAAAAATTCAAACTGGAGCTCAAAGTCCTGTGGTTAAAATTTCATAAAGTTCTAGCTTAATTCCTCAGTGGGGCGTAGGTCAGATTAAAAAAATGGGAAAAAACAGTAGCAAGATAAACAGAAGGGCACTGTAATGCAACTTTAATCAGGTATATGCACCTATAACAGTACTGAAGCACAAATTCCGGAGCAGATTTCACAATTCTGCGACTACTGCAAACCCACCACAGATTAAGGCACTAGATTACTGCTATGCAACTTTAAGCAGGTATATACTGCTATAAAAAATAATGCAGCATAAACCCTGGAGCAGAATTTCCAATACTGCTACTACTGCAGACCTACCACATACTTAGGCACCAGACCGCACATAAATGTACCAGTAAAGCTAGAATAAATAACTAAGTAATGCTCAAATCTCAAAATGTATGTGTGTCTTTTAGAATATTAGCTGCAGAGACCTTTTAGCATTCAACAGGGTACACAATGGCAATATCCGAGGCATCTGCCTCAAAGGTACTCCACCAGTTCCATGATGCTATGTTGCAGCATGTAGGGGAGGCGTAAGTGAGTTCACTGGATGATAGGAAAGATTATGCATTGGGAGAGATTGACTGTACTAAATTTGCAATAACGACCCCACCTACAGAGCAGGGACAATGTTATGTCAACCATAAGAAGGTTCACTTCATCACTTGTCATGTGGTCTGCAATGCATAGGGTATAATGTACAATGTGTCAACAGGCCACCTAGACAGAACCCATGAGCACATACCACCCTAATAGACCACTAAGATCCAAAAACACAATGATGCTGAAAAATTGAAAGACCTAACCTTGCAGCTGGTCAAATGCTGTACGCTTTTACTGTCTCAAAACTATGGAATGCCCTCCCACCTTCTATCAAAACAATCAGCAATCCTGCTCTCTTTAAGATGTCTCTCAGATCACACCTCTCTTCTATCTGGCAATGAACATGTGCCAAAATAGTACCTCCTAACACTCGATCCACTACTATATCCCTCTACAATATCACTACTTAGGAGCTCTCTCTGACCTGCTGAATTCAACTGCTTATCCCTACAAAACTCCAACAAGAAACAATCAAAACAGATACCCTACCTGACTAACTCCATCCTCAGTGATCAAATTGTACACAATGCTGATGTGTAATGTTTTGTAAATAACTTGTACCATTGTGTTTAATATTTATTTCCATGCATTGAGACTGTATATGCACTGTATATTGTGCTTTTAATTGTATGTACCATTAATGTTATGTGCTGCTTTTCTCCCCAGGCCTCTGCTGAAAATGGGCTCACAAAGGCCCAGTAGACTTTCCCAGTTAACAAATGCAATAAATAAATAAATTAATTAATTAATGAATAAATCTGGCACATGTATGAGTTTTCCAGACATCTTAAGTGATTTTTCATAGGGCATCTTACTGAAATGTCAGATATGTGCTGGAGTCATGACTGATGACATCAATAGGAAGCCAGAGACTATGGCAGATAATGCATGCAATAATGCCCTATCAGAGACTTGAGTCATTGTTGAGTATGAGTTTGGCCTGCTAAAGGCCTGGTCCTGCTCTCTAGGCGTGATACTGCAGTGTAGCATGACACTGGAACATGCAGTAAAATCTTTGCAGGGTGTGCAGTATTGTACAACATGTTGACATGCAAACAGGTACAGCAGTGCAGAGACATTTGATAGGAAGAAACCCAGAAGTCAGCAGCAGATAAGGAGTCTGTGAAGGAGATGGCTGTAGAGGATTACAATGCAAGATTGAGATAGGCACAGTATATTGTGGTAATGACTAATTGGCAGCAGCTGGTCCATCATAATGAGTCAGAATAAGCATTACGTAGAGCAGTAAAAATGATGAATGCAGAACTATACCAAGGTGATGAGAGGTCATGCATAGGCTCACCATACTGTGCAGCAAACACAGTCTACCCAGGTAACAGAGTACTGAGGGAAGGGCGCAGTTGTCATCATAGGCACTTGTGGAGACAGAGGGAGGATCACAGTGACAAGTGTTAATGTGCTCTGTGTGGGGGGTGGGAAACAGGGTGTGTGTGTGTGTCTGTGTGTGTGTGTGTGTGTGTGTGTGTGTGTGTGTGTGTGTGTGTGTGTGTGTGTGTGTGTGTAGACACACAACTCCAGCAGTTAATGTAGTATTGGGCTGTGTTCTGCTGGAGAAGGCCAGGGCACCTATAAAATGATGTATGTACTGACCATGATTGTGCCAATGGAGATGAAGCCTCTTCCTGAGAAGATACATTGGCCTCCTCCTACCCCTAGTTTGCATTCCATTTCTGGTGGGAGGATTGCAGAAGCTAAGTTGCTGTGACATTTGTGCAGATGTGGCCATCATATTTCCCAAGACCATTGACAACACCCTGACTAGGCCAGGATTTGGTTGCCATTATCTTTGGAATCAAAAATTCAGCACCTGTAAAAACACCAACATTACCCACTCTAAGGATGAACACTTCATCAACATCTAGACTCCAGTGAAGCTACTTTTATAGAACAGAGTACAATAAGAAAAGCAATGCTTAATGTTCTTTTGACAGGTGGACTTTGAACCTGCAGTTCCAATGTGCCTGTAAAACAAAGAAACCATGATTTTGCATTCTATGACCTTGTCTTGGAGAAGTAATGAAAATAGAACCTCATTTTCAGACTTACCCACCTGGGACATTACCACTTGATAATATCCTTGGTGCTACATGTAACTCAGCACTGATGTACAGTACTCCACCATACATTCAGGAACTGGCTGGACCACCACCATCCCTCTACATCAGAAATGCTAGTATCTCTGTCATGGGTGACTATCTTTCCATAGCCATGGCCCTCTCCTGTAGCTGTGACAGATGGGCTGCCTTACTGCACGCTGATGCAACCATGTCAAATTACCCTAGACAGGAAACCATGTACAGACATTGCTGTATGAGAGACAGCTCATAGCACCTGTGTGTTCATAGGCTATGTACAAAAACATACTATTGCCATATGCACTTTGGAGAATTACAAATAAAGGCCTAGCTAGGTAGAGGTGTGGAGGATTACAAACAGAGGCCCAGCTAGGTAGAGGTGAATGGGGAAGCTGCTTGTGACACTAGATTTCAGGAGGCATGATCCTCAGTACCAGTATTCTGTTTGTAAATGCTGGTGCTGCATTTGTTGAAGCACTTCAGCATTCTTTGTGTTTCTGGTCTAGTTCAGTTCCAGCACTCATACATGAATGTTGGTAATGCCTTTACCATTAGGGCTGCAGCTTCATTCTTATACGTTTTTATGATATGCATGTTATTACTCTCATTGGCTGTGGAGGTGTCACAGGCTCAGCACAGGATGTGGCTCCCAGGGGTCAGCATCTTTCTTACCAATCACGTGCATGGTGTTCCTGAGAACCACAGTGTATCCAGGTCCACAGGATATTCACTCAGTATGGGACGGGACAGAGGAGAATATGTGTGTGCAGCTCAAATGAAGGCCTGGGCCTACAACAAGACACAAATGCAATCACTCAAAGGAAGGCCTGGGCCTACAACAAGATACAAGTGCAATCACTGAAAGGAAGGCCTGGGCCTACAACAGGACACAAGTCCAATCACTGAAAGAAAGGCATGGGCCTACAACAAGACACGAGTGCAATCACTGAAAGGAAGGCATGGGCCTACAACAAGACACGAGTGCAATCACTCAAAGGAAGACATGGGCCTACAACAAGACACGAGTGCAATCACTCAAAGGAAGACATGGGCCTACAACAAGACACGAGTGCAATCACTCAAAGAAAGGCATGGGCATACAACAAGACGTGAGTGCAATCACTCAAAGAAAGGCATGGGCCTACAACAAGACACGAGTGCAATCACTCAAAGGAAGGCATGGGCCTACAACAAGACACGAGTGCAATCACTGAAAGGAAGGCATGGGCCTACAACAAGACACGAGTGCAATCACTCAAAGGAAGGCATGGGCCTACAACAAGACACGAGTGCAATCACTCAAAGGAAGGCATGGGCATACAACAAGACGTGAGTGCAATCACTCAAAGGAAGACATGGGCCTACAACAAGACACGAGTGCAATCACTCAAAGGAAGACATGGGCCTACAACAAGACACGAGTGCAATCACTCAAAGGAAGGCATGGGCATACAACAAGACATGAGTGCAATCACTCAAAGGAAGGCATGGGCCTACAACAAGACATGAGTGCAATCACTCAAAGATGGGCCTACAACAAGAAACAAGTGCAATCACTCAAAGGAAGGCATGGGCCTACAACAAGACATGAGTGCAATCACGCAAAGATGGGCCTACGACAAGACACAAATGCAATTACTCAAAGGAAGGTATGGGCCTACAACAAGACACAAGTGCAATCACTCAAAGATGGGCCTACAACAAGACACAAGTGCAGTCACTTGCTACATTCCACAAAAGTCCCTCAACATATGCATGTGTGAAGCTTACTCCCCACACTCCAAAAGACGTAGCGCAGGCCAGTCATGTAATGTCCTGGTACATATATAGGAAGGGGATGACCCAAAGTACTACAAAGATCAGGGATTAAACATCCCCTGCAGTAATTCCTACTTTAGACTAGGCAAATGCTTATGTTGCAGATCTCAGCTGGTCTATAGCCTACTAGAGAAATGATTGTCTGGAAAGGGATGAAGTGGGATGTTCTTTGGAATCAGAGGTAAAATAATGATGAAGCATTGACTAAACTGTATTAATTATTTATTTATGTATGTATGTATGTATTTATTTATGTATTTAGTCTCTGGCATAAATACTGTGGTTGGTAAAGTATTCTTTCTGTATGTCTTTTCTGATGACTGTCATTTTTTTGTTTAAGAATTTTTTTTTAATTAACAGTTTTTCAAACATGTAGATAAACATTCACACAGTAAGCATGCTTGGTGTACAATGTATGACGTTATTAACAATATGATAGCAATCAAAGTAGTAAACAGTGAATGGCTACATTTGTTTTAGTCTGTATAACAACAAGTGTAAAAACATCAAATCATCTTATCATCATTGAAAGAAAATATTTTAAGAAGTAGAATTTTAATGCAGGTTAATGGAGGCAGACATAGGCATTAGGAACTATAAATAAACATGGAAAAAATCTTACTTCTTATTCCCAGTGGTTTCCCGGGCAGCTAATTGCATATCAGTCTTGGTTAAGCACATGGGTGATTGCATATGACAGCACTAGCTGTCTGCTGCTAGTTTGTCAGAATCTATTTACCTTATGTCTCCACCATGCCAAGGCTAGTTCGGAATGTGATGTTGCCCGAAGCAGCATCAAGCATTCTGCAATCTATGGTGGGTTCTCATTTTTCAATGCCTAGTGATGGACTTTTTTGCCTTAAGTAACATAGTAAGCAATCTCTTAGGGGCAAAAAACTGGAAAGAACCCATGCACAGCTAGATCTTTTAGGTTTCAGGTTGTATGGCTCTGTCTGTGTCTATCTGCTCCCAGAACCCTATCCAAAAATCTGAAATTTGTGGGCAGTCCCAAACAATATGTTCCCAGTTTGGCTCAGTAGCATCTCCATAACGGCGCCAGCATTGCTGGTGTGGAGACTCCATGTAGAATCTCATTCTGGGTGGCAAAAACAAGTAATAAAAGACATTTATATGTAAACAGCTTTCATCTTGGAGAAAGAAGTATTTTAAATGGATGTCATGCTATATGTTCCAATTGGGTGTCTGTCAAACTACACCCTCTACAATGTAGATAGACCTGCTTTACAATCAGTACTGGGCTACAACAGGGCTGTACCAAGGTCTGATAAATAGTGGAAACACCTCCTCAATGACAATGAATTCCGCATGAAAAAAAAAGGTATCTCCCAACATTGCTAATATTTGAGAACCAATGAATAATGATGACATCATCGAGGCAATTTGGAGATAGAAAAACATGTGCATAGGGGAAAGGTGATACTGTGCTAGCTATTCACCCTATGTCTTAAGCCTATCCTCCAGAAAAAAAAACTGCAAAGCAAAGATCAAACCCTTCTCATACTATGACCAGATGGGAAAAGTCACTTGAAAGGGAGAAAACTGGGGAATGGCAAAATAGGGAAAGATGAAACATGAGAGAGATTTAGTCTTATCTACTCTCTGGAGGGTTGAAACTAGTCAATTGCAGACTGTAGTTAAATACTGGCAGAGTCTCACTGTGGAAAACCCATGAAAGTATTTAAAATGCCCTGACAACTGTCATTTTGTATGTGTAGTATCTGTGATACCATATCCTCTCCGCCCACAGCATCATGCTAATGTTATATGTGATACGTATAAAATGACTTGATGACTTATGGTTTGATTTATTTATTTAAACAGTTAAGGCATGACAGAAGGTTACACTGTAGCTGAATGTGACATACCTTAAATGAACAGGACAAATAACACAAGGTGTTCCACCAAAAGGTACCTCCTGAAGCATCTTATTGCAATTGTAAAATCAGACGTCATATTGAATGTTTTGTCATTATGATGTCAGTATTTCAGCCTGGCTGTTGCATTTGGCTAATAGTGCAGCTGTGACCTGCTAATGGACAACGGCAATGCACCATTCTTTCTGCTGAATTCATTGAATGACTCATCACTCATTTGATTCAGCCTTTTCTAATCAGGACGCAACAAGAGTAAGGTATGTTTAATTTTACAAGAGTAAGGTATGTTTAATTTTGTGTGCTTCACTTTTCACACACTGGTAAACCGCACATGTGTAAATACAAAAATATTGTAGCAATACTGAGAACAAAAAGCTTGTTCGGTTTCTTTCCCCTCTGCTGCCCTTGTGTGGATTATGCATTATTGACAATTGCTATGTCCATTCTTTCCTCACAGTTACCTTGTTAATGATAACATTTGGCACGAGAGGTTGGCTGCATCAGGCTACAGGATTTTTGCCTGTTATGCCCCTGACATTACTCTCATACAAGATAGCTTATTATTCATCAGAAAGAGGTTGCACCCACATATCGACTCATGGCTGATCTACACATGCATCTGATGGTATGACTAGCTGTACCGGTTCATCTCATAGGCTGGCTCTTCTACAAATTTCCAAAGATGGATCAATGAAAAGCTGTTAAAATCCATAATGCTTTAACAGTACATGAGAGGTCATGTCTAGCTTCTTTGTTAATGCTCCATCTTCTGGTCAGTCATCCACCACCTGGACTTGTAACACAATCCAGACCATTAGCAGTGTGGGTAGATACCCGCCACCACTGTCTTAGATTAGTTTCAAAAACAGAAAATCACCACTTGTTAGATTGTGCTATACAAAGAATAAAACTAGAAGGATTAATACCCTTTACTCATGCTTCTAGAGGAAAGTGGTATAGTGCAGAAGGAAGGATGACATGCACTAAGAATAAATCAGCAACAGAACTGCCTGTGTCCCTTTTAGTTAATACGCTGACCTTTACTCTGCCAGATAAAAGTGGGACAAGGTAACCATAATATAGGTAGTTATCACTGTGACAAATTTAGATAACACAGGCTGTCTAATTAATCTAACCTTAAAATTTGAGAAAAAGAGCGATAGCTAAATGCTACTACAATAGCAAAACGGTACTTTCTGGTAGTAACACATATTGTACATGTTCATTAACGGACCTGTGTTCGAAAACTCTGATATCAGAATATGATTTTCTGGGAAGGTAAATTTAAGAATGTTCACTGTATAGAAGAGAGTGATGAATCTCTGAATGTGACATTGATGACCCAAGCCCAACTAAGTATTCAAGTACTAAGTCAATGCTGCTCATCTATCCAAGGGAGACAAAGGCAGTCCAAATGACTGTACTACTGGCACCTACTGGGCAGTGAGTTAAACAGCATGACTATATGTACCTTAGATATTTCCTTTTCTTTTCCCAGCTCTGTCTGTCTGGAAAGGTTCATGGAACATGTGCCAAAAAGTGGACACTCATAGAATAAGGCATAGTATATCCTTGTGTCTGGCAGCATGCATTTCATTCACCGTGGGAAAAGCCATGGCTAAGAAAACAGGACATCTTCCTGACTATCTGTATGACCACCATGCTATTATTGTCTCTTTCCCTAATAGTACTGAAAGCATGGATGGGTTCCTTCCAGGGGGTTGATGGTCAGTAGGCTTGGGACTTGAAACAGAATAACAAAGATGAAATTACAAAGCAATGACATTGTGTGCCCTATCACATGCCATGGAGTTCAGCAACAGAACTGTATTACTTAGTTGAATTTAATAGGAAAGTAGACATTTAAAAAATATTGATGGGGGGGGGGGCATCATATTTGTGATAAGGTTAAGTGGCTAGAAAACTTCCTGTGACAGACATAATTTTCATCTCGCTGGTTGAAGTGGTTTTGTTCCGCAGGATCACCCCTATGTAGGTAGTGAATCATCTATAGAACTTACCAATTCATTGACTTTCATGTTTAGTTGAAACAGGAATTCATGGAGCTGGAGGGTCACAGTCCTCCTCCAAACTGCTTGTCTTCTACTTTTGAAAGGAGGCACATTTGGTGAGGTTTTTTTTTCTGATGAAAGTAGAAGCAATCAGTTGATACAAATCCTTTCTCTTTACCTGTGGCCCTAGACCTGCTTATGTTATGACAAAAAATGGAATCATACATCTCCTATATTATTTATGAGAAGCTTTGTCTTCCCCAAAAATAAAAAAATAAACCTGTAAAGAATAGTTCAAAACAGAAAGTTAAACAGTGCTACAAGAATATAGAAGTCTATGAAACCTACTTTAAGCAGCAAATAACCAATGGCAAAAAACCCTATATCTCAATCCTCCAAAAATCACATCAAAACAATTGCCCTCTCTCTTCTGGTCGCCCATTAAAAGGCTATTACTCTTGGGGCAGTCCTCCACTCCCTATTCAACAATCAGTAAGTACTGAGGCAGCATTCCAGTTTGGTTTCACCACCACTTTATAAACTCAGTCCTAGCAGTTACTAAAGAAAACTCCAACCTACCATCAGCTATCCCAGAACAGCATAATGCTGCACAACTATTCATGTTCAAACCTGTCCCTACTGCAGCAATAGAAAATATTTATTAAAATTGAAGCCGACAATCCTGGCAGCTGATGATCTACCAACATACTATTTAAAAATTGCAGCTACAACCATAACATTCCTTGTCTTCATCCTAATCAATCGATCCATATGTAAAAAATATGTGCCAACAATCTGGAAAAAATCATTTATAATCCCTCCTCCATAAAGGTAGCAATTTAACATACCTGACTCATTACAGGCCTATAGCAATCCTGTCACACCTATACAAAATTCTAGAATGAAGTAAACACTCCTAACTAATCAAATTCTTCATTGACCATACCACAGCACCACAACTGCCCCCTCAGCTTTACCAACACTGTCAGTCAACACAGAAACAATGGAGACATAATCTTATCTATTTTTCTCAACCTGTCAAAAGTCTTTGATATGGAAGCCCATCTGGAACTATTAAAAGAACTTGAATCTCTTGATCCAAGCAAATCAGATCTATTTTGGTTCCATCTGTTAAATAGGTAACAAAAACAGTTAAGTGGAAAGCAAGACCTTTCAACATTCCTACTAGTTACTGTAGGGGTTTTCCAGGGTTCAAAACCTGGGCCTCTCCTTTTTAACATATTTTCAACAAACACCATACTGCTTCTCAAAAAGCAACCCTTATTCAATAAGCAGATCATGCAACACTCATCTGCCCCATACAATCACTACACCCTCTGCAAGATATCACTCAACAGCCTTTCCTAGCCATCAAATCCTGGCTCACCAATACAAACCTACTTCTCAACTCCAAGAAGACAAACTAAAGCTATTTACCACCTAAGGTTTCTTAGAACAAAAACATAAATTCCACACCCTGTCATCTGACAGCACAAAAACTAAATGCATACCACAAGTGAAGCTACTCAGTCTCTTACTTGGCAGCAAACTTAAATATGACCAGCACCTGCTCCAGACCATCAAAAAGTCCCCCTGAAAATTAGAATCACTATACAGAGCATAGCCATTAGGATTTACACTGGCTAAGACTTCCCCACCACGTTACATGGTCACAACTCAAGATAGTCCATAATTGAATTCATTTCCCTGAAAAATGGCCATCATTAAAAAATATGATCTAACTATATCCCAGTTCTAGACTACTACTACATCAAGTAACAAATCACTCCTCTCCATGTCCAAAAATAACAATTTAGCTGTTGTTTCTCTAAACTCCCACCAAGTCACTAAAAAATAAACTCTGTCCTACTGAAAATAAAACAGACAGACAGACATACAAAATAAGTACCTTAAAGTTGCTGCTAAAACAATATCTAAGTAAAAATTGGTTCAGCTCCTGGCTAGAATAAATTTTTTTGGCTACACCTGCTACCTTTTCTCCAAATACTTATTTTTTCCACATTCCACTTTTCTCCATTAGGTCAGAAAGATACTCACTTAACCACAAGGAGTAACTTTGCTATATCAATCGTAGACTCTAAATTGACAAGACTCAGTCTCTTCTCCTCTTAAACTGGATCACCCACTATCTTACTGTACCCCCTCTGCTACAGTTTTATCACTCTCTCTCCTCATCTCTCCAAAACTAATACTTCTTATAGCAGCCCAACAGTTCAAGTAGCCCCAACAATTCTCACTTTCTTAATTACTTCACTTCTCAATGTTATATGTAATGATGGCTTCATAGTAGCTATACTGCTAACATATCGTACTGTATTTCATTATCAACTACCTTCCCCTTTCTAATATTTTCATAGCTAAACTGCCTTTTTCTTTTCATTACTTTAATTGTTGGAAATTGCAGGTAATATTCTATCTCTTTTTGCTATATACAAGCCTGTGGCAATTTTTAATGAAAGTTCAATGCTGTATGTGCCTATGCATGGTATATACATGCTCTGATCCTAAACAATGTTTACGTAAGCTACTGTAAATTATTTTCTCATGAATGTACACTTACCTGTATTTTGTATTCCTTCTGATAGCATGTAACTGCATTTTATGTATATGTCAAAACTGTTGTGAAATGCAGATCTTTTCTCTGTCCAGGCTTCTGCTGAAAATAGGTTTTATCCAAGCTGGACTTTCCTAGTAGACAAAGATAAATAAATAAATAAATAAATAAATAAATAAATAAGTTCCTTGCAAATGCAGCTTTTGTTGAAAACTACAACTGCACATTATACATTCTCAAAATTACCCTTGATCCTTTTCATTTATTTACATTTTATATATATATATATATATATATATATATATATATATATATATATATATATATATGTACATGTGTGTGTGTGTCCACATGTGTATACATATGTATATATGTATGCATGTATTTAATTAGTTGTCTGGCTGTTTATATTTTGTTGATTGGGTTAGTCCCACTAGGCCAATGGTCAAGCTGGTATTCATACTGACTAGGGCAGATTTGGTTTGGGTTCTGAGAAAGTTTCTGTATTTGATTGGGGCACTAAAGAAGTGTTTCCTTTTGCAGAAATTGCAGAATTTCAGTCACATGTTGAAGGTGGGATAATGAATGACACTAAGCAGCTTGAAAGTAAGATTTGTGTTATGAAGGATACCTTGGATAAAGTCCATGGCCGGTTACAGGACTGAGCAGTGATACATCGTCTGATGCTGTTTTGGTTCTGATAATGTATGAGAAGGATAATGTCAGCACCAACAGCAAACAGTGTTATGAAAAAGTGGTCCATCAGGCCTGTAATATTGCTGCATCTACCTTATTTATCTTGATTTTGGTACATAACTCACAGGAAGGTCAGAATGGCATCCTTGAGATTCAGAAAGGGTTACAATGAGCAGTACACCTGCTTCTATCTCCTTTGTCTTGGTAAAAGTAGAGTTATTTTACGCTTTCTGGATTTTCTTGGCAAAATTAGAGACTGATCCTCCCTACAGACTAGTAGTGGCAGGTGGTGGATTCCGTAACTGAGTCAATATCTATCTACCTTGATGCCCTGATGAAAACCAATGGCAGAGATCAATGCACCTTTTTTTAGACTCTCTGGATTTTCTTGGTAAAATTAGAGATATTCCAGTTAGCAATTCCACTATCCTAGTCACAATAGATGTGGAAGCACTTTATACAGTACTTCCACACAGCTACTGTATTCAAGCTGCAAAATACACATATGAAAAGGACAAGACTATATTACCAGGAGGGGCAGAAGTTCTAGGAAGGTTATAAGGCCTAACCCTTAGGAACAAGTACTTCATGTTCAACAACAAGTTTTATAAGCAGACTACTGGAATAGCTATGGGGGCAGCCATGGTCCCAAGCTTGGCCAATGTGGCTCTGGGAAAATGGGAGGCAGTGTACCAAAGCCCCTATTTTGCATCAATGAAATGCCATCTCCATTTTATTGATAAGATATTTATTATCTGGGAGGTGGAAGAAGCCACATTGAATGATTTTTACAACAAATCAGTAATTCCACTAGCTTCCTGAGATTCGTGACCTGTCACAGCAAGATCTCTGTCAACTTTTTAGACATAACCATATCCATGGGCACTGAAAACAAATGCCTCTCCAACAACCTGTTCAGAAAAGCAACCAACCAGGGTTAATATGCTGCTGCACAGTAAAAAAATGCATCCCCAGATCACAAAGAGAAACATGACAAAATCTCAGGGGATGAGAATTGCATGTGTCTCCAAACAGCTTGGAGATTTTATCACAAATCTAATTAACCTATACCAAGACGTCTTGGCTAGGAGGTACAGCAATAGATTACTAAATTCCATCCTCAACCCATCAGAACTTCAAAAGAGGCAGATGACCCCACCAAATTTTAGGGACCCCCTCTGGGAGAGTCTTAGGGATTAACAGAACCAAGAATGGGATCCACAGGAGGACAAAAGATAAAGAAAAGCATGGTACTCACTTTTATAGTAGATTATAAACTAATCAGAAAGATTATGGCTGACAACTGGGTAATGATTACAAATAATAAACAAGTGGGAAAACTTGTAGGATCTCATCCTTGTTTTGTATTTAAGAGAGCCAGGAATATTAGGGACTGGGTAGTGTGCAAATTCAGATCAGAGGAGGACAACAGAGGAACTTACCCCTGTGGTTCCCATTATGCACTTACTGCAAATATATGAGCAACAAGGACTACTTTGTTTGTCCAGTACTCAGGCAAAAAATCAACAGCACTTGTTCTGGTAATTGCAGCACTGCTTTTGTGATATATTTTGCACAGTGTAATGGCTGTCATTCCTTTTACATAGAGAAAACTGTGAATAAATTCAAAATCAGGTAGCACACCACCTGTCTGACATCAGACTCAAGATCATCAAAAAAAAAAAAAACAACTAGCAAAGCACTTTCATGATTTTCCAGACCATGGAGGTTTCTATTTACAAATCTTGGATGCTTTCACTATGGGTCCTCTGAAGGAAATAAAAGTGCGATCCTTGAGAAAATGGAGTTAAGATGGCGGATTTAGCTGGACACCCACCATCAACCTGGTCTAAACTCAAGGAATTCCATTAAACGTATGCTTGCACTCAGGAAATTAACCATAATTCATACAACTAAAACACCTAACCCATGATTTGGACATAAACTGTAATTAACCTGAATTGCTGATAATTTGAAAAAGTCAATCAAATAATTACATTTGTAAATCACTGCATCTACATTAGCATGGTTTATCCACTGAACTAGTAACATGGAAAACAATTATTGTTATTATTATTATATATTTTTTTGCTGTTGTGTGATCTATAGATGTGTACAAATCTAAAAAATAAGTGGCATGGGTTTGAAAATGTTTTTTATCCCATGATGGGCACAAATTTAAACAGCAAATTTCAGTTATTTGAAATGTGTGTTTTTTTTTTTCATTTTCTACTACTGATTTGGGACTTGAGCTTACCTTTTGGTGTTAAGAGTGAGAAAAGGTGGCCAGACTCTAGCCTCTCAGTTTGACTGACAGCCCACACCCATACTGATTACATTAGCCTCTTATATGATCCAACCTCACCATGTGCCCCATGGCACCAGCCCCTCTCTCAGGAGATTGGTTAACTGCCCTTCCACCTGATTACTCCCTGTTTTCAGCCCTTTATCTAGCCAAGCACATAGCTATCTACCCCTCATTCGCACTAACCTTACCATCTGGAACCTGAAGACAGGAAGAATCTAAACAGAAGAGCCCTGGCCTCACCAACTAGAACACTGAGGGAAGAAGAATCTGAGTAGAAGAGTACTCAGTAACTCCTAAACTCAGGAAGAAAGTTAACAGTGAAGACTCCAGACTGGGCTACCATAAAACCATGCTCCAGGACCAAGAGTATCACACCTCTCACTGCAGCTACCCCATAGCAACCAGGTATAGATACTGTAGCCACTGGGCCTGCATTTAGCAAAATTTCTATAATCTGCAGTAGTACAATGACAACTGTTCCAGGGCACCACTCCACACTGCTATATGCTTTACACTTCTTCTTAGTCTTTCAGCTTTTCCCAGTTAGAAGTCACCACAGCGGAACTCCAGTCCGCTCAAGGTTGGAGTGGATTTTTACAGTGCCGAGTTGCCAGCCCGACGCCCAACCTTCAACAAAGGCATATCCATTCATGCTTGCACCTACATGCATGTCTTTAGCATCACTTGACCATGGGGAGGACATGCAGATTCCACACAGAAGACACTCCAGCCGAGAATCGAACAGGAGAACCTCTTGCTGTGAGGCGACAACGCTAACCGCTGCACAACCGCAGCCATACTATATGCTTTACACTGTGGGCACAATTTGCCTATGTTCAAAGAAGATCTGAGATTGTTATGTTCATTAAAAGTTTTTGTATGCTCTGCAGTTCACCATTTGTTTTTTTTTTATTCCATGGGCACAGGAAACCCACACAAAAGATTCTGAGGTCTCAAACTTTACTTACTTTTTACTTTTTTTCCTCCTACTTGTGCACATCGTAAAAATGATCACTGTGACTTGTTGTCCACTGTATGCTATTTCTCTGGATGCATGTATTGTTCAAAATGGGAATCATCTGGTGAAGCTTTAAGTAACCACCTTCCCTGCATGTAAAAAGGTCTGTCTTTATCAAGAGGAAGAACAGTGGGGACTGGTCACATTAATCATGGATATGAGTCTCTTATAAGTAGGCACATTGATCTTTTTTGTTATACGAGACAATATTAGCCTTTCATATTATATGTCAGGAAATAATGAGCCCCATAAAAGTGGGCACAACCTCTCATATTACATGTAATAGACTGGAAAAAGTTCTGTAATAAAACTTTCATACTTGGCTCCAAGGAATATGATCCCCACTGATGCAGACACAGCATCTCATTTTACATGTGTTACAAAACAGACAAAGTGTGGTGATAGCCTCATAAAAGCAAGCATTTTCAATGATCAAAGTGTAAACCACTCTATTAAACAGACCTGATGAAGCACAGGTGAAACAGTTTTCTTAAATATAGTTTTATAGTTGTAGGTCATAGTGTGTTGTCATGTTTTGTTTGTTAGAAGTTACAATTAAAAATAAAAATAAAACTTTTTAACTAAGAATAAGGTTCCCTATAGTGCTGGGCTGATAAACCCTTATAGGCTCAAAGGATTATAGGAAGTTACTAGGCTATTGGCCCTGAGGCCCTTATAAGCCTAGCCAAGAGTTTAGCCCATGTTTAGACAAGTCAGCACCCAATGCCCCTGACAAGCAGGGACATGGGTGGAATCCCAGGAATGTATTTTCTGTTTGTCATCCAGTTATCCAGGTTGCACTTAAAAAGGGGTAAAGAGGTACTCTGCTTGACATGGAGAGGGAGTCTGTTCTACAGATGGAGGAGTCTCTGGGACACAAATCTGTCCTATTGATTTCACAAACCAAGTTGAGGCTACACGTGTGAGTTGCTCGAGTGGAGCTTGACTTGCAAATATGCAGCAGTCCCATCAAGGCGGGGTCCGAGATCACCTTGTATGCCAGACAGAGGTCACCTCTGAGGAGTCTGTATGAAGCTGAGTAGATGGATAAGGCTTTTAGCCTATCTGTGTATGGTAGATTTTTGAGGAACTGGATTCTTCTGGTGAGAAGCCTCTGTGGTCTCTCCAGCTGCTGTATGTGCTTTGAGAGGTACATGCCAAACTGGGCATTGTACTCAATAATGGGCATTATAATGGAAGAATACAGGGATGTTAGGACCTCCTTATCCCCAAATGAGATACCTTTAATTATTATGTGGGCCATGCAGAAAGCGTTTCATACAACGGAAGCAATATGGTGGTCAAAAGTCAGGTTGCTATCAACCTGGGTGCCCAAATCCCTCAAGACTTATTGCATTCTTAGGACATTGTTATTAATATGATAATTTGTGGGACATCACTCTTCCCAAAGGGGATAATGATGTATTTTTTGGATTTCAGCTTGAGGCCATGTTTCTGGCACCAGTCATTTGTTTGGGAGAGAGATCCTCTTGGAGAATGTCCACATCACTAGGGGAATTGATGACAGCTCCCAGCTTGAAGCTTGCAGTCATCTGTAAACTTGGTCAGACATAGCCCACTGTTTTGGCCTGCACCTCAGAAAAGCATATCCCAAATAAACAGAGGCTCCAAGACCAAACCCTGGAGTATGCCATTCATTACGGGTCTACTGCTTGAGGTGACTTCCTCTATTTTGGCTAGGTGGGTTCTATCAGTGAGCCAGTTAACTACCCATCTGGTAACATACAAATTGATGCCTAGTTGAGAGAGTTTATCTATTATGCCCAAGTGGGGAATAGTGTCAAAGGCTTTGGCCAGGTCAAGGTAGGTGATGTGCACCATCTTCCCCTTGACCATGGCTTTGGTGACTATCTCAAAGAAATCGACCAAATTTAACAGACATGACCACCACCCCTTGATGAAGCCAAACTTTGTGGGATCGAGTGTTTGAAGTTTGTGAATGTCCTTGTTAATGAGGTCCATGATAATCCATTCCATGGCCTTGCAAATAAGGCTAGTTAGGCTGATGGGTCTATAATTTCCCAGATCGTTGGACGCTCCACCTTTGTGCAAAGGGATGACAGTGGCTGCCCTCCACACAGCTGGGACAAAGCCATTACTCAGGCTTTGGTTGAATAGGGCATCTAATGGTGCTGCAAGTTCCAGCCTGAGTTCATGTAGGATGCAGCCTGGGATGTTATCAAGTCCCATGGAGGCTGTATTTTTTGCCTTTGAGAGAGCAGCGATGACCTGTTCCCTAGATATAAGGGGAAGGGGGCACTGGGGAAGTCCTGTTTACTGATGGGGGGCAGAGAGGTAAAATTTTCGCTGAATCTGTCAGCCAGCAAATTTGCTATATCTATGGCATTTGTATAAGTGGTGTCCTTAACCACCAGTTCTGAACAGATCTGGGTGCTTCCTTTGAGATTGCAGACATATGTGAAGAAGGCCTTATGATCGTCTCTAGTAGATGTGGCAATTTGAACTCAAAGTTTGCTTTGGAGGCGTCACTAGTGCTCTTATTTTCTTGTTAAGGCTAAGGAGAGACTGCTTCCTGTTGGGTACCTGCTCCTTCTTGGTCCTGGAAAGCAAGTTTTTCCTTTTGTTATAGAGTTTATCTATTGCAGATGTCCACCACACAGGTTTACTCTTCCTTGCAGAGGATTATTTAGTCCTATCGGGTATTCCTGATTCCATGCATCTATTTAAATGCTCATATAGTGCTTTGGTGTAGTTTTGGATACTAGTGCCAGTTCCTAGTGTGGGGGAGGGGGATGTGAAGCTGTTTATACCATCCCTCTGAAGGCTGTAATCAGCTTTGGAGAAGTTTTTTGTTTGACTCTAGCTGAAGCGGTGGTCAGGGGAGATGGTGACTTTGAGAGTGACTGCTTTATGGTCGGATCTTACCAGGGAGGATGATACTGCAGGGATGCTGCAGTGGTTACTCATGTTGGTTAATACCAAGTCCAAGATATCATCACTTCTTGTGGGGTATTAACTAGCTGTTCCAAGGCATTTGCATTGACAGAAATCAAGGAATGTCTAGGCATTTGTATTATGGCATGAGAAGTTCTTCCAGTCTATGTTTGGGTAATTAAAGTCACCCAGGATCAGGATAAAGGGTTGAATCTTGATAGATTCAAAGAGGTCCAGATAGGCGGATTGGGCATCTTGAGTCATATTTATCCCTTATGGGTCTTTCAGAAATATTCAAATAAAGCATTAACCTCTAAGCTTTGTGACTGGTTCCTTGTTTTTCCATCTCCCAGATTTTCCTCCAATCAGCTCCCATGGACACTCCCACCATTGTTTGTAACTGCCTTTAAATGAGTGACCTGTTGAATGCAATCTATCATAGGTTCATAGGTTCATAGGTTGATACTAGGCTATCTGCCCTAGGGCATTTATAAGCCTAGCCAGAGGTCACAGAAGGTAGCCCTTTTAAGGTTAGTTTACTGTACCTCTGTCAAGGGGCTCAAACAGATGCCCAGCCAATTTGAGGTGAAGCATGTCCATTATAACATGAACACTTGTCCATCTATCTACTTAACTGAATAAACTACTAGAAACTTCAACAAGGTATCCTTATTCTTCCAGCAGGGAGGGTATCAGAGAGAAAGTCTCCTAGATTTGCCAGTCAAAGTGATTTTTATCTGGACTGATCCTTTCTACTCTGTTTCTTTATCTTGGTTTTGGTACATGACTCATATGAAGGCCAGAATGACATCCTTGAGATTCAGAAAGGGTTACTATGAGCAGTAAGCCCTAACATGAGAGTCCAGCTCCTCAGGTTTTCCATTTCTGATTCAACTAGAGGCTCACCACAGAAGAATCACCATGGTGGCACTTCCAACCATCCTGCTGTATGACAATGAGGTATTCCTGGAGAATGGCTAACACCAATTAGACATGTAGTCTTACTCCAGAAATGCCTGTGCTATATTTTAACACATGCACATGCACACACACACACATACACACACACACACACACACACACACACACACACACACACACGCACACACGCACACACACACACACACACACACACACACACACACACACACACACACACACACACACACACACACACACACACACACACACACACACACACACACACACTCACACACACACAGTAAGTGCAATCCATTGCTATGCAGTAGCTATGGCTAATACAGAACATGTAGCTGAAGACACTATATTGCACAAACTGCAATACAATGAAGAAACAGAGCCATGTTAAGCTTGCCTGTTAGTTCTAGAAATTCCACAGATAGACTGTTCTTATAGGATGAGGTTATGACCTCTTGGCTTTTCTTTATCTGATGTAAAATCCATGACTCACATAGGTTCTGATAATTTTCTTGATGTTTGTTTTTTATTGTCACACTAAAATTAATGGTAAGTTTTCTCCAGCAGTAGTTCTGATCATTTTTCGTTTGACTGGACACAGGATAAAGATTTGATGGGACAGCATAATTCCCTACAAGGTACTACAGACAGCTTTCTCTTTCTTCTGATAATGATCCAGATTTTTATACAGCAATCTATTAGAGATGATACTATGCTAAGCTTTATATACTGTTGTGTGGTCGGTGTTCATAAATTAATAGTGACATATAAGATATGAATAAATAATAATTTTACATGGAAAAATTAAATGAAGTTTTAAATAAAGTTAATTCAACTTTGTTTTCAAACGTATATTAAAGATTATACTTTTTATAAGAATTGGAAAATCATAAATGACTTGTGTTACTGCAGGTATATAATGCATAGTGTAGTGATAGTTTTCAGACTTGTAAAATTACTTATTCATTCAACTCATTTGGAAAAAGACTGATAAAGAGAGTTAAGTAAACAGAAGTGCACAATTCACTGAATAATCACAAATGACTCTAGCAAGTGAGTCAGCATAATTTATGACTATTCAATAGCATTTAATTTCTAAAGTACTGCATTTGTTTGTGGAATCTGTAGTTTATGGTATTAAGGAAAGTGAATGGATGTGAAGGAATTACTGATTATGGACAGAGAAACTGATGATTCCATATACAGAACTGATAATGTTGGCAGATTGTTAAGCTGTGACATTTGTAAAGATTTTGACTGTGTGTTACATGCTAGAGTATGGGGCATCTTATCAGTTTACGGTTTTGACTGCTGGTTTTGTTAGGAGGTTTATTGCAAGTCCTTTATTATGGCTTTGGTGAATGGTTATTTTAGTGAAGCACTTCCCAGAAAGTGTTTAATGAAGCAAGATTTCAGTCTCTGTAGGTCATTATTTTCTTTATTAATGAATATTGTATTACGGAATGTAGTCCGCAGGGATTGAAGCAGATGACAAGTGTCTGAAACTGCCACATAGTCAGCTTGCATTAGTCTCACTGATATTATTGTTGAAGGCTATGATATGGATAAAGGATATTACACTAATTCTGCCGGAAGAATCATTGTTATAGGGATATATCTTAAAATTCATAAATGTATAGGATGTGATAATTCAACCCCAGTTGTAATGTATTTTACCAAGCGGATGACCAAGATTTTGAGCATCAGTTTAAGAAGAGAAGATAGTTTTGTACCCAGCTGGAAGGAGGCATTTGAAAAAGCCTTTGCTGTGGTTAAAATGCAGAGTGTATTAAAACTTTCTTTTTGTAAAAAAATATATTTAATCAACACCATTCTAATGAACTATTTTGCAAATTTAGCAAATGCAGTTAGTCTGGTGACAGCATTGAAAGCAATGAGTTTGAATTTAAAGTTTGTTTATTTTGAGGGTTGTCATCTAACTCCTACCAAGAGTTGTATAATTTATAATTCTATTGATGAATGTGATTCACAACACTTAAACCTCATTGTATATTTAGTTTTCCCTCCGTTTTTATGTTTCAAATACTGCAGTCCATAATAAGACTTTTAGTGCATTGTTAAGCAAGCATACTTCTTTTTGGGAAATTATAGATGGAATTGCAAATGAGGAGATGGGTCAAATCAAATTTCAGTTAAGGTTATGCTAAGAAACATAAAAAATGTGAAAGCTTTGTTGTAACTATTTAGCGATCAATGAAAATCAATGTTATACCTTTATTATGCAAACATGGTATCTGATTCACCCCTATTAGAAGTTGAGGGAAGATATTCACCATATCATACACAGAAGACAGCAATACATCTGAGCAATGTTAGAATAATGAGACTTTCTCTAGTAATTAATGGTGTGAAAATTGTTATGGAACTCACTTATTAAAATGATATGCCATAATTAAAAGGATAAATGTATGTGTCTGATTGCAGGCTGCCAGGTTGAAGAAACTTTGTCACATGTTTTCTAAAACGTCATAGGCTTAGTTATAAGTTTTGGTGATTTTGTTCAGTCACATTTGGGTAATTTTCTTTAAATATTAACACGAGCATCATGCAGTGCATTTTTATGGAAATTTGTTGCATAAACTTTATGTATTGAATGTATTTTGTTAGGTCTATCCAGATTATCTGGAAGGAATGGGATGGAGAAGTTCTGCAGCCTTATCTAGAGAATAATAAATATGTGTGGACTAAAAGTTGGACAACATTTTATTCAGTTTTATATTTTTATGGAATGAACAAGGAAAACTAATCAATCAGATGCCAATGACCTTATGCATCAAATGTGTTCCAATCACAGGAGGAAGCAAGTGAATGCCACATTCAGTAAACGAGCCACCAATCCCTCACTTGCAGTCATTTTTCTTTCACCCAAGTAGCACAGGGGCTTCAGTCTTGAGAAATTGGATACTTCCTCCAACTATTTTCAGCTGTATTCACATCTAATTGAAAAAGAGAAAAAAAGATCTAGAAACCTAAATAAAATATGTCATGTTATTCATCATAGACCTCTTTCCGAATATTACTCTCTATCTGAATATTACTGTCTGATAAAACCAACCAGTGTACCTCAATTTGTAGCTACAATCTGCTGTTCTTTCAATTATGATCTTTTCTTATATACTTTAAAATGTCCATTTTGGGAATTGTGATAATTTTGCCTTCTTACTAAGTACTCCTAACTTTCCATTTTCCAAATTGAAATCAAACAGTAAGTGTTTATAACACAAATGCAAACAACTACAGTACAAATACCTTAATCCTACTGCTTAAAGATAAAGAATATTTATTTCATAAAGCAGATATGTCTGCTTTAACAGTTAATCTGTTCAGTGCAAACACTGTCATAGCTGTTATTTTTTGAATTAATAATTGCAGATTAACACTATTTGCACCGATGGTTATCCAGACATCAAACACCAGCATTCAAAGTAATGCCCCAGAACTTGTCAGGATAGTAGAAAGGCAATTAACAGCTTCATCTCACAAGTGCAACCAAACAGTAACTGGCCCACCAAACTGAACAGATTATAAGTACTTCTTATATATGTGTGTGTGTGTGTGTGTGTGTGTGTGTGTGTGTGTGTGTGTGTGTGTGTGTGTGTGTATATACATATATATATATATATATATATATATATATATATATATATATATATATGGATCTAGGACTTTTGCACGAAAGTGCAAAAAGAACGAAATACCACCAAACACACTTTATGAAAGCTTTCATCGAAAAAGTGCTTTTGTTAAAGTATGTTAAAAAAAACAAAAAAACACAAAATCTACTTGAATGCGGGGGCAAGCCCCTGCACCCCCCGATGTGGTGGGCTGTGCCCCTCACACCCCTCTACTTTAATATGCTCACTTCAAGGTCACATTACAGTGGGGAATGGGAATTTTCCCTTACCGCACTGTCGCATGACTGGAACAGTAAGCATACTTACACAAAAGTGCTGCTTCGGTGAACAGCACTTTCACGCAAGTATGCTCATCAAATTAGGATTCAGAGAAAGATGCAGTGGAGCATCTTTATGGATCCCATATATATATATATATATATATATATAAATAAATAAATATATATAAAAATATATATATATATATATATATATATATATATATATATATATATAAATATATAGATATACATATATATATATATATATATATATATATATATATATATATATATATATATATATATATCTTTATATGTAAAATATATATCAGCAGTTTGCTGTACACACTTCACATCATCACATCTCCACCAAAGGAGATAGAGAGAGGTAGGTCCCTAAAACTATGGCTTGCAGCTAACCTTTATCTGATGTACACTTTACTACTCATAAATGCTATTAAACAGTAAAATACAGCCAGAACTAGAAATGTGCAAAGGAGGCAGCAGCTCCAGATGGAAGCTGTAATGGAGACACAATTGTGAGATACCAATGGGGTGAGAGTACAGTGCCAGCATTCATTTATGAAGCCACAAGGCTATTAAAGCTTATAGGCTCATAGGTTCATAGGTTGGTACTAGGCTATTGGCCCTAGGGCCTATACAAGTCTAGCCATAACAATTCCCTGTCTATTTCTTCCCACATTATTTACTTCCCTGGACCCCTGTCTAGCAGGGTGACTGACGTGATCCCCGGGGTGAATTTCCTTTCTCCCATCCAATCGTCAAGGTTCCTTTTGACGAGGGCCAAAGAGGTGCTCTGCTTGACATGTATGGGCAGTCTATTCCAGAGTTTGGAGAGTCTCTGGGTCAGGAACCTATCCCTCCTGCATGTTTTGTTTATTGTGATGACAAGGTTTAGATCCCTGGAGCCTGTGGCTCCAAGGAATTGGGATTTCTTTAAGTGTAGCATGTCCAACAGCTCTGGGTTTGACATGGCCTTGTATGTTAAGCAGAGATCACCTCTGAGTAGATGATATGCGACATAGTATAGCTGGAGTTTTTTAAGGCGGTCAGCATAGGGCATCTTCTTTAGGCCTGTGATTCTTTTAGTGAGGTATTTCTGCAGCCTTTCTAGTTGTTGCAGATCTCTTGGGTGGTACATACCAAATGGGGTGTTGTATTCTATAATGGGTCTAATGAGGGATGAGTACAGTGGGACAATGACCTCATTTTTTTCTGGATGAAAAGCCCTTAGTGATGAGGTGTGCCACATAGAAGGATTTCCTGACTGTTGTGGCAATGTAGTTATCAAAGGTGAGACCACTGTCCACTTGTGTTCCTAAGTCTCTTATCACACTTTCAGTGTTTAGTGTACTGCCACATATGTGGTACTTCACGGGTACATGTTTTTTCCCAAAGGGTTAACTATACATTTCTTGGCATCAATCTTAAGCCCATGGCTCTGGCACCAAGCATCTGTTTCTGTAAGGCCCTTTTGTAGAGTATCCACATCATTTGGGAATTCAGTAATGGCTCCCAGTTTGCAGTCATCTGCGAACTTTGTTAGCCAGAGTCATTTAGTGTTGGCCTGTACTTCAGAGAAGTAAATGCCAAACAAGAGCGGTCCCAGGACTGAACCCTGAGGTACTCCACTTGTCACTTGTCTGGAGTTGGATTTGGAGTCAGCTACTTTTACAGTGTGGGTTCTGTCAGTAAGCCAGCTGACAACCCATCGAGTGATGTAAGGATTAATGCCCAGCTTAGTAAGTTTATCTATGATTCCAGAGTGGGGGATGGTGTCAAAGGCCTTTGTGAGTCCAGATAGGCTGTGTGGACTGCCTTACCCTCGTCCACGGCTCTGGAGACTGATTTGAAGAAGTCAATCAGGTTCAGGAGACAAGATCGTCCCTTCACAAACACAAACTGGGTGGGGTCCAGTGTTTGAAGGTTGCCAATGTCTTTGTTTATAAGTTCCATGATAATACATTCCATGGCCTTGCAGATCAGGCTCGTCAGACTGATGGGGTGGTAGTTCTTGGGATCCAAGGTGGATCCCCCCTTGTGGAGTGGGATAACTGTATCTGTGCACTACTCAGTGGGCATGAAGCCTGAGGTGAAGGTATGATTAAACATGACACTTAGGTGAGGTGCCAGTTCATGTTGTAGTTCATGTAGTACACAACCCGTTATGTCATCTGGTCCCATGGATGCTGTATTCTTAGCTTTGGAGAGTGTTTTTTTTACTTGAATGACCATTATTACTAGAATTTGGCAATCTTCTGGTACTGAGGTGGGCCATTTAAGGGGTGAGAGGGGGGTGAAGTTGGCACTGAATCAATCTGCCAGGATATTGGCAATATTCTTGGGATCAATATATTTAATGCCATTCTGTTGTAGCTCAGATCAGATCTGAGCATTGCCATTTAGATTCTTGACATAGTTATAGAATGCCTTGTGGTTGTCTTTGGAATATTTGGCAATTTTATTTTTGTAACTAGCTTTGGAGGATTTTATGAGGGAGCTCAGCTTCTTACTGAGGCTGGTAAGGGAGTTTTCTTGCATCCTGGGATTTTCCTCTTTTCTGCAACAGTTTCTTCCTTTCCTGTGTAAAGTTTGTTTATGGCAGATTGGCTTCCTTTTTTTTGGAGGTGAGCATCTTGGTTCTATTTGGGATGGCAGGATTCATGCAGGAGTGGATGTGCTCGTACAGTGCCTTAGTGTGGGATTCAGCAGTCGAACTTTCAGTTCCCGTCTGCATGGGTGTCATGATGTTTGTCACTTCTGACTTGAGTAGCATGAAGGTGGCTTTGGAGAAGTTTTTTATGGAGGTTTCCTTACTGGGAGGTGGGGGTGGGATGTGGATGTTAAGAGAGATTAGCTTATGGTTTGACCTGACCAATGAGGGGGTGACCATAGGTATGGAGCATCGATTTCCCATGTTGGTAATGACCAGGTCTAGGATACTGGAGCCCATGGTGGGACTATAGATTAGTTGATCCAGGGCATTGGAACTTATGAATTCCAAGAACCGTTGGTCTAAGGCCTTGTTACATGAGTAGTTTTCCCAGTTAATGGTATGGTAGTTGAAATCACCCAGTATTAGGGTGTTTGGTTGTATCTTAATATTTTCCAGTATGTTTAGAAAGGTGTAGTGAGAATCTTGGGGCATAGTGGGGGATCTGTATCAAGCTACAGTTTGGATTGCAGTCTTACCTAGTGTTAGTTGCACCTGGAGAATTTCAGACGCATTGTGTTGGGCAACTAGCCTGGTGGTGTGAATATCCTTGGTGAATATGGACACTGCTCCACCTTTAATGTTTTGATCCTGGTTTGGTGGCCGAAAAGTGTGGTAAGAGTTGTAGCCTGGTATTGCAGGGTTGCTCTCTGGAGACTTGATAAATAAATGCCTTTAATGCATTTGCAGTTACAACTGAAGCTCAGTGTGCACTAATAACTGTAGGGAGAGATTTCATACAACTGTAGTAAAGAAAGAGCAGAAGAAAAAAATGATCTTAGTATGAAAAATAACAAATATTTATTTATTTTATTTAGTTATTATTTGTTGCCCAGGTTAGATCCTCTATTTTAGGAGAGACCCAAGGTGGTATTTATACTGCTAGGAGAAATTTGGCAAGGGCATCAGGAAACATCCCCTACTCTTGGTAGTCAGGGGAAGACTTTGTGTGTTACACATCCTGACTTTCTGTTTCCAGTCCAGATGTAGAAGCAGCCAGGAGGAATAGGGAGAAAACATGGCTGATTTAGCTTTTGCTGAAACTGGAGTAAGAGTTGCTGAAAATGTAGTTAAAGTGGTAGAATTGCTACCAGAATTTTGTTTCTAATGATGTGGGTGCAGAAAAAACAGTGACATTAGAGGAAAAGGAGATTGTACCTGTAACAGAGACGGATTCAGAGGAAAACTTTCAGAGGAGATTGTTCGAAGTAGAGACAGTTACGTCTGAAAAATGCATAATTACACCCCTCCAATTGGGAGGGGGTGTTGCAGGATGATTATTTGGAAGAAATGGTAAACTAATGGGAGCCAGAAAGTGGAGCAGCAATTTCATGGATTGACATAATAGAAAAAAACAGAAAAAGAAAAAGAGATTGTGCCAGAAAATGTTCCAGAGACAAAAACTTATGCACAATTTGCTGGAGAAGGAACAAAGAAGAACGAAGAAAGAAGAGAAACAAAAAGGAAGTATACAGTTCATGCGAACAGTAAAAAAGAAGAAAGTATGGACAAGGATGAGGTTTGGGACTGTCATAGCATCTCTGGGTGTTAATGCAAAAGAGGTAAGAGCATTTATTTTAATTAATAAACAGACATTTTGTGACTTGATATTTGAGACCAGGCAGGCCATGGAAAATTTTTTGGGTTCATATGAACAAAAGAAAAATATTTATTCATGGTTAGAATATGTGGTACAAGCTTTTTACAGACAAAGAAAGAAAGGGATAATGATCCAGTTCAGAAATGAAGTTGAAGCAAAAGAACTGAAAGAACATTTATTAACTATATGTAAAGAAGTAATGGACACTACAAAAATATATGATGAAAGAGGACTCTGGACCGGGAGGTGGGGGTGGGAATATGGACTAATACTGAAAATGGAAAATGATAATATTGTGCGTGTACCTAGAATTATTAATATTCATGTTAGTAGGGGTGTTGTGAAATATAGGGGTCAACCAAAGACTTGTTATTTTTGTGGCAAATCAATGATCATTTAATCAATGAATGTGATAAAAAGATATTATTTATGTGGTAAAACAGGGCACAATGCAAAAAAATGGGATTTGAAGTGCAAAAAAAATTTGGGCAATATTGGTCATTCATGGCTAGAAATTGAAATGAATGTACAAGAAAATGAAAATAAAATGAAAATGAAGTTATACAGGAGAAAGAGATAGAAGAATGTGTTACACAAGAAAATGTACAAAAATATGTGACTCATAAAGAGGTTATACATGAAGTTAAAAAAATTAACAAGGAAGAAAAAACAGATGAGACAAGTGAGGAATAAGCTGATTGGTGTTGAGTAAGAAATAAAAATAATTTGATAGGAGGAAAAAGTTAAAAGAAAATTCAAAAACATAATGCTTAGAGAAAATAAGAAAGGAAAGGGATAAACATTTTACTATAGTAACTGTCCTTAAAAGCTGAAGTATTAGCTTTAAATGTGAACAGTATAAAAATCTTGAAAGGAAAATAAGTATATTACAATGGTGTGCTGCAGTAGATGCTTGTATTATTGTTTTAGAAGATATCAGGTCATTAACAGAGGAAGAAAGAACACTAACTGAAAAACTTTGGAATAGTGCAGTAGTTTGGAACATGCGGAAAGAAACGTGCTTGGGCATATGTATATTATGTCACAAAAGCATTAACATATTAGATTTAACCATAGTGGATCTAGTATGAATTATTGTAATAGACTTAAGATGGAAAACATATGTGTATAGAATTATCACTTTATATGAATATGTAACAAAAAAGAGAGAAATGATTTTAAAAATGTTCTTGAATATGTTTTTGTAAATATGGACATTATAGTGGTGGGTGATTTAATCATAATTTAAGGGAAAAAATAAGAGCACTTGTGATGTTAAAATATTTAAAGAAAGTATGAGAAGTGGAAAGTTAAGTTTCTGAAAGAATAACCACTGGACCTATAAAAGAAATTAAATTAGTACAGAAATTGATTATTTTTTAATATCTGACAGTTTAAAAGTTATAAAAAAGGAATTAAGTATGCTGGATCATGTAGCTATATGGGTTAAAGTACAGGAAAATGAAGAATATATAAGAATAGGAAAAGGAATAAATAGAATTAATGAAAAGGAATTAGATTTAGAAGAGAAAAAAGAATGTATGGAATTATGTAAACATCATATGAATATGAGACTGTTTTATGAGAACTGGATTGTTTGGTGGCTTAATTTTAAAGAGACATATAAAAGTGTTTTTAGAATGTATAAGGAATAAAAGAAGAAAAGAAAATAGAGATATAAGATATTAAGTCAAGAAACATTTAGAGACTTACTAGAGAAGAAAAATTCCTTTTATGAAAAAGAAAGATAAATATATAAAATGAATCAAATAAAATGAACAACTTGTTATATAAACAAAAATATTATTTACAAGGAAAGAAATAAGAGGTAGTATCACATTTGAGTAAAATAGTAAAATAAGGAAAAATAAGAGAATTAAAAAAATAAGGAAGGTAAGCAAATAAAACAGCAAGAAGGAATATACAAAATAATTAAATAATATGCATGGAGTTATTTGCTAAAAGAGAAGAAAACATAGAACAAATTTATAAAGGTGAAAAATTAAATAATGAAAATAAGTATTTAAAACAAAAAATAACTATGAAAGAATTAAATGAAATTCTTAAAGACATTAACATGAATTCTGCAACTGGACTCTACAGAATTGAATATAGTATGTATAAAGAAATGAAAGAGTGGAAAAATCATTTTCATGGAAGTTATGAATTAATTGTTAGAAACTGGAATTAAAGAGAAAGAGATATGTGCAGGAGTTATAAAAATTATATTTAAAAAAGCAAATAAAGAGGAGATAAAAAAATTGGAGACTATAACACTGAATAATATGGATTATAAATTTTTTATGAGAATAATAAAAAGGTAAAAAAAATGGATAGAATATATGACCAAAATGTATTCAGAAGAAAAGGAAAAGGAAGTCAAAAGTTGTTATGGATAATAAGATAAATAATTCATGATATCATAAATGAAAATATAGAAGTGAAGGTTATAATAAGGGTATAAGTAAAGCCTACAATAATATTCTATATAAATCATTATGGGGCATTTTGCAGGCATATACTGTGAACAGAAAATATTACAAGTAATAAAATCTGTTTATGAAAGGAACTATGTGAAACTAAATGTAAATGGCTGGATTAGGAAGGAAATAAAATATAATGTGGAATAAAGCATGGCTACCCAGATAGTAGTGTAATTTTCTCATTAGTTATGAATGTAATAGTGAAGGAAATTAATAAAATGTCAAGTAGCAGTGGGCACAAAATGATGATGGAAGTACAATTGCCAATAATGTATAATTATGTGGATGATATTGTATTAATTGTTAAAAATAAAGTATGTATGGAAAAAGCAAATGAAAAATATGTATAAATTAAAAAAATAGTTTAAGTATAAATAAGGAGAAAAGTAAAAGATTTGGTTTTGAAAGTATAATAGGAGGTATTGAGTTCAATAAAAAATATATAGATATATTAGGAATAATATTGGGAAGGAATGACTACAGACAGAAACAATGGGATACTGTACTCACAGAAGTAAACGATATGACTGTTTTTTGGAAATCATACAGATTTACATATAGGAAAAAGCACACTTGTTGAACACCATGGTAATAGGAAAAAATGCTAATGTTGCTAACATTTATATGATTCCTATTAAGTATGAAAAGGAACTAATGATGATTATATTTTATTTTATATAAGACTAAACTGAATCCAATCAAGAGAGGTATTCTATATATGAAAGAAGAGCAAGGAGGCTTGGGCTTAAAAAAACAATAGTACATGCAGTATCTTTAATTGTATATAAGGCATTAAAAGGAATTATGAAGGAAAACAAAAACTTGATCAAAATGATACTATATAATAAATACAAATGGGAAGGAATGGAATTTTAAAAGCTAAGTAAAAGCACTGTGAATGAAGCGATGAAAGAGTACCAAAACAAAATTGTGTTATGGAAAATAAAAAAGAATATATGTGAGAAAAATAGAAAGGAATGTTTCTTAAGTATTATGACCGCATTTTATTGCTTTGATCAATGGAAAGATTTAGAAATGGATAAGAAAAAAATGCCATAATGATGAGATATAATAACTATAAAAAGATTAAAGAATGCAATGATTTTTATGGAGATTGTCTATTAAAAAATTGCCAGTTAAAGGCAAATATGCCATACAAAAAAAAGCAAGGTAGAATATGTAATTAATGCGGAGAGTTTGAAACTACTGAGCACGTGTTTTTGAAATGTGAAAGAGTTAATTTGTGGAAAGAAATATGTAAATATAATAGGGTGAAAAGTCTGTTAAAATTTGAACAAATAAATATGGACATAATAGAATTTGGTTATTATGATGCATAAAAACAGGAAGAAGTGAAGAAAATGGACATAGTAATATTTTATGCTTCAAGGACTGTATGGAATGAGAAACTAAATGAAATTAAATACAATGGAAAATGGACTTTGACAAAGGCTTTGGAGAAAATAATGTTTTGGTTGTGGATAAAAAAAGTGGGGATGCTTAAATTAAAGTTTGTAATGTATGGAGGTTTGTAAATAGATGTAAATAATGTAAATATGGAAATATGTAACTAATATGTAATGTATATATCAATAAAAAAACCTACTCTTCATATGAGCATATGGGGAGACTATTCTGTGTAGCACTTCCTGACTTACATTCTGGGCATGTAGGCAGCCTGGAGAAACAGGAAGCATAGATGAGAAAAAAGTTGTTACTGTGGATCTTGCAAAAATGGAGCTGTTACTCGAACAGCTAAGGAGGCTAATATGATGGAGAATGGATTGAAAGTTGTACAAAGCCAGGAGAATGGTGAAATGATAAACAAAAGTGGAGGAGAAGTGAATAAGAGGCAAAAAGAAAGAGATAAAGTAGATATGGTTGATTCTGAAGATTTATTCCCTGCATAATCTTTTATAACAACCATAGCAACAACTGAATGTGTTATTTAGGATCATTTAATTAAGGAATTAATTGATCAAAGTGAGTCAGACAGTGAGAAAAAAGTGTTGTGAGGAGACATAGTGGACAGAATTTAAGAAGATGAAACTCAGGAGATAAGGAAAGAAGAAAAGAAGTCATATACACATAATGTAAAAAAAGGGAAGTGAAGAAGGTAGAAATCAAAAGAAAGTATCGGCTGAGGATAAGTAATAAAACAGAAAAAGAACTAGACTGCTATGGAATGTGGGTCAGAATGATTTCACCACTGGGTATTGAACCCATAGATGTAAGAGCTTTTATCTGTAGTAATAAAGAGACTTTTTGTGATATCTTTTTTCAGGAGGCACAGTACATGGAAACATTTTTTGAACACTATGAAAAGAAGAAATATATAAACCTATGGAACTTGTATGTTGTTCAGGCCAGAAAAAGAGTATTTATACAATTTCAAACTGAAGTTGAAAGAAATGATTTAAAGGGCTACCTAAAAACTGTGTAGATATGTTACGGATGTTACAAAAATATATGACAAAAGAGATTTATGGCCTGGGGCATGGGAATGTGGTGTAATATTGAGAATGCAAAATGATAGAATTGTACATTTACCCAGTATAATCAATTTAGCGGGAAGTAAGGGGATGGTTAGATATTGGGGACAACCAAAGACATGTTTTTTATGTGGTAAAGATGATCACTTAATTAACAATTGTTGTTGTTTGTCTTTTCCACTTTTCCCGATTAGGGGTCACCACGGCGGAACTCCGATCCGCTAATGATTGGCAATAGATTTTTACGGTGCCGAGTTGCCAGCCCAACGCCCAACCTTCAGGGAAGGCACGCCCATTAATGCATGTCTTTCGGAGGCCATTCGACCGTGGGGAGGACGTGCAGACTCCACACAGAAGGCACTCCAGCCGTGAATCAAACAGGAGAACCTCTTGCTGTGAGGCAACAATGCTACCACTGCACCACCGCAGATACTTAATTAACAATTGTAGAAAATGTTTTATATGTGGTAAAGTTGGTCATGAAACAAAAAAAATGCCAGCAAAAATGTAAAAAATGTGAAACAATAGGACACTCATGGATGGACTCTTAACCTGTAGAAAACTGTACACAAGAAACAAGGTAAAAACAAGACAGGATAAATGTTATATTAGATAACACAGATGAAACACAAAAGGAAAAGAATGAATGAGAAAGATGTAAGAATGGATATGAGGGAGTGTATGAGTGAAAGAAAGGGTAAAGAAGGAGAGAGAGAGAGAGAGAGAGAATGAAGCTAGCAACTTGAGTGATGAAGGAGAAGATAAATGGATAAGAGTGAAAAGCAAAAGAATCTCTATAGGCAAAAGAGTGAAAGATAGAAAATGTAAGTTTAAAATGTAACTATTGGGGAAAACAAAAAAGGAAAACTATAAAAAAAAATATATATATATATATATATATATATATATATATATATATATATAAAACAAAAGCCTTTCCTTATAGTGAGAGTCATGGCTATTAATGTTAATAGTATAAAAAAACCTTCAATGTAGGCTATGAGTATTGGAATGATATGGCATGTTAGACATGGACATTATAGCATTAACAGGCATAAGAATAACAATAGAAGAAGAAAGAATTCAAATGGATGGATTATGGGAAGGTAAGGTTATATGTGACTCAGGTAGTGAGAAATGTTCAGGTATCGTTATCCTATGTAGACAATGTGTTGATTTTTTGGATTATATGATAGCAATGATTGGAAGAATAGTAATATTAGACATCAGATTTAAGAACAAAATGTATAGGGTGATAACACATTATGCATACACCTTACAAAAACAAAGAGAAATAATGTTTAGGAAGATACTTGATTACGTGAGTTTTTAATAGTAATTTAAAACATAGGTGGAAAGAAAGGGTGGATGTCAAAGTTATTTTAGACATGATATAAAACAGTAAAATATATTTTTGGGATAATAAGCACTGGACATATAAAAGAAGTAATTTAAGAAATGAAATTGATTACATTATAGTATCAGAGAGATTAAATATACAACATAAAGGGTTTAAAATTATAGGATTTTCAGATCACTTAGCTGTATGGATAGAGATTTAAGAACAAATAAGTTAGATGAAAATAGAGGAATAAAAAGTATTAATGAAGCAGAACTAAATGAGTATGTAAGGGATATAATACACCAACTATAGCTGGATCAAATAAACACAAGAGAATTTTATAAAGATTGGACAATTTGGTGGATTAGTTTAAAAGAAAAATATAGAAAAAAAAGTACTAGCATGGCAGAAGACAAAAAGATTACAAGATAGTGGTAAATAATGAGGTTTGATAACAAACCAATTTGTCCAGGGACATCTTCAGGTAGGTTTATATAGAAATAGTAATGGAACTGACAGGGTTGGGGAAGAAAGTTAGCTGGGGGGGATGAAAGGGTTAAATGGTAGAGTAGGATGTTTGTGGGGGAAATTAGGTAAGTGTAGAGAGGGGCTTGATGGGTTTCATGTGAGTGTAACTGGGAAAGGGTTCACACTTTGGCATGAACTTGCTACAGAGCAGGATTACATCCAAGATGACTGGTAGGAACTTTAGTGGTTAGTTAGACCTTGGGTTAGTATTATGACTGAAGAGGTGAGTATGGTGGTGTAATGGTGGTATAGTATTTTTTTGCTCTTCTCTCTCTCTCTCTCTGTTAGGTAATTTATTTGCAATTATGATTGTCCCAAAGACGATATTAGGACAGTGAAGTTCTTAGTTGCTACAGTTGTTTGCCAAGGGTTGAGAATAAATGGTATATATTAAATAAATTTGGGGCTAAATTTAATTTGAAAATTAATAAGTTGTCTTCTGTAGGTTAAACAATGAGGTGAATGGGCCTAGTGTAGTGGATTAAATGAGTTTCTAGCATTTAATATATTTTCCATTTTCTTCTTCACTTTCTCTTTCCTTAGTCGTTATTTCATTTAATTTGGTCATTATTGAGAGTAGGAATTAAGTAACAATGGTGGTTAAACAAACATATGAATAGAATCCTTGCATGCCATTACAGAGTTTTCTTTCTTGGTGAAAGCATCTTGTGAAGTTTTAAGGAGATTTTTCTTAAATTACTTAGGTGGGGATAGTTTAGTTAGTCCTGGTGTTTCTGTGGTTTGGTCATTTTCAGCTGAGCTGTAAGTCAGGGGGGAGAGTGGGAAATAAAGTTGAATAATGGATAAACAGTGTGCCTCTTAACTGTTCAGATTTCACAGAAAGTGTGTATTTCCTGTATAATTTTGCTTGGTTCCTTATAAGCTGTGGGCAGTTTCACTTCAGATGCCTTTGCCGTTTTCTGGGAGAGACTCTGCTATAAAAAAAAAAAAAACTCGGTTCATAGTCCCACAGTTTTCATGGATTATTTCAGCAAGCATGTTAATGTTTTTACAGCAGACTGTCTTGGTCAGACATCAAGAGCGAGTAGTGCATTATATGTGGAGTTAAGGAAACTCTACCTGGTATTTTTCATAAGCAGCTGTACTGCGAGCCCCGTTCTAGATATATTTAGGGTTATATTCTCATGAGATTTTCATTATGGGGTGAGTGGAGTCATGTGCATTTGTCTCTCTGTTTTTTTTTTTTTTTTGCTGGGTGCTTGGAAGGATTGGAGAGAGAGTTTGTGTTGGTTTATGGTTCTGCAGCTCACATCTGTTGATCGGTTCATTGTGTTTTTGTTTGTAGTGTCCTTCGACTGTGTCTGTCTGCTTGCATATTCTTTGATGGATAGATTTGGATTTATTGTGGTGGTTGGGGTGTTCTCCTCATGGATACAGGATGTGGGGTTTGGCTTTGCTGGCTAGGTCACTAAATAATGACACACATGGGAATGATGGAAACATTAGTTATGGAAGCAAGCATTACATACATAATTTAAGTATTTTTTTAGGTATTTGAGGGATGATTAGATACACATATGTCACCTGCATACCTCTCAACTATACAGATTTGCGCAGAATGCCCAGATTTTGACCTCATATTTTTGGTCTGTTTTTCATACAATTGTGGTTTTCTGGCAAATTAATGGTAAATAATTAAAGACTGAAGTTCAAAAATAATGACAGACATTTGAGTTTCAGACTTCATATCCTTCAGAAAATTCATGCTAATGCAAAACCTGTTATTCTATCAACTTTTTAAGTTTGTAAGATCAATGTTTAAAAAGGGTCCCTATTTTTTGGCCTTTGTCCCACTTTTATTTATGACTGTGTCCAGATTTCTTGCTCTAAGAGGTTGAGAAGCATGGCCACCTGTTGCACTAAATACATGAAAGTGATACTGTATAGTGCAGTTGTGAAATGTTTCTGCCTATGGCATGTCTTTCCTCTAGTGTGGGGAAATGGTAGATTTACAGCATCTAGCCTTTCAAATTATGAACTACTCAAAAGTTAATAAATGTAGTTGGCATGAACGAGAGATTTTAGAACCAGTGTGTTAGAGATGTTTGAAGGACAAGATTCATTGTGAGTTGGCTGTGAGTTACAGTGAGATAGAAAGGTGGTAGGTTCTTTGGGTCTATATTATATAAACAGAAGTTTACCTTAGCAAATGCTCTAATACTCGAAAATCCTTGACCTAGATATGCTTTTTGTGAGATCGTGGTACAGTGAAGATCAGAATATTTGCCATTTCCTCACAGCAGTGTGATCTCAGAGTTGGTATATATATTTAACAGGCGGTGTGGGGAGCTGCGCCCCCCACAATAGTGAGTTTGAGTTCCAGGATTTTCGATTATTAAAGCGTTCACTAAGGTAAACTTTCGTTTATCTAATATAGACCTAGGTTCTTTAGCTTGAGTGGAATCATGAAAAACTTCACTTCAGTTGTAAATTTCCAATCTGAAACTGGTTGTAGCTTGGTATATTATGGGAACTTATGTTAGGTAAAGCCTTCCCTTTACCACGGATGTGATTGCAGGCTCTGTAGTGTACAGTATTTACAGGAAATATGGAAGGGTTTTAAAAAAAGTGGGTTTTTTCCCTTAATTACTATATGCACTGTAATGTGGGAGAACCTGTCAGAAGCAATGTTTCAGGATTTTGCAGTGACATGTCCGACCAAAGTGCTCTAAGGGGTATGTTTATGGCTCTCAACCTTCTGCCTCTTGTAATATAGAACAAATGTGAAAAATGGGGAATACTTTAACAAGAAAGCTCATAGAATGGTTAAATGTTATGTTTTGCTTTACAAATAGGCCTTTAAATGATATAGTATGATTAAGTTCTATTTACCATTGATATCAGTTAAATGGCTAATAGGGCGGCCATGGTGGTGCAGTGGTTAGCATTGCCGCATCACAGCAAGAGGTTCTCCGGTTTGATCCTTGGCTGGGGTGCCTTCTGTGCAGAGTCTGCATGTCCTCCCTGTGGTCATGTGGGTTTTCTCCAGGTGCTCTGGTTTCCTCCCACATCCCAAAGACATGCTGTAGGTGGATTGGACACTCTATATTGGCCCTAGGCATGAGTATATGTGTGTGTGTGTGCCTTCTGTGGAAGGTTGGGCACCAGGCTGGCAACTTGACACTGTAAAACTCTACTGCCAATCATGAGCAGACAGATGATCCACTGTGGCAACCCCTAACTGGGAAAAGCTGGAAGAAGATCAGTTAAATGGCTAATAGTGGATATGTGTCAGATTCTTTCAAGTTGGAACTTCAAGGAGCATGGTCTTTTAAGACCCCAAACGAGGAATGTTCCTTGAAATGAGGTACATGTGACAGGTATGGATATGTTTATTCTTTATTTTTAAGCTTCTTCAGTTTCCATGCTGTGTACTTGCTGCTGTTGGAGCCACTTGTGGACCAAAGCAGTGCATTGGAGAGACTGCCAAGGGTGCAGCCGCTAACGGATACATAAGTAGTTTAGTTTGAAATTTTAATCCACGGAACAGTGATTTTGTGCAGATATTTTCATAGTGCTTGCTTACAGGGAGGCACCCAATGCTGTTTTATGAAATAAGTTAACTTGGCCCATATAGTGCTGTACTTCATGTGCAACGCATAATGCTGTCATGAGGAAGTTTTGGTTTTATGTGTGTGCAGAATATTTACCATTTTCTTTTTTGTTGAAGATGGGGAGGCACAGTGTTTGCATCTGCTAGTGATCTACAGGAAGCGGACCCGAAAGGTGATGTATATGACTGTGGTGGATGTTCTGGATGCTGAAGTGGCATACCTGTCAGCCTGGAAAGATCAAATATCTGGACAAAGGTTCATGAAAAGTAGGTACAACTGGCCAAAAATCTGCATGCTGATTAACATAAAATTTGCAGGCATACTTATGTAACCCCCACCCACTTCACTGGAATTGTGGGATACCACAAGAGTAATGATTAGAGGGAAGTATCATTCTGGGAAGCTGAGCAGTGGCAAAGTAAGAAAACTCAGTGTTTTGTTATAGAAACAGTTATATTATTTTTCATGATAGAAAGAATTTAGCAGAATGCCTCACATTGTTGGTCTGTTCCACATTAAATTTGTGGTATTCTGGCTTATTATTAAGGATTAAGTTACTCTGAACTGGTAGTTGTTTGAGTTTTATACTTCACGTCCTTCATGAAATACATGCTAATTCAAAATATGTTAGATGTTCTAAGCTTATAAGAGAAATACTTAAGATCTATCTCCCCGATATGCTTATGTCCACCTTTTTTTTTGGCTTTGTCCAGAGTTTTTGCACCAAGAGGCCAAGAGGTATTGTACAAAGCATTTATAAAAAAAAATGATAAAACAATACTATGCAATTCCCAAAAAATGTCTGTGATTATGGTCATAAAAATATATCTGCAATTATTTTGCAAGTTAAAAACAGGATTACTCCCGAAACATTTTAGAGATGGGGGGTTAAAAAATGACAAGAAGAAAATGAGCATATTCTGTTATATAAAAAAAGAGAAAGAATAAATACTGTAAAATGTTTGAGTAAAATGGGTATATCACTGATATTTTGCAAACTCCACAGAACTTCTTGCTTTGAAGTCACCAATTGCCACCACCATGTAAGACGGACTTTGAAAAACAACTTCAGTGATTAGATTAGCACTACCAAAACTCACAAGCCGAATAAGGAATAGTTCCAGTACTTTTAGCAGGTCATCAAATGACATTCACCTTCATCACAAGCCACTGATAGCTGGAGTGTTATACACCTGTCCTACAAAATTAAAAGGCATTTTTTATGGTAAATAAAGGCACAGTTGTCAAATTCCTCAAACAGTGTAAACATGCAGTGATTGTTGCAGAAATGCAGAAGGAAACTGCAGATCTGACTGTTGTTTTGGTGCATTTGCACATGATCTGTTTGTTGTTCCTATGTAATTTGATGTAAAATACTGTGGTGGTGGTGCTGCTGTAGCGTTGTCACCTCATAGCAAGACATTGTCCCATTTGATTCTCAGCTATAGCGTCTTCTGTGTGGAGGCATATGTGAATGGAGCATGCCTTCGTTGAAGGTTGTGCATCAGGGCTGGTAACCCGGTACGTAAAAATCCACTACCAATCCTTAGCGGACCGGAGTTCCACTGTGGCGACCCCTAACCGGGAAAAGCCGAAAGACACAAACAAACCTCCTCTGCTAAAACATTTTTGCGGGTGTCAGGAACATGTGTTTTTGCAAGATATTAGCTATGCCAGATATATTCTTTATGATGTTACTCAGATATTTATATGTGCTGTTAATTTTGCCATAAGCTATTTGAATTTAAGACTGTCATAATCCTTTATATGCCTGCGTGAGTTCACCATGAACACAATCCCCATAAAAATACATGGTTTTAATATTTAGCTTAAAATTTGAAATACTATTTTATTCTTTAGTATTTATTTTCATGTATTAGTGTACTTTTAAAATGCTATCTGAAAGGTGGCCAGATGTACAACAGGTGCAGGGTGACTGCCTCTGGATTTGGTTGCCTGGTTTCCTATTGCATCCTTGTAGATATTTTCAGCTGTACCTTATTATGTGGAATACTACTCATTTTGGTTCTTAAAAATTCTATATTCAACATTTGTTAAGATTTTTTGTTTTTACAAATATCCACGGTAAATAATTGTTAATAATATCGAATCATATTATTCCATTAAAGAAAAATTATTTCAGGTATGAAAACAGTAACCTTGATGTGTCTTACACCATAGGTTAAAGTTGTTTGTTGGGGGTGGGGGTTGCCGTAATGGTTAAGGTATTTAACTTACTGACACAAAGTGCAGGATTTGCTTCTGAAAGGTGGGGGTTGGGGGGGTAACTAAGTAGGCTAAAAATTGTCCTCAAGACAGCCTGTCACTAAGCTGTGAACTTATGGTTAGTGCCCCATTTTGTGAGAAGTTGTGCTCCACATTTACGAAATGGAAGGTTAAGACCTCTGTTCTCCTGGTAGATGCTGACAAAACTGCAGGACATTGCTTAAGTAATGATGGGTACCTTGTAAATGATGCAGGCTCAGGTGACATTCCAGGGGCCTGCCCAGCCTGAAGAGATATAGGATTAAGCAGTACTCCAGGGTTGGAATTACTGTTGGATCAGTGTCATTTAAAGGAATAATTAAACCAGTAAGCACAGGAGAGGTGTTGCTGCTTAGATGGGCACCAGCATTTTTTGAAATGGAATTTCACCCAACAGCTGTGAAACTAAGTTAATCTACTGAACTGCAGCATATCAAGATCAATTAGATGGTTTTATACAAAAATTTGACATCAGAATATTGATAAATAATAAAGTTACAGATGTTTCTTGGAAGTGCTTCCAGACATTATTGAAAATAGCGCTGAGTCATCATGTTTAAAATGCAAGAACATCATCCAAAAGCAAAGATATGACAAGGCTTACTTTCAACATGATGTTTAAGTCCTTCACAGACTCTCCATTTAACCTGAGCTGCCCAGCCTTAGCGGCAACTTGATAGTACTCAATTGGTTGAAGACCCTGATTATATAATCACCCATGTGCTAACAGCATCTCTGATGCCAAACCTTTTCCACAGTGAGCTGTCACGAAAAATATACAACATGTGGTGACTTATTATTATATGCAACAAAGCACACCAAGCAGTTTTGAGAGATTTGTTTAAATGCACTGTTGACTGTTGCTGTTTCCAATTCCCTGCATCTTTGTAAATAGTTAAATTAATTTCCAGTTATACCGATTTATAACATAAATGATGTTAAAGTCGCATGTGATTAAAAAAGCCAATTTTATAGATATTCACTTAGGCAGTCAGGGAAATCATGATTTCAAGGGGCCAGTCGGGAATTCGTGGCACCCCATTATTTTAGCCTCAAAACCAGGAAATTTCAAGGAAATTGGTATGATTGAGAGGTATGTGAATGGGTGCACATTGAGGTTGCAGATAGGGAAGCACAGAGTGGACATTGGCTGGTGGCCTGAAAGAAGTAGATTTGATATGTGCCAGACTTCGCTGTGGTGGATAGTCCTGCCACTGAAGTGCTGTACAATGAGGTTGCAGGTAATTCTACTTTATTAGATGCTCAAGAGTCAGTGCAGTTTGGGAGTAGCATGGGTACAGGCAAGGATGAAGTACATCAGGGGCATGGTGAAGCAGGTGTGGGATTGTCCACACATGTGGTGGAGTCACAACAGTGTGAGGTTGGGTTGCATTTTGGGGGCATGGTTTGTTTGATTTACCAGATGCAAAGTTTAAAAAAAAATAACTTTTGAGGGGTGAAGTTTCAGGACAAGGGTGGATTAAGGATGTCATGGAGCTCACTGGCCTCCTGAATTTTAAATATTTTGGGGGAATGGTTTGCCTTGTTGGATGGCAGGATGGAAGGATGTTTGGAGGAGGGATGTCATTATTGGAATTAGTTTCAGTTTGTCTGGTATAGAAGGTTTATTAAGTAAAGTTGCAGGAAAAATGGGAAATTTTTATTTGGATAATAGGGCAGTGGTGTGAGGCCCTACTGTTATCAGTCAAGGTGTCAGGTTGGTTTGGAATGATTAGATGTAGTATGGGATTCCAAGTTAGCTTTTATAGTAAGGTATATGTTAGGGCACTACAAGACTTTGCTAAATTCTGTTTAGGCTTGGGTACAAGGTAAGGCAGTGCAGTTGGTGAAGATGGTTTTAGTTCCAATTAGTATAGTTGCTCAGATGACTAGGTTTATGTGACTTTACTAGATTTGGGACAACAGGGTTGGGTTTAGGTTCGATAGTGGGAAGACTGACAGGCTAGGGTTTGATAGTTTGATAGTAGGAAGAGTGACAGGCTATGGTTATTGACAAGATAAGTTTCATTGTGAAGGTTGGGATTGGTAGTTGAGGTTTACTGAGTGACAATTTTGGGGTATTCCCTTTATGGATGTATTGAATTCATTGTGAGGGTGGTGCATTGGTCAGCGAGCTCTATGTTGGTCATCAGATATTTTTACGTTATCATATTGGGTATGGTGTTGGATTATTATTAAATTGATCTGTTTGAAAGGAAATCTCATTTTGGTAATTATATCCCTTAGGTGGCAAAAGGATGCTGCAGTTAGGCAGAATGACATGCTGTTGATGGTACATTTCGCAGGTAATGACTTGGGGCTTTTTACTGTTTATAGTATGTTTGGTAGGTAATGACTTGGGTATAATTATGGTACTTAGGATAATTCAGGATATATTTGATTTACAGAGGTTTTACAATGGTATGGATATACAGTTGGGCTTGCATTGGTTGGATGGTGTTGGGGCTTTTACTATTGGTGGTACATTTGGGAGGTAATAACTTGGGTATAATTCCCCACTATGTAGGTAGTTAGGATAATTGAGGTTATGTTTCATTTCTAGAGGTTTTACAGGGATCCTTGGTTTACTTTCAGCATCTTAGGCAATTGGTTGCTTGGGTAATATATGATAGGGCTTTGGACTATTGATGACAGGGATTCAGTTTGGTTTAGTGAGGATGGAGTGCACCAAATGATATTTGGCTTCAACCTTTTTAATGTATAGTTCAATTTATTTTGGATGGATTTATTGGAAATTGTTGGTATGAGAGAGGGGGAACAGCCTGGTCAGGCTGGTGGGTGGAGAAGAAGGGTAGGATTGTCCCTCTTCTGTTACCCCTCTGGTGTTGGATGTTCCTTTCAATGAATTGGAAAGTGAATTTGAGCAGTTGGATGTTGCTTGGTAAATAAAAATTAGCGAGCATAGGTAAGGGTGCTGCTTATTTTGGTTGGATGTTTAATTCAATAAATGGGACATGAAAGTGAGCGAGGGGATGCTGCTTGATAAGTAAAATAAGCAAGTTGGGTAAGGGCACTACTTATCTGGTTAGGGTGAGTGAGGTCATGCTGCTCTAGTTAACGGCTATATGGATGTTTATGCTGTGATTACAAAATTATAATATTGGTCAATAAAGTTACGTCTATGGAGGTTTAATAAAGGTCATCAAATGTCATTTGGTGTGATGTGTGTTTATTGAAGTGGACCAGGACAAATGAGGTTTGGTAAGAAACAAATTTGTGCAGGAACATCTACAGGTGGGGGTTAGGTAGAAAAATATTAACAGGACTGAGAGGGTAGGGAAAGAAAGTTAGCTGGGGGATGAAAAGGTTAAATGGGAAAGTAGGATGGGAGGAAATGAGGTAAGTGTAGGGAGGGGCTTGATGGGTTTTATGTGAGTGTAATTGGGTAAGGGTTCACATGTTGGGATAAACCTCCCTTCCTTCCTATTTTGGAACATTGGGGAGTATGTGGTTATTTTTACATTTGGGTAGGTGAAGAAGAGGGGCATGCTTGTCCGTCTTCTGTTTCTCCTCTGGTGTTGGATGTTCATTTCATTGAATTGAGAAATGAAATTGAGCAGTTGGATGCTGCTTGGTAAGAAAAAATAATCAAGTGTAGGTAAGGTCAACGCTTATTTTGGTTGGATGTTTAATTCAATAAGTGGGAAAAATGTAATAGATAATAGAGAATAGTTTATAGAAAGAGAGAGAATGTTATATGAAATTAATCAAGAGAAAATCAAAAAATTGTTATTTAAAGATATTTCTTACAAGGAAGAAAAGAAGAAGTAATGCCTTACCTAAATAAAATAGTTAAGGAAAAAGTAAGAATAATAAGAGTTAAGAAATGAAAAAGAATGCATAGTGAATGCACACAAATAAATTATGCAGATAATTAAGAAACATATTTTGGATATTTTTTCTACATGTTAAACTATAAGAAAAAAACAAATGGAAGTTGAAAAAATTAACTGAAGAAGACAATAAAGAATAGAAGAAAAGACACAATGACATAATTTAAAAATGTGCTGAAAACAGTAAGCTTAGAGGCAGCTACAGGTTTAGATTGACTTGAGTACTTAATGTATATAGATATGCAAGAATGGTAAAAAGAATATTTTTAAAGGAGTTGAATAAATGGTTTGAGAACGGTATAAAGGATGGAAAAATATACATAGATGTAATGAAATTTATACAGAAAGGGGGAGAAAGAACAGATATAAAAAACTAGAGACCATTGGTATTAAATAATGCAGATTATAGGATTTTTATGAACATAGTAGAAAAAAATAATAATAAACAAAGCTAATAAGTTAACAGAAACAGTCTTTGGAATAAAAGAGAAAGGAAGTCAAGAACATTTGATGCTAATTAGAGAGTTGGTAGATGACAATAAATATGGGGAACAGAATTAAAAATACTGGCAGGGGATGTAAGTAAATCAAACATGAAGCATTATGGGAGATTTTGAAAAAATATAGTATAAGCAATAAAATAATCAACATTTTGAAATCTGTGTACAGTGAAAATAAAGTGAGATTAGTAATTAATGGATGGTTAAGAGGGGTAATAGAAATAAAGAGTGGAATTAAACATGGATGTCCAGCAAGTAGCATCCTACTTGCATTTATTATGAATACAGTGGTTACTAAAGTAAACTTGACTCTGGAGAAAGCTAAATACCAAACAGCAGGTGGAATTCAGATTCCAGTGTTGTTTACATACGTAACAACTTAGTATTAGTGGTTAAAAATAAAGACTGGATGAGTATAGCCATAAAATTACTTACAGAGTTAAAAATGTTATGATTAAGTATTAATGAGGAAAAGAATAAAGGGCTGTTTTTTTCTGGATAAATAAGAGGTATTAAGTTTAACAAAGAAGAATAGAAATGTAGGGAGGTTTGGAATTGAACAAGTGAGGGAGATACAATGGAAGGATATGATACTTAAAGTACATAGCATCTATATATTTTGGAGAACATTTATGCTTTCATACAGAAATAATTGGAAACAGTGCCACACCTTGTTATTGGCTGTGACATAATAATGGCAGAAGGACTGTATACGAAAAGGCATAATAATGTGGCAAGACTGTTGCACTGGGGATTGTGCAAACATAACAGTATTGAAATGGCTGAAAAACACTGGAAACATGAGCCACAAAGCATCATAGAAAATTATGAAGTTTGCATCACATGGGGTCACCCATTACCAACAGTTCAAAAGACAGATGCTAGAAAACCAGATATAGTGGTCCATGAAAAGAAGACAAAAGTAGCACTGATCATTGAAATTGCCACACCCAGTGACTACAGTGTCTTGCATACAGAGAGATACAAAGCTATAAAATATCAGGATCTATAGGCACAAATGAGAGCTATGTGGAAGAAAGATACCCAGACAGTTCCAATAGTAGTAGGAGCTACAGGTCTTATAAAAAAGAATCTACAATTGTATTTAGATATGTAACCAATTCATGTAACCCCTTATGAATTGCAGAAAGAGCCATAACTGGGGACATTGCAGGTGCTGCAAAGTCCACTTTTGGCTGACATCAAAGATTGAAACAATACTAATTTCACAAACTTTAATCATACTTTGACTTAGGAATGATGTCCATTCCTATCATGGTATTAGAAACCCAAAATACTTGGAAAATTAAAAAAAGAAAGTATATTTAATTAATTCTATAATATCAGGTAAAATAGCACATTTGGCAAGTGTATGTATGATTACATCAGTGTGTGAAAAAGAATTAATTAACAGGAGTTTTACATTTACATGAGGATCTAGGCTGAAACCTGTTAAAAAAGGTATTCTTTTTGTCAACAGCAAAGAAGGAGGCCTGAGTTTAATAAATCCAATTGTGTATATAGCCTCATTAAACTTATATAAAATATTGATAGGAATGCAAGACAAAATAAATTTGTTAAAAAGGATTGTAGAGAAGAAAAATAAATCAAATTGGGAAATGCTTAATTGTTTTAAAATAAGTAAAAGGATTTGTTGTATGGAGATAAAGCTATAGTAAGAAAAATACTATTATGGAAGACTGATTTAGGAAATATAGAAAAGAATAGGAAAATGTGATATGAAAATATAATGAAATGGTATATTATGTTTACCCCTGGGAGCATACAGGTGATAAAAAAGTAAAATAAGTAAAAGCAAGAATGAAAAAAATGTAAAAAATATGTGGAATTTACAGGAGATTTATGTCTAATTTCAAACAGACCTAGAAAGCGAGATTTTGAAAGGACATTTGAAAGCTTTGTGAAAAGAAGTACTCGACATTGCAAAAGTTTATGACAAAAGGGGTTTATGGACTGGTATCTGGGACTGTAATATTGCGTTAAAAACAGAAAGAGAAAAGAATTATACATATAACAAGCATGATAAATGTGAAGAGGAATAGGGAGGTTGTAAAATACTGGTAAGAGCACAAAACATGTTTTTGTGGAAATGAAGGACATTTGATAAGTAACTGTGACAAAAGAAAATGTTATTTTTGTAGGGAAATTAGACATGATGCAAAAAATGTAACTTGAAATGTGATAAAAATTCATGGGCTTACAAAAGGGGTAGGTATATAACTGAAGTTGATTATTTTACAGTATCAGAAAGTTTAGTTATAGGAGAAGCGGGTAGTTGAAACAGAATTTTCTGATCATCCTGTTATACGGTTAGAGATAAGAAAAGGAATATATAAAAATAGGCAAAGGAATAAAAAGGATAAATGAGAAAGCATGGCATGAAGAAGAAAAGAGATTAGTAATACAGTTATGGATATATCATATTATTATTAGACCATTTTATAAAAAATAGGTCTGAATGGTGGATGATATTAAGGAAAACATTAAAATTTGTTTTTTACAGTAGCACTATAATATGAGAAAAGTAGAGAAAGAAAAATATAAAATAACATATAATAATGCATTGGATGATTTAGAACATAATGATAGGAAGTATTTCACAAAGGAAAAGAATTATATGAAATAAATCAAGAAAAAATACAAGAATTGTTATATAAGCAAAGATATTTTAAATGGAGGAAAAAATAGTATCAAGTTACTTAAGTAGATTAGTGAAGGAAGTTGGTAGTGTAATGAGAGAAATAAAACATGCAAGAACTCAGGAAAAGACTATGAGTAGTGTAGTAGAATATGCACAATAAATATTTAAAGAAAAAAGAAGGCAGTGAAAAAACATGGACCCTGAGATTCAATAAACTTCATGTAGGCTTCATTCAAATCTTACATGGAATTCTCATGTGTGCAAGGTGATGCGCAGTGAGCAGCAGCACTCAATGCATGTTCATGACACACAGCGTTTAAACATAAATAAGCACAGTTTTGTGGCTAGCAAAGTGTTGCTGGCTAGTAAACCATGTAAGCCAACATGCATAGCAATCCTGTTTAAGTCAGAGGAAAAAAGGTCCATGGTTTGTGCGAAAGCCACAATGATCACCAGGGCTTAATAAATAATAGTTGTTATAGCTCTCAATCTCTTAGTGCAAGACATCTGGACAAAGCCCAAAATAATTGGGGACAATGACCCAGAAATAGGGACAGATCTGACATACCTGGTCTTTAGAAATGTGCTAGAATAACAAGGGGCTTGTGTTAAGATACATTTTTTGAAGGATATGATGTATGTAACTCAAATGTATGTAACTATTGAGTCACAGTTCTGAGATCACCCCATTGATATGGCGCAAAACCACAAATTTGATAAGGAACACACCAAAAGATATATATGGCAACAATCCAGACAGTTCTGTTAAAATCTGGACAGTTCAGAGATATGATGGTTATGCATATGGTCCAAACACAGTACAGGACAGTGTATACAGTGCACAGTATTATGAATCTCATTCCTGGCATTCTGTACTGAAGTTGTGTAAATGATCTGTAAAGGTACATGGACTGCCAAGTAAAATAAAACCCCCAGGGAAGTGTGTGTATTCAATAGGGACACACGGATGAATTATAGGAATGAACATAGGGAAATAGAACAGGTGGGGGCATGTCAATGGAAGACAGTTGTAGCAGCAACACCAATCACATATCAATATGGTACAGTATGGACTGCACAGTGAAAATGTGTATTATGTGACTGCCACACAAGATGACATAACAATGGGAAGATGTATATGTGAGATAAGCATCCTTGCTTGAACAATGCAGAGGACATCTATCGGGGATGTTATATGCAATTGCGGTAGGGTGCATATTGTGAAACTGTGCAAGCTGATTTGCCTGAATATGAGTGCAATCTCAGCAGAAGTCTCCAGCAAGTGGGACATAGGTAAAGGTTTATCGGCAACATTAAAAAAGCAAACACAATCATGGACAATATCAGAATAATACCACAGTAATCTCTTGTCTTTGACATAGCATATGTGCTTTAGAGTGATCGGAGATGATTCTGCACAAACACACTTGTACAACTTTATGACATGTCTGCACCCTATGAGGATAATCACACACACTGTTGTGGCACCATAACATCTACTGAAGGTGTTAGAGGGATGCTGCTCTACCTGTATGCAACATTATAATCAATACAGACTAGATGACTGGTGTATATGGCATATATATACATATGGCACAATCTATACTGTCACAAATGTTATCCATGCCATTAACGTTGTCAAACAACTATGTATGTGCTGCGTGCATCACCAGAACAAGTAGCACACATGCATGTGGTGTAATAACGTGATGGGTATTCTGCACCATCAGACAGTAATGTTTATGCCACAAAAAGAATACCTATGTATGGCCAATAAGATGTGTGATAGTTCACTGTGACAAAGGTGCTACACTTCAGTTACACATCACTGGAAGATGTGTAGGGAGGTACATGAACAAGGGTGCATTGTACACTGTTATTGGTGTGATGAAGGCTATGAACTATGGAGGTATTATGGTCTCTGATGTGGATGTCCTTCACAAGCTCCGTAGTTGTGTCACATACAAGGGAGTAGTCAGCACTATGACAACATGCTGGTGGATGTTCCACTTAGCATCTACCCCAGGACACAGGTCACATGCCAATGGTCTGATTATAGTATGTGATGCCTACATTATACTTGGGTTGTGTGCTTGTTTCCTGAAGTAACAAATCATCCCATGTCTTCATGTCATTGCAGGTGTTGTTATGGCTATGGCAGAAATCTTTGGTGTGTGTTGTTAATACTTCTGTATTATACTAATATCACATTTGGAGTCAATGATTGCCTACAATCTGTAGTCCTTCAGACAGCTGTTTGGACACAGGATGTGTGTGTCATCTGTGATGTCTGTCACTTAAATAACGGACAGAAAAGGGCCTAGCAGACAGCCTTGATGTAGCAACATGATCACTGAACCTGAGATATAGGTTACTTCACAAATTTCAACATATTTCACATATTTCAACATATTTAGATGCCACGTGTGTGATACAGTGGTGTACCCACTTGGTGATATAGGTGTACATGTCCACATCTGACAGTGTTGAGTGAATACCTCAGTGTGGATTTGTGTCAAATGCCTCAGGCTTGTCAAGTTCAAAAGGATAATAGTGTTGTCATCATGCATGCTCTTGATGACCTCTGTGAGGACATCTAACAGACATAACAGACATGATGTAGCATTAACAACTCACACAGGTCTTTTGTGCACCACCAGGATATCACAAGTGTTCATTTAGAAGAGATCCATGATGACATTTTGGTCTACCTCACAGATGAGCAGAGTCAGGATGTGTCTATACATGCATGCATCAGGTGCTGCACACCCCAACTCAGATAGATGCATGTTGATGTGTACCCTTCTACAGGAACATAATCTGTGTGGAGGGCATGTTAAAGTGTGTATTCAACTGTGTCAGGAAGGTGTATGTGATGAGTTATGTGATAGGTGCTGTATGATGCTGTCACAGCCCATTGATTCTATGTGACAGGCCCAGATAAAGGTAAGACAATGCATACTGGCTATCCTCAACTGGCCTAGGGTTTGAACACAAATCTCCCATGCAGTTATCATTGAGAAACTCTCCCATCTGGGAATTAAACCTTATATCCCCAGATGGGTAATCAAATGGCTCACTGACAGAACATGTACTGTGAAAGTTGGTAAATCAACCTGTACTAACAGAGCTCTCATCATTGGCATACCCCAGGGATCTGTGACTGTTTGGAATCTATTTCTCAACAGTTCAGGCTAAAGTATACGGCCTTTGTCTTACAACATTTGCTGATTCTTGCATACCGGGTGCAATCACTGAGTTCACCTATGATGATAACATACTACAGGAGGGGCTAACACAGACAAATGACTGGTGATAAAGCCATGCAGTCTACAAATAAATGCAAAAACCTGTCTTTATTTTGTCCTTCTGCAAAGTGGAATTCCCTGTTAATTACAGCATTAACAACATTCCTGCTATGCCTAAACCCAGTGATGGAAGCACTGGGAACAGACATAAATAGCAATCTAAACTTTGACCACCGAGTGTCCACACTGGTATTGAAAGCTTACATTTTAACATTTTAAATAATTCACATGTTCAGTATTTATTATGTTAAAGTGTATTTATTTCTCTTAACATTTTCTACTATATCTAGTTTTTAGTATTTAATTACACATATTTATTGTTTTAACACATTCAACATATTTAAATATTTATTGTACATTGTCATTTTATGAAGCAGTGCTTATATATAGTGTGTTTTTAGGGTGGTGTGTTCCAAGAACCTTTTCAGTTTGTATATTTTGTCTGCTTTTTAAATTCAGTGACTGTAAATATTGCGCTTTTAATGACATAACTGATTAGTTTATAACTTTGTGGAACTTCCTGTTTGAACTGTATAAGAAGGAAGTAACTATGTGGGGTAAATTGTCTGATGAAGTCTAGCTCTTTCTGGATGAAAGCGCTCATGCTTGGATTTTTTTGGTCTGAAGTTAATAAAGTGGATTCTGCATTCTACAACTGTGTGGTGATTGACAGCCTGCATTACTTTGAGTGGGTTCAATCCAGCTACTTCTTCTGGCTTTTGTGTTTATATGCTTCAGTTTGTGCTTTGTGGCCTTTCTGTAATATGTTAACATCTTTGAAGGACTCTAAATGATTGCACCCAGTTGACAGTCATCTGCAAATTTGGTAAGCTACAGGCCATCTTCCTTCACTTGGACTTCAGACAAATATTTGCCAAACACTAGAGGGCTCAGCACAGATCCTTGTGGTACTCTACTGATATCTGCTCTACTGGTGGAGGTGAACTCCCCAAATTTGACAGTGTGCATTCTGTCAGTGAGCCAGTTGGCTACCCATCTAATAATGTATGGGTTAATCCCCAGATTGGAGAGTTTATCTATGATACCTGAATGGGAGATTATGTCAAAGGGCTTGGTTAAATCAAGATAGGTGGGTGGCCTGTTTTCCCTCATGCAGGGCTTTGGGGTCATTATCAAAGAAGTCCACTAGGTTTAATAAACAAGATCAGCCATTGACAATACCAATATAGGTTGTATCAAGAGTGTTGAAGGCCACCTATGTCCTTGTGGATAAGGTCCATGATGAATCTTTCCATAGTCTTGCTTATGGATCAATAGTTCCCAGGGTCAATTGATGGATGTGTAGGCATGTTTAACTATGAAGCTAGTTTTAGTTTTGCATGTTACCAGAGTGGCATGCATTGCATATCACACAACATTTGATATTAATGTATGTGATGTAGTTTAAATATTTGTGAAAAAGTACTGGAGACACATGGGTCGCAGTGCATGGGGGTGGCAACACATGGCTGCATTGTAAATATGTGACATATTGTTCAGTGTAAGTTTCCACATGTAGTTTTGTGGCATAAAGAATAAAATGAACAGTAAATAGCAGTAATACATACTAAATTTGCCTTGGCATAGTGCAGTGGTGAGCAGTGGGTTTGTGCAATGTTTGGCAAAGTGTTTGTGCATGTAAGATACACATTTTCATTAATTTTCCCTGTTTGCACATAGTTAAGCAGTGTGCAAATGTAAGCCACTTTGCTAAAATGCTGAAAGTTAGTACCGAGTTTATGAAACACACCTGCTACTTAGCTGATTTTGTGGCAGCAGGTGTAAATGCATTGATGCATTTATTTTTGAACCCAGATGATACTATGTTCAGATCTAGGTGTATCTAATACATTTAAATAAATAATGATAATGCAATAACATTATTCTGTACAGTAGATTCAGCATGTATTACTTTGTGTTGGCATAGTGCAGCGGGATTAAGCGGCAGTGATTACAGGTAACTGCAGCATTACTGAGCCACTCACCATTGCTTAGCATTGGTGAGTGATGCCAAACTCCGCACAAACACGGAGGACAAAAAGTGAAGGGATCCATTGCTTTTTCTGCTACTTATGTGTGTTGTGTATGATTCCATTTTTTGAGCAAATTATAGGTGCTAATATGGGCAGATAGCAAAGTGGTAAAATGGGGAGCAAGCAGGGGGAAGAACAAAGGGAAAGCAAAACAGGAATGTGCAGGAGGGAAGTAAGTAAGAACCATAGCTATCCATTTCTTCAATGGTAAAAAATGATAATATGTGAAGAATATTAGCTGAATTTTGACTGTCACCTCCAGAGAGATGGGTAACAACAAAGTAATCATATTGTATAGTCAATTGAACCAACTCAATTATGTCAAGAAGACATGTGTGCGAAATGGAGAGCTTCATATGGGACAATTGATTTTTTTTGTGGGACAAGTGTCCATTTTTCTTTTTTTAATTCAGTAAGAGAGGATTGCTGGGTAAGGGACATAAATATTTCTGGGTCAGGTAAGTTGGGTAGGTGAGGAAGCAAATGCAAACAAGACAATAAGACAAGAGACAGGGATGTTGAGGGACACTAAAGGTTGGGGTACGCCATGTTTGGGGTGAAGGAGAGAACACCACAGGCTCATTCCTGTCAAACATGGAGACAGCAAGAATTGATTCTTCACCCACTGAACTGTCATCACTGTTTTCTTACTCTGCTGGTGGCTGAAGTACCTGATGTCTTCTCCTCCTATGGAAAATTTTGGATAGCAGCCTCTCCAATCAGCATAGGTGTACACCACTGGTGTGGTACATGTCCCTAACACCAACCCTGGCAACTTCTGGTGGGTGATGAAATCACCAACTCTGTCACTGTTCCTGGAGGGTACCACTGTACCAGCTGCTTGGGCAGTACTACCTGAGGGCACATGTAGTGTAGAGGCAGCAGAGACAGTGCTGCCAGTTTGGTTGCCAAACATGCTGGGCATTAATACTGGAGCCTGTAGGGCAGGGGGAGGCTGATCCATGGGGGTTGACCTATCTCACTGTGCTGTGTAGCATTTAGTGATATGGTACTGATGGATGACATGGAGAAGTTTTGACAACACATAATATAAAATAAAAGATATAAGGTTGGGGTGAGAGAAAAAAGAGATAAAATGAGTACCTTCATATGTGACTTACAATGCATTAATAGTAGTATACAACTATTTTAACTGAAGTATTACATTTAAGTATACATGCTAACAAATATACCCTATAACTACAGATTGTTGAAAGCAATCTTTGAAATATACATATATTGCACATATGTGCTCCAATTATACAGATTATAGTTAACAGCATGGCATTTATACCACTTTTATGGAATTTAATTTAATGCAAATATTTGTTAAAGAAATCCAGTGCTGTATGTTTTTTACTCATGGTATTTGAACCCAGAACCTGTGACTACAGTCTTATATTATAAATATCCAATAATATTTATTTTATAATATAAAATAAAAGAGTACCTTCATTAGGTGGTAACAGTGGTACCCTCCAATAAATATCCCAGACTCATGGACACCCCACTTCTTCACCATAAACTTGGCAGCTTTCCCATGTCTAACACCAACCTAGAGCTATGGAAAATGATGCTTTCCTACCAAATCCAGTTATTATGTTAACTGGTGTGCAAACCCGAGCATTGATGCAACCACTTTTGCACAATGTTAAGCAGAGTGCAGCAGTGCCAAGCAGGGAGGACATAAATACTTGAAACTGGAAAGTTAATCCTGTATTTGGCCTTAGTTTAGGGGTGGCTGGTGATGTAGCTTGGAGATATATATTGGAAATTAGGAGGTAACTGTTAGGTGAGTTAAGCTTGCAGCCATGCACTGGGGGCATAAATGGCATGACTTGACACATTTGTTTTTGCCTTTATACACTTATTAAAATGATTTTCCAGTGTGGGATTCAAACCTAGGTATAAGTGACAAAACATTTCTTCCATATCTTTGATTTTCTGTCTTTGCCAAAGAAGAAGTACTACTGCTCAGAAATAGTCAGGGATCATTCATAAATACAGGTGACAGTTTGAGGTGTTACACATGTATGTATGTGACCTGACAAGGTTCTTGTATACAGATCCAAATGTGAATGTGTCTTATATAATTGTATAAGTCATGCAAGTGAAGATAGAAGAATTATACTTACAGAAATACAGTAGCCAGAATACCCTCCTTCATACATCTGATAAACCCAATAAGGGTGTCTTATCCCTTATATATATAATTCATATCAACTCCACTATTTAAAGTGCTATAACTGAGAGTCAATATAATGAAAAATGGAACAACAGTAAAAATGTATGAAATATCCTGTATTAGAGCCCAGGACCATGTGTATTGCAGTCCTACACTTAGGTGAGTTGCCACAATGATGTTGAAATAATGCTTGTCGATTTTTTATATCATTGCTATAAACTGCACTATCACAAAAGTAAAAATAGGTTGCACACTCTGTACTAGAAACCAGGACCATCTGTACTCCAGCCCTACACTTACACCTGCAGCCACATGACATTTCCATAATTTCCTACTCAAGAATTTTAAGTTGTCTGTGTTAACTCCCGTGCAATGCAGCTTAGCATGTTTGTGTGGTGCCCAACAAAATTAATTGAATGTATCCGTTTTCAGTTATTGGCTGTCTGAGTCCTGTCTGCAGGTCTTAGGGAACTTTGCTAGCTGCTGCACAACACCGGGTAGTGCCGCTAAGCTAAGTTGCATAAAAGAAAGCAAACATTGTAACAATGTATTTTTTGACCTTTGCCCTTTTACTGTCACCCTGTCTGCATGTGTTCTGTCTGCTTTTTGGGTGGCCCACTAGTCCAGTTTACATACTGCTAAGAATCGCAGAGACAAGATAAGCACAGCCAAATTTGACTTTCATTTTTCTCTGTTTCCTTGTTTGCACTAAGCCACACACCGCACAAATACTGGCATTAAAAATATGTAGTACCAGATAAGAAGAAAAGGTGAAATACTGGAATTTAAAATGAGATATAGAGGAAGAATATGATTCTTCTTTAGCTGTGAACATTAGAAATAAGGTGCACACTTTTATTTATTTGCACCTGTGGATGATAAGCATCACTGATTTTTATACCTATGGTCTTCCTTCTCCCCAAAAAAGGCAAAAACAATGTATGCCATTATGACTGTTTTATTGAATAACAACTATACACAAACACGACTAGTTAACTTGCTGTCATAATATTACAGTGAACAACATGTGAAAATATGATTAACACAAACTGAACTTTTCTATTAATTGTCAGTTTTCTATTAATTGCCAGCCCTTGCTGGCCAGTTTCCCCCAACAGAAACTCGGTGGCATACACATTGCCTCCTCAAATCAGCCACGAATCTCAATTTTACCTGCTCAAAATTCTCCACTCCTTGTTAGAGACCAAATTAGCCTCTGGCTCAGAAAGGCATGAGGGAAGAAAAGAGGGGAATGAGGCCACAAAATGGCCTTTGCCAACTACTAAGCATTTTTTTTTAATTGTATCAGTGTTTAAGTATCTAAACAGGGGGGATATCCAATCATCCATGTAAATAGGTTTGCCAAGTGACAGGGGAATGAACCACTACTCCACCATCTTATGTCAGCCTGATCTTGAGCTGACTATGGCATTTTTGCAAAATAAATAAATACATAAATAAACAAATAAATAAATAAAACAAAATAAAAATGGTTTACTAAAAATGTTAAAATTTCAAGGCTTCTGATGGATTTCTTGGACTTCTTAAAAATCATTTTGATATCACTAGGTTTCCAATTGTTATTTGCTTGATTCAGAAAGATGACTGAAATATTGTTTCCAGTGTTTAAAATGGATTATGCTGAAATTCCCAGAAATAAAGCAATTTTGCAATTGGGAATTTTTTAAAAACACTAGATCATTCTACAGAATAGATATAACATATGTAACTGTCACTCATTTACAACGGTGAATTTGAATGAACTCAGGCAATGTCTTTGAACTATAATAAAGGAAAGAATGTGAAAAAAATAAATAGAAAAAAAAAGCCATCACGTTGCTTCCTGTTCTATTTCACAGCCATCATTCTGGATCCAAAATAGATGTGTTGGGTTAATATATCTAATCAAACACAGCCTAAGTGTAATGATATATGATTAAACCATCTCCATCAAGGATCATAAACCAAATAGGCTAGCAGCAAGAATACACAGCAAAAGATCTCCTGTGGCACAAATCACTGCTGATCCCCCACCAAGAACACTGCTAAAATTCTTTAACTTTTTTCAACAATGTCCACTGAATAAATAAAACATATATTACTAATTGAAGACTGCAACAACTCCTCTGTCCTTCAAACCACAAGATAAGCGACTTTGCTCAAAATATTTAATTGATAAATTTTGCAAGAAAATACAACTAAATTAAAGGTGTTTCACAACTGCAAAGGTAATAATAATAATGCAAAATAATAATATAAAATAGCAAACAGATAAAGAGAAAAAAATATGCACTTTATTTACAAAGATCCCTAAAATGTGAAACTTAAATAATGACAAATAAGAGATAGGTGACTCATTCTCCACCAGTTCTCAGTCATATGATTAAATGACCAGCTAGACCAAATCTAATCTCAGATAACTATGCCTTCCATGTCCTTTTAATCACAAGTATCTAAAACAAAATCAACAATATTAGCATACTTTTTCCCTTCCTTAGGGACCATTGCTTACATTACATTCTCTTTTTAACTACATGCAAGTTGATACCACACATAAGTTAATCAACTTCCGACCCAAATGCCAGAGTATTTTATTATCAGTAAATGATCAAAAAGTATCTCCTGGAACTCAGTCCTATCAGAAGTAATCGAGACTGTAGCCCCATTCTTCACCAAAGAACTACTCCATCTGCAAGACAAGCACTTCCCTCGGGTTACCCAGACACCTCAAAAGTACTTCAAACAAATGACTGTTCAAAGAACATAAATCCACCTACAAACTCAGGGTAACACATGGTCCTTCTGGAAACAAAATCCATCCTCAAAACAAACACCACAAACAATGCATACAACTTAGAGATATAGCTAAAGAGACTACTAGGAGGCAGAAGACCAACTTCCTCCAGTACCAACAACACACTGAAATACAGAAGAATTACTGAATGATCACAACAAAAACACCCTGACAAACTAAACACCACCACTCCAAGCTATATGGCCTATTAGCTCTAGCACATTATTTCCCAAAATAATCCTCCTCCTTTTCCATATAATCATTAATCACCTTTTTTCCCATTTTCAACATGTAGCTGATGTGTTACATCAATTGTCACCATCTCTCTTGATTGATTGTTACTTCCCTACCTTCTTCAACAGGCATGCCTGATTGTTATAGGTTATGTCTCATGCAACCCATCCATCTCTTTGCTGCATGCTCTTGTTACCTCTTGTCTTCTTACTGTTTCTCCCAAATCTTTTTCAAGAGATCTTTTGTTCCACTGCATACCGATATTCTTTACAAAACAAACATACTAACATCCAAAACGACAGCCTCCTGTACAAACTCTAACCTACTGACTTTACTACCGAGAACTTCTTTTTTACAATAGATAAATGGCATAATATCCTAACATATTTCAAAGATATCTCTGAACATATATCTCTCTTTTTAGTAACTGTACATATTCAGTTTCAGTACAAACAATGATTGACATTTCAGCTGTATCCCCTAAACTGTACATGCAATTTTACTATAAATAGATATCTAATTCGTACTGAAAAATGCTACAATGCTTATTAATAGACGGATGTAAAGTGAATATCTTCTCTATTTTGTAATTGTAAAATGTATAGTGTTTTTTCCCTGTACATTGCAAAAGCGCAACTTTATTGCTCTACTTATGTAACTCTTCCAAAACAAAACAACAAATAAACAAAGAGAAAGCAGGATTGGTGATTCTGCTACATTAATGGAAAAATCACAATGGTAACAATGGCAAGCACTTTCATCCATATACAAAGGACTTCATCAGAATTGTTAATAAAACTGCCAAGCAGCTTTAAATATTAAACAACAGCCAATCACAGCACCCGTAACATATTATTGAGTTCATTCTTAAAAACATAAAGCATAATAAAAAAATAGTTACAATTTTTGTGTGCTGCAACTTTAAAAATAATACAAATAAACCTTGTTGGATACATCCCAACATGCATTGAACTAAACATAAATTTTCATCAAACTTATTATCCATAAACATATAGAAATATTTAACTAAAATTTTTAAAAATGTATGCCGAACTCTTAACCACAACAATCCCTAAATAATAATTAGAGCTTACTAGTTCTTGTCTTTAAAACACTAGCAAAACAGATATTATTGTCACTGAGGTCAGGGGGGAACTGAGGCATTAAACCTTATCTGCCAAACCAGTTCTTTGAATTCCAGCAGACTATCAAAATCACCGCATCTATTGACCCTCACCACCTTATCAATAGAAAAAGTACAAATTTCTTAAAGTCAATACAGTGTGCACAATGCCTATTAAGGGCATTAGAGATTTATTCTTTTTGATATAATGCAGGTTTTCTATGATTTTTTCTTTTAACTTCCTGTTGGTTTCACCAACAAAAAAATGCATTACATACTGAACAGGTTGCAAGGCAAACTACCTATGAACTGTTGCATTACATCTGCTTGGACATGCAAGGGTCCTATCAAAACCTTCCGCTGTGACATAAGGTCCTTGTGAATGCATCTTCAATATCTACAACACCCACAAACATTCATGCGAATAGGTCAAGCTTTGACATGATTACTGCCTGTGTTGTTGTCCAACAAATTCTTAATAGATTAACTAACCATTTCATATCAGAATTAAACACCAAGTTCCAAGTTTTCTTAGAGACCCAACATATTTATGTACATCTTTGCTATAGGGAATTATAAATGGTAAACTATCTGGTGTTAAAGCAAACTTAGTGTCAACTGAGGTCCCTAACAAAGTGCTGGCAGCAGTCTGCTCTACCTTTAACTTGAGAATAGGTGCACATTTATTGTGTTACCCTCTTAAAATTTTATTCTTGACATCATCTGACAGTGTTACTGGATAACCCCTATCCACAAACAGGGTATTTAAATATTCTAGTTTGCCTTCAAAAGCATTGTCAGTAGTAGTTAGTCTGGATAAACAGACCATTTCATCTTTTACTATTCCCCTCTTTTGATGCAGGGGATGACAATTAGTAAAATGCAAATACAAATTAGAGACTGTCTTCTTGTGATAAATGGCTGAGGTATAACAGTTTAAAACTAAGTCTTTGGTACTTATAACCTATGGGTTGTGACACCCCTGCACTGGCCCAATAATAAAGGAGCCTCAGTCCTCACCACTAGTACCATTGAGGGACGTGCACATTGGGAGGATTGCAAGTACACACACAGTAAAGTACAATTTACCTTAAGAGCACACAGAGATCACAGTCAGTCTGGGGCTGGTTTCTGCCTCTTTCTCCAGATCCTCAGTAAGACTCCCCACTGGCACAGCTATAGAGTTGAGTCCTTAGTCAGGGTTCCAAGCCAAGTCCTCCTGGCACTCTCTCTGTCCAACCAGTGCTTTGCGTCCTTACCCAAGTAGCTGACACAAACACAAACTTTGAGATTTGATTTATACACAAACACACCACTGGGAAAGGCTGGCACAGGTTTACTAGCTATAACTCCTTCTGTCCAGACCATAAGGTAGTTATCACTGCCACCAGAACACCTTATCAGCCACTTTAAGGCCCTTCCCAAAGGATGACTAGTCTTACTGTGTAATGTCACTATTATCCAAATGGTAAGTGTGACCAACAGCAAGTCTATTGGAGTAGCCTATACAGTGTCACCAAAGACATATGGAAGTACTCTAAGAGCTTAAATATCTCTAAACAAACTAGCCACAATTAAAAGGTTTAAATACATTTAATAATAAATAATAAAAGAATAGGCAATACTCAATAACTCAACACAGTGACTATAGAGTTCAGAAGTACAGGAAATATTTTAAAACAACATTGCGAGACAGTCTCACATAAATACAGAAAACATCTAAACTAATCTTACTATATTCCTATCTATCTCTTAGAGAGATTACTGTAATCTAGTACTTACTGTTAGTAAGGCAGCAGTGCTAAAGATAGGATGTTTCTAGGTCCAAAGACAAAGGCAAAATGCACAGACGTTCTGTGAGAGATAGTTCTTAAATTAATAATACACATTACTGCTGGGTCAGCCAGATGACATCACTATTTTTCACCTGCATCCAGTTCCCAGGCTAAACAGAAACCAACAGAATTTAACACTTCTCTGTGAAAAATACTTATCTCTCAGAAGTTTTTGCCTAGAACTGGATGTCATAAAGCAATTAACAATTTTACATTTGAAACCTAGTAATTATTTTTGTTTCCAGACAATAGGAAAACCCCTAGATGTAGACATCCTGTCTTCTTGCTTTATTAACTAACTTTATAGCACATCGTAAAACTCTTTACTTATCAACTTATTTTGCCAACGAAGTTACCAGGGAACTCCAACTCAAAAAACACACCAAAGAACAAAAATAGTTCCCCAGTACAAAAAGTCACGATCCACGTAATGCAAACTATTTATTATAATAAAAAATGAATACAGTTGAGCGCTTTCATCTAACCATTATAGATTTCATCAGAACAAATAAACAACTCAGTATACACTCTTTAAATACTTAAAAAAAATGCCAAAATGTAACCATCTGACCAATTATACAATTAATATTTAAAAACATACTAGTTCATATCCCATCCACTTTAAAAAATTATTAAACAACTTTGTGTATAAATTATATACATGTTCCCTACATAATCACTTTGTAGATGTAAAAAGAATATATAAAAAAATATACATAATGTATAATAAATTGTATAACAAATGTCTATAAAATCATTCCTGTAATATATTGAACCATTAGATTTGCATTATGAATTTACATGAAAAATTATAATAAAAAATTACATAAATGTAAAAGTATGAACCACTATAATTTCCTTAAAAAATGTAGGAAATATAAAATACCTAATAATACATGTTGTAAACTCAAGATACCTGTATTCAGATATAACATGAACATAGAGTATACATACAAAACATACCCATCCATCAAGGTATATTATGATACAAGAACACTTCCCCTTAACTATTATATACCTATTTTTACTTATATCATACCATTAACAATGGTTTAGTTGGAATATACTCATTAATACCCAGGTAATTGGCTGCATTAAGCCTAATCTGCCACCTAATCTCTCTTTCGCCCAGTATGGCTTTGATATTACCCCCCCTAGGATTGCTACAGACCACATCTAAAATAGCAAATTTAAATGTACTGCAACCAGGACTGTCTTCTATATGTCTGAATAAAGCATTATTTGACGTCTAGAAGGGATGATATGATAAAGGAGATGGAATACATTGGGAACCTATTTAGACATAGGGGTTACCCTGAATCATTGGTTACAGATGTCACGCAATATGTTATTCTAGGATGGGGGAAAAGGTATCCACCCCTATTAGGGATGGAATTCAATAAAGGCCGTGGGAGGCCTGGGATCTCTGCCAACAGCAGGTATCAAAAAGCTTGTATACTAGAGTATGGACAGTATGTTGGGAAGCTTAGAGAAATATTGGATTCCAACTGGAACATATTGACTAGTGATGATGGGATCAGTGAAAAGATTGGGGATAGACCAAGGTTTGTGTATAAGACTGGGAGGAATTTGAAGAGTATAATAGAAATGAAAACCAATTATGGTAATAATATTGGGAATAGTAGGTTGAAAGGGACTAGACAATGTGGACATTGTAATCAATGTCAGTATATATTATTAGAAGACAAGATAATTTTGGAGAACAGTTTAAAAAGTACTATTACATTGAGAAGAGGAAATTGTCAGACACAGCATGTAGTATACATAGGGAAGTGTACCACCTGTCCTAGTTTTTATGTTGGAAAGACGGATAGAAGGCTACGCAACAGGATCTATGATCATTTGTACTGCATAAGGAAGAAAGACAAAAATAATGCTTTATTGCATAATGCAAATCTAATGGTTCAATATATTACAGGAATGATTTTATACACATTTGTTATACAATTTATTATACATTATGTATATTTTTTTATATATTCTTTTTACATCTACAAAGTGATTATGTAGGGAACATGTATATAATTTATACACAAAGTTGTTTAATAATTTTTTAAAGTGGATGGGACATGAACTAGTATGTTTTTAAATATTAATTGTATAATTGGTCAGATGGTTATATTTTGGTGGTTTTTTAAGTATTTAAAGAGTGTATACCGAGTTGTTTATTTGTTCTGATGAAATCTATAATGGTTAGATGAAAGCGCTCAACAGTATTCATTTTTTATCAACTTATTTTCTTAGAGTTTTGCAAGTTAACTCTGTATGTTCCAGCATCTGCTATTTCTGTTCTTTTCCAATAGGGTTCACTGCAGTTACATTATTGAAGCTCAGTACATAACATACAGTTCAACACACACTTCTGCACCAGTAGTTTAATATCCACATAACATATAGTTCTCTTACATTTGTAAGACAAGCCTATGGATCATATTAATATTCACAAATGACATATGATTATTTACAAAATTCAAAACAGCTGGGCTGGTGGTATAACATTTTTATATAAATCATATTAATATTTTCAAGTGACATATAATTATTTACAAAATTCTAGCCAGCTGGGCTGGCAGCATTTTGGTTTGTCACACAGGTAATTAATCCTGAACAAATCAACACAATAAGTGAGCTTTAAAAACAGGTTCAAGGCAACTACCATGTACTTTTAAGGTCCTTGTGAATGCATCTTTAATATCTACAACACCCACAAACATTCATGCGAATAGGTCAAGCTTTGACATGATTACTGCCTGTGTTGTTGTCCAACAAATTCTTAATAGATTAACTAACCATTTCATATCAGAATTAAACACCAAGTTCCAAGTTTTCTTAGAGACCCAACATATTTATGTACATCTTTGCTATAGGGAATTATAAATGGTAAACTATCTGGTGTTAAAGCAAACTTAGTGTCAACTGAGGTCACTAACAAAGTGCTGGCAGCAGTCTGCTCTACCTTTAACTTGAGAATAGGTGCACATTTATTGTGTTACCCTCTTAAAATTTTATTTTTGACATCATCTGACAGTGTTACTGGATAACCCCTATCCACAAACAGGGTATTTAAATATTCTAGTTTGCCTTCAAAAGCATTGTCAGTAGTAGTTAGTCTGGATAAACAGACCATTTCATCTTTTACTATTCCCCTCTTTTGATGCAGGGGATGACAATTAGTAAAATGCAAATACAAATTAGAGACTGTCTTCTTGTGATAAATGGCTGAGGTATAACAGTTTAAAACTAAGTCTTTGGTACTTATAACCTATGGGTTGTGACACCCCTGCACTGGCCCAATAATAAAGGAGCCTCAGTCCTCACCACTAGTACCAGTGAGGGACGTGCACATTGGGAGGATTGCAAGTACACACACAGTAAAGTACAATTTACCTTAAGAGCACACAGAGATCACAGTCAGTCTGGGGCTGGTTTCTGCCTCTTTCTCCAGATCCCCAGTAAGACTCCCCACTGGCACAGCTATAGAGTTGAGTCCTTAGTCAGGGTTCCAAGCCAAGTCCTCCCAGCACTCTCTCTGTCCAACCAGTGCTTTGCGTCCTTACCCAAGTAGCTGACACAAACACAAACTTTGAGATTTGATTTATACACAAACACACCACTGGGAAAGGCTGGCACAGGTTTACTAGCTATAACTCCTTCTGTCCAGACCATAAGGTAGTTATCACTGCCACCAGAACACCTTATCAGCCACTTTAAGGCCCTTCCCAAAGGATGACTAGTCTTACTGTGTAATGTCACTATTATCCAAATGGTAAGTGTGACCAACAGCAAGTCTATTGGAGTAGCCTATACAGTGTCACCAAAGACATATGGAAGTACTCTAAGAGCTTAAATATCTCTAAACAAACTAGCCACAATTAAAAGGTTTCAATACATTTAATAATAAATAATAAAAGAATAGGCAATACTCAATAACTCAACACAGTGACTATAGAGTTCAGAAGTACAGGAAATATTTTAAAACAACATTGCAAGACAGTCTCACATAAATACAGAAAACATCTAAACTAATCTTACTATATTCCTATCTATCTCTTAGAGAGATTACTGTAATCTAGTACTTACTGTTAGCAAGGCAGCAGTGCTAAAGATAGGATGTTTCTAGGTCCAAAGACAAAGGCAAAATGCACAGACGTTCTGTGAGAGATAGTTCTTAAATTAATAATACACATTACTGCTGGGTCAGCCAGATGACATCACTATTTTTCACCTGCATCCAGTTCCCAGGCTAAACAGATACCAACAGAATTTAACACTTCTCTGTGAAAAATACTTATCTCTCAGAAGTTTTTGCCTAGAACTGGATGTCATAAAGCAATTAACAATTTTACATTTGAAACCTAGTAATTATTTTTGTTTCCAGACAATAGGAAAACCCCTAGATGTAGACATCCTGTCTTCTTGCTTTATTAACTAACTTTATAGCACATCGTAAAACTCTTTACTTATCAACTTATTTTCTTAGAGTTTTGCAAGTTAACTCTGTATGTTCGAGCATCTGCTATTTCTGTTCTTTTCCAATAGGGTGCACTGCAGTTACATTATTGAAGCTTAGTACATAACATACAGTTCAGCACACACTTCTGCACCAGTAGTTTAATATCCACATAACATATAGTTCTCTTACATTTGTAAGACAAGCCTATGGATCATATTAATATTCACAAATGACATATGATTATTTACAAAATTCAAGACAGCTGGGCTGGTGCTATAACATTTTTATATAAATCATATTAATATTTTCAAGTGACATATAATTATTTACAAAATTCTAGCCAGCTGGGCTGGCAGCATTTTACTTTGTCACACAGGTAATTAATCCTGAACAAATCAACACAATAAGTGAGCTTTAAAAAACAGTGTATTCTTCCAAGTTTGCCAAAAATGCTACCACTGTTCTACAGACCCCTTCCACAAAATCAGCATATCATCCATAAATCTTTAGTAAGGCTATATCATTGGGGCAAATTTAGATGCAAATACATGTAACCCCTCCTATTTTGCAAGTACTGCATTAGCATAACACAGGGCACATGCCGCTCCCTTCCCTACCCCAGAGCTTTGATGGATATTCACATTCAAAAAAGGCATAATTGTTAATCAAAATCAACTCCACTAATGTTACCAAAATCTAAATTTCTGTAGTAGATAAGGTGTTCTGGAAGCATAAAAAAGACATAAACCATTCTACACCAATAGTATGGGATATAACTGTAAATAAGTTCACCACATCCACTGCGATAAACAAAACACTTTCATCATATGCTAACAAATTCAAACAAACCCATCAAAATTTCTAAGTATCAAACAAGCCTTTGTATTTCACATCTATGTATTTTGTCAAGGGCTCAGTTTTAGTGTTGTTTGCTGTTGGCATACATTTTTAAAAACATTTCAGTTAAGTATTTATGTATGTTATTTATATATAATACGTTTGATAAATATTAATTTTAGTTCTTAAATGCATGCTTGGATGTGTCCAAGCAAGGTTTAATTTGCATTATTTTTACAGTTTCAGTACACATGAATTGGTGCTATTTTTATGGCATATGTTTTTAAGAATGAACTCATCAATTATATATTATGCATTTTGTGATTAATATTTAAGGCTGCTTGACAAATTTATTAACAACTCTGATGAAGTCCTTTGTATATGGACGAAGGTGTTTATTTGCTACCATTATGATTTTAGCATTAAAATAGTGGAATCATCAGTCCTATTTTCCCTTAGTTTATTTGTACATATGTATGTATTTTGTAATATACTCTACACTTGCTATCTGTGATAATTGTGGAAAGTTTCTCCCCAGGCCTCTGTTGAAATTGGGATCACTGTCAGCTGGACTTTCCTGGTAAAAATAGATAGACTAGATAGATAGATAGCTAGATAGATAGATAGATAGATAGATAGATAGATAGATAGATAGATAGATAAATATTCAGATTGTCTCTTTTCTCATCTCTAGCTTCTTCTCAACTATTTGTCTCACTGCAAACATCAAGTCAGTTGTGCTGGATCTTCATCTGATCCTGAACTGCTCATTTCCCATCATGCTATATATTGATCCAACTCTGACCTGCTCATCTTCCATCTTACTTTCTACTTCTCTCATATTTGCTTGCCAATCACCCTTTTCAGTACTTTCATGCAGTGTGACAGGAGCTCGATACCTTTAATCTGCCCACAGTTGTTAATGTCCCCTTTATTCTTATGCACTGGCACTAGAATGCTTATTTACCAATCATCTGGGATACACCTTTCCCTTCATACTGTTGTATAAGTATGCTCTGGGGCCATTTGTACTCTATCCCTCCCAATATATTGACCATATCTGCCATGATCTCATCAGAATCTACTGCTTTCCAGGACATAAATTTCCTTAGTGATGCCTAAAGATGCTGGTGTTTGTCACTCCCCACACACACACACACACTAGGCTCTACCTAGAATTTACACTGCTGCCAGTGACTCCATTTAGGTTTTGGTTGTGTTTGAGATGAAAAAAAAACAGCATATTTTTGGGAGATGGGAGGAACACAAACAGACAGAGAGACACCATGCAAACTCTATACAGACATTGGCCAGAAGGTAGGCTCAAACCTTGTTCTTTGTGCATGATAGAGGAAGACCTAAATTGTTATGCCAATTATATCCTCTGTCTCCCCCTTGCAGCCCCTCAGAATTCCCCAGCAACCTCACCAACTGCCCTATCTCACCTCCACACTCTTATTTTTTCTAGTTCTAAAAACAAAACAATCACCACTAAAGATATCCTAAAGGCTAAAGATCAAACAACTTTAGATTCTCTTCCTCTTAGATAGCCTACTTCCATGATTCATCATTCTCTGTAAACAATATGTTGTAGCACTATTGCTCCACCTGCGCAATTTATGCATCCCAAACAGCACCATACCCACATATGCAAGTGACCAATTTTTAAATCACTATGAAAAATCCCTTCCCAAAAAGGCATCAAAAACTTCAGGTTAATTTCTAAACTTCCCACTACTGGAATAAACTCACAGACCACATCAAAAATAGAGCATGCTCTCCCCACACTAACATGGATTAGCCTAGTAGAAGTACCACAATGGCTCTTCACACACACACTACTCAACAATATTTTATGGAGTATAGGCAATGATCACAGTACTTTTGCAGTGTTTATAGACCTCACTAAAGCCTTTGATCTGATAGAACATTAATTACTGTAATTCACTCATTGAGTCAGGCATATGCCAAGGTTAAGTACTCTAGTTCCACAATTTCCTTACTGATAGACATTTCAAAGTACAGGTAGGGAATGCATCTTGTATCTACATAACTGTTGCAGAATGAGTACAGTTAAGGCTCAATTCTCTCAACTCTATTATTATCACTTTTTGTTAATTCCCTCCCAAATCATCTACCTCAAGCCACCCCATCCTTATGTTCACAGACAATGATCACATCCATTCCATTCTATAATTTAAAAAAAAAACCTTCAAAATGATCTCAGTGCATTATCATTACATCTCTCACACAATATTCTCATACTAAACAGACACACACACACACACACACACACACACACACACACACACACACACACACACACACACAAATAAAGCATGATCTGTAGCAAATGACAAAAACCCTCTACTGTCTCACAAAACTAGTCAACAAAGCATAACCTGAAAAATTACTTAAAAATCATACCATACTTCAGATAAGTTGGCATCAAGCTGGACCATTTCCTGAATGTTCAGGTTCATATCACCAATACTAAATCTGAAATTAATATTTGACTTTACATCTCTGGGCCAAAAATATCACTTTTGTATTACCTGAAAGTTGACTATCAATTGGAGAAAGAGTTTTCCCTACAACACCTAGAATACAACTTCCTTATTATTGCCAAATCCTCAAAGAAAAAAAAAACACTTAAATCTGCAATCCCTCTACAATCAAATCAGTAGATTTATGACATTGTCCCAAAAGAGAATACCATTGCTGAGTCCTGATTAAACAAAATGGCTCCCTATATGACAAATTCTCCTAGCCTGCCTAATCCACAAACTCTTATAACATGAGTCCTTCACTGTCTCTTTTTAAGGCAAACTCTCTCAGAGAGCAACATCCTGAAAAGTTAGGTCAAAATATGTTTTCCCTGTCTCTACCCAATAAAATAAAATAAAAAAACTTGGAAATCACTCCTCCAAACCTAACAGATATCACCCCCTTCTCCAGTTTTACAGATTAGCTAAATTAGCTCAATACATTTTTATACTCATGGTTTTCTGCACAAGGCATTACTTAACTCGATAGTACCACTATGCTCACTTTGTCATATTAACCTACTTTCTCCTCATACCTTAACACTAAGGTGCCAGTGCTGGCCTAACCTCTATCTGTCTCTCTCCTCTCTCTGTCCGGCACCTTCCTCCGCTCTATCATTCCACTCTATCACTCCACTCTACTGTCCACCATGATAGCACTAACTCCCCTTTATTGTTCTTCACTAGCTGTTCCACCTATCCTTTATCACCATCTATGTTATCAACCCATCTGCCACTATCTCAAATTAACCTACAATAATTTTATAAAAAGAATTGTATAAACATTGATAAAACTTTATATTAAATAGATTCCTAGTTAGGTAGATAGGCTTCTAAAATGCAATTATAATACTTTTGTGTATGATAATTACTGTATTACTTATACTCCTTCTCTGTTAAAAGACTTCTGTGATCTCGTTATAATGTTTTTGCATGCTTAATGCCATATTTGTACTCTCCATCTGCACTGTAATCAATTTATTTCTCTAATAATACCTTGTACTCACTTTTCACAGGCTGAGCCTGAAAACAGTCCACCTGGATCAGTGCTCTACTCTGCTCAACAAATAAACAAATAAATAAAAAATAATTTATTGAATAAAATAAAAAAAATGTTTAAGTAAATATAAATAAAAATGAATAAAATAAATACATTGTTTTGCATCTTTGCAGGGCATAATATTAGATGCACTGCAGTAGAGTCCGTTGATGTTTTTGTTTCATTTGTGAACATTTTCTGCTTTTCCTTTATTTCCTTCACATATTGTTTGATATTTGAAGTTTACCCTTGTCTAATTCTTGATACCTTATTTCTTAACTTTCATTATACTGCTGTTTATACCTTTTGTTTCTGCATTATAAATGTTGTAACACACAGCACCATGCCGTGCCTTTATACTCCTGTTTATATCTTTTGTTTCTGCATTATAAACGCTGTAACACACAGCACTATGCCGTGTCTTTTTGTAATCACTGTATGCCTTTTAACATTTTAAACCATATGTAAAACAGTTACATCCATATATGATAATGCAGCCATCAAAATATAATATGTAGTCCACGGACCAACTAATTATGCTCCAAAAATGGGAAAAAGATAAACTTGTTAAGCACCCATCTGATAACAGAATATGCTCTTAAAAGTATTAAGTCAGCGAAGACAAGGTACATTTTTACTTAGAAACTTACACAAATTCCTTTGTTTCAGTGTGTTGGGACAAATGGTAAAAAAACATCGGTCTACTCTTTATCCCTTTTACAGGAGTACCTAGCAGCATAAGAGAGGTAAGTAACTTGACTGGGAACGACTATCTATAATAGTATGTAAGTAGGTGCTGACTTTGATGGGATTCAAACCCAGGTCTTAACAGGTTCACATATCCTTTTAAACAAACATTTAAATGCCATCAGCTAAGACTGGAAGAAGTACTAGATGACATTAAAACAGCACCGAACACAAGGTTTGCTAGCCTTAGTCTCTGTTGACTTTGATGAAACATCTGATTTGAAAAGCAATACCTTGCCTGAAATGATCACTTCTAGGTTATTCAGGAATAGTTGTAGATTTCAGACTACTTGGATTTGAGAGAGAAATTATGCATGCTCTATTTGTGAGTCTTGGAGAAGCATGGCATGCATGTAAAATATTTTGTAAGAGAATCTGACTATAATGACATTATTCTGTTTATGAAAATATATAATGTTCCTTGCTCCTCACTTTTCTCGCTGTTACATACTTATCAAACTGTTTGAATAAATGTAAAAGTTCTGTGTATTGCAGAAGGCCAACAGAAAGATATTATCCTACTCCCCACTAGTTCTGCTTGAAAGTGAAAACATACAAAAATTATATATTTATGCATGTATGTATGTTTGTATGTATTCATTTATGGTAAGCAAGGACAGGTTAACTGCTCTGAATACCCCTTTCAGTCACAGCAAAGGCTAAATGACATTACAGTGACATACATAAAATAATACAACCAGTCAGTCAAAACAGATTAATAACTTAGAAATATTGAAATAGTGAGGCTACCATAGTATAAAGGAAAATAGAAAGTGTCATTTTAATAAGAACTTGAACACAAAACTCATTTAAACAATACAATAAAAAGAGTAAATTATGTATTTGTACCAAGTCCTACTAATAAATAAATAAAAGTATTTAAGCATTATGAAGTTTAAGTTCAATAAAGATAGTTTTTGTACAGCAACTATTTAGAGTAGATTGTAAAATCACAACAGCAACATGAGTGTTATGCTTGCAAGTTGTGTACAATATACTGTATGTTTAAATATAAATTTAAATAATGTGTGTTTACAATATAGACAGATTGATAGAGAGGGAGATAGATGCATGTGTGTTTTTCTGTTTATTTGTCTGCACACATTTCTATATGATTAGTATATCATACTGTTATAACTTGTTTTTAAAAATAAGGTTTCACTACCATGGAGTGCTGTAAAAAATAACAATGAACAGGAATGCAGAAAGAATGTAACCACCTTGCTGTCAGAATTTAAACTAGTGAATCCTGTAACCTTTCCAAACTGTCTCTCTGTCTCTGAAGAGGCTGACAAAATCAGGACAAAGTTCCATACATACATATCTCTGTCATTTCTGCCAGAGATGAAGCAGAGACATTGCAAAGAGCCTGGAGGGTGTTTTCAGGCAAATCTAAGTACTACAGGATGGTGAGGACAGAATTCACTTCTAATGGCTGTGAGTTTGCCCAATCAAGGAATCCACGTACAGAAACACAGAACCAGTTCCATGACAGGAAGTGACAAACTGAATGATGAATGTTATCATTTAGTCAGTCAGTTGGCATCGCAAAATTAATTTTGGTTGCACATCTTTGAGTTCATGCAAAAAAAAAAAAAAAAAGATTTTGTTTTTTTCAGAGGTGATGCAGTCTCTAAGGAGAGCACAGATGAAGTGTTTCAATTCTCTTGAGGAAAATTAGGCTTTTCCTTTTATACAGGATAAAAAGGGTATGAGATGAAAAAATTGCTAGCATGGTTTCTGCAAACTGTGTAAAAATATATATGTGCAAGTATTTTAAAAATGTATCTGTCTATCTATCTATCTATCTATCTATCTATCTATCTATCTATCTATCTATGTGTGTGTCTGTGTGTATGAGGGTGTAAAATCACATAATCTTACAGGCGCACACACACGCGCACACACACACACACACACACACACACACACACACACACACACACACACAAAATACAAATAGATGATAGATGCATATATTTTCTTGGCTAGAATAAAATACATAGAAAAATAAGCACCATTCAGATAGTCACAGTGTGTGTGTGTGTGTGTGTATGTGTGTGTGTGTGTGGGTGTGTGTGTGTGTGTGTGTGTGTGTGTGTGTGTGTGTGTGTGTGTGTGTGTGTGTGTGTGTGTATATATATATATATATATATATATATGTGTATGTATATATATATATATATATATATATATATATATATATATATATATATATATATATATATATATATATATATATATGTGTGTTAAGAGATGCTGTGGATAAAAAATAGAGGTCCTAAGTGCTAAAAAGAGTTGATTATTTTTTATCTAATAGACTAAACTGCTGTTACTAGATGTGATGACAGTAAACAAGTTTGAATGTATAGTACATCTTATATAGCTAGTGCACTAGAAGTAGCCAGTTTCTACTATCAGCATGAATAGGTTATAAGCACAGCTTTCCTGAGCAGGCAATCCTCCTGTACTCAGTGTGGGTATTTGACACCTGCACAACCTCCATACTTAAATATACTGAGTCCATAGTTAAACAAAGATGGCAAAAATGCAAAATCTCCAATACTGTATACAACAGTCTAACACAAAATGTTAACAAATAGCAATCACGCAGAATTTACATTTCAACAAGATGACCTATTAACAAATATAAAATTAAATAGACATGATATGGCAGTTACAACTAAATTAACTGGCCTTTAGTCACTTATAGGGAAATCATAATAAACAACAATGTGACAATTTTGTCTAATCTGATTTCTAGGACTGGAGGGGGAAAAACAGCCTTTGTATGCCAGAATTGTGTGTGTGTGAGTGTGTTTTATATATATGTGTGTCTATGTGTGTGATATATATGTGTGTGTGTGTGTGTGTGTGTGTGTGTGTGTGTGTGTGTGTGTGTGTGTGTGTGTGTGTGTGTGTGTGTGTGTGTATATATATATATGTTTGTGTGCGTGTACAAATAAATCATTGATGCTGCCATATTGAAAAACACACTGAAAAAACAAACACAGTGAAAGCGATAATGATTGCAAAAGGAAAAACTCCTTTTGTGATCTTATAATGAAAATCCTGCCACTACAAAGAGATCAAATTTGTTTGAATAGTGGTAGTGTTACAGAAGTCTTTTTTTCTAATATATCATGTAGAGTCAAACTTAAGGTCAGGATTAGGGTCGGCATTAGAGACAATATGCATCATTAAGGTTTGCAGTGAGGCGTCAGCTGCCTACATCACCTTACTTGAGTGTGTCATTCTTCTGTCCGTACTGACACTCTTACTCCAGCCCTACGGGTCTATATCATAAAGCACAAAATGGCTGAAATGCGAACATGTAATGAGCGACACATAATCATTGAAATGCATTTAAGCAATTCGATGAATATCTCATAGAGCAAGGAGCTAGTTGGCCAACTACACAGTGTTGCCCTTTTCTTCTGAGTTGGTATATTTAGTTGGGGGGGTTTCTAACTTTTTTTTTTGTGAACGGCCGCGTGAATTTTTAAACTAGTAAAAAATTTGAGAACATGGCCATTCACTGTTTACAGCATTCACATTTTATGTGTTGATGTATATGTAGTCACACATATGATCTTTCATGCTTATGATATAGACCCCAGTCCTACACATCAGGGTACTAAACATCTTTTCACTAACAGTACCACTAAACATGACAAAAGTGCACTCACATACACATGCATACTTCCAAACACACACACACACACACACACACACACACACACACACACACACACACACACACACACACACACACACACACACACACACACACACACACACACACACACACACACACACACACACACACACACACACTTACTCAAAAACCCAGTGCCACTTAACTTTCATTCAATATGTTGCATTCTTAAACAACTGTGTCAGTAACACATTTGTCAGCAAATATATATCTCACCCAATTCTATCTAAACTGAAAAAACTATCTTCTTCTGGTTTTTCCCAGTTAGGGGTCACCACAGTGGATCACCAGCCTGCTCATGACTGGCAGTGGAGTTTTATGGTGTTGAGTTGCCATCCCAGCACCCAGCCTTCTACAGGCATGCACACGCACTCACACCTAGGGCCAATTTAGAGTGTCCAATCCACCTACAGGATGTCTTTGGGAGGAAACCAGAGCACCCATAGGAAACCCACACGGCCACCGGGAGAACATGCAGACTCTGCACAGAAGGAACCCCAGCCGAGGAACGAACCGGAGAACCTCTTGCTGTGAGTGACAATAATAACCACTGCACCACCACGGCCACCAAAACTGAAAAAAAAAACTATAACAGTAACAAATCTTAACATAACACTTACTATATTATCACAAAATATTGGATAAATGAGTTGCAATTACAAAAAAAAAAAAAAAAAAAACAAAACACACCATTTACAAAACCTCTTAAAACTACTTAAAGCCCTATTTAATAGAAAATTTGGCAATTAATATAGCTTGGTGGGGTAAGACTAATCTAATAATCACAGAAAATGCATAAATGTAATACATAATAAGCTACGCTGGGTGATACATTAACAGCTTTTATAGGGATTAGAGAACTCAGTTCATGAGTTGTAGCTTCAGCGTGCACATACACACACTCATGTCAAGACATATGATTGACTTTCTGAAAACCTGAAATTAAAGAAAACATATTTATGTTTTTGCAGAGGTGAAAGCCCCCTATATGACCCACACACCCTGTAAGTTATATATACCATCTCTGAGATTGCATTACAGTGGGGAAAAGGGCATATTCCCTGATCCACCCCGTACTGTAATCTATATAGAAGTGCTTTAAAGGGGAATTTATTGAGTGCCATTATTTTGAGATGCCTTGTCTATATAATGGTGCCTGAAGTGCTGATGGTCAACATTTATCCCAGCTAACAACAAACTTTGATTCATCATGCATGCCAAATCTTAAACACAGCCTTAGTCAAAAGTGATTAAGAAAGTATTAGCCAGGACATACTTTAAAATAATACTTTTTTATGTGGTGGGCTACACCGCCACGTCCCTTATCTTATACTTAATAACTCCAAAATCACACTACAGTAAACATCCGTACAAAATATGAGAATCATAAATCATTACCAAAATGCTAAGATACAAATTAACAGACTGGTGATGATTTCCAGAATATGACTTCTAACTCAGCCATCATCCGCAATACAAATATCCATTGCTGGTGCACTAAAATATGGTGCAGCAACAATGATTTTACATCCAAAAGCAAAACCATGCACCATACAGTCATTGCTGCTGCACCAAGTATTAGAAAAGAGATGCATTTGCTATTATCGATATAAAACCTTGGATATTAGCAAATGTCAACCATTTGAACAGGCAATAAAATGGCAAATCAAAACTACTGCTCAACAAACCAAACTGAGTTTGAGAGGGAAAGTGAAAACAATTTATGTTATATATGGAACACATTAAATCATTCGAAAGTGGAACTGGTCAGTCTGGCTGTGCTGTGTCCCTGCTGACTGTGTGCAACGGTTATAACACAGTGCAGATAGCTTTGCTGCACACGATCAAAGTACAGTCGCATTTAAGAACATGTCTTCTCCCCATTGTTGTGTTATGTTACAGTTAGTATATGTAGAGCTCCAAGGATATAGAGGGTACAGGAGATCCTGACATGTAGCCCCCCCTGCAAAATAAATTAAACTTAGAAATGTTATTGAAGGATTGTTTTGATTGGGATCAGAAGGAATTTAGTCTTTTTATTTTACCTTAGTTTTTGTTTCTCTTTTTCTTCTGCTGTACTCCTGAAAGCTGGAGGTGCTTTGTGATAGCGAGTGATGGGAAGACTTTAATGGTCCTTAACTCCTTTTCTTTCCTGTTTTTAAATTTAATCCTATTTAATGTCCACTTTTCATTTGTTCCTGTCATTTTAATTCATATTCATTCTCCCCATATTTTACTTCATGCTGAAACCCACTGTGGCCTCGGGGCCTATAGATCTTCTATAGATCATTGTATATAGATATTGTATAGATATATATAGATATACAGATATATATGTATGTGTGTGTGTGTGTGTGTGTGTGTGTGTGTGTGTGTGTGTGTGTGTGTGTGTGTGGTGTGTGTGTGTGTGTGTGTGTTTGTGTGTGTTGTGTTCAGGTGTACACACACACACACACACTCACACACACACATATATATATATATATATATATATATATATATATATATATATATATATATATATATATGGGTTCATTTTATAATTTTGAAATACTGAAATACCGAATTTCAGTATTTCGAAATCATAAAGTCGAAAACCAAAATTACAAAAGTGCATAATAGTGAATTTGAATATCTCAAATTCACAGCTATGGGTTACAGTAAGTGGCGTGCGGTGTTGGGAGTGTATCGCGTATGGATGTAGGCGCAATTGAATGTAAGTGAGTGTTTTGTAAGGGTTTTGTGTGGGAGTTTGAGTGTGTCTGAATGTGTATAAGTGTTGGACGTGTTGATGTATGTGCATGTGTGATGTTTGTGTGTGTGCGAGGGACTGAAATGTGTGGGTGTGTGTTTCCTTTTTGTGTCTGTGCGATCTCGGAGTTAGTATGTCTAAGTAGGGGGTGTGGGGGGTGCAGGGGGGTAAAGCCCCCCCTGATTACATGTAGTGTAGGTTTGTTTGTTTTTGTTTTTGTGTTTGTGTGTTTTGTTTGTTGTAGTGTGAGTTGGACGATGTATGTGTTGTGTGGTGTATGGTGTGTATTTGTTTGTGATTGTGTGTTTCAGGATTATGGACATTCGGCTTTATGATTTCGAAATACTGAAATTCGGTATTTCAATAATTCTAAATTATAAAGTGAACCCATACATATATATATATATATATATATATATATATATATATATATATTTTTTTTTTTTTTTTTTTTTGTCAGTGGATCCTTTTTAGCAATTTTGCCTGGACTCTTTTTACTCTGTTAATCAGCTTGGAACTCCAATTTCAGATAATTTCTTCTAAAGATTTGGCTTTGATAATCCTGTTAGACTTCATGTTTATTTTAATCCAGTTAATAAATAAATTAAATAAATAAATAAATAAATAATCCAGTTGAAGTCACCTCTCCATTAGCTTTGGTGTGAGCATACTGATTTTGAGAATTCTGGTCCCCAAATCTATGATTTCTCATTAACCTTCTTTACTCCTGTTGTACCTGTTCTGACTCCATGAATTATGCCATGGTCAAATGATATTGTTAATTCTGTAAGGGTTCTTCAAATTGGGGAAGCTAATTCTATTTTTCGTTATAACTTGTGAACTCTGGTGTGAGCATGTTGAGACTGACTAGCAGTACTAGAAAACAAACACAATACAGTTAGTAATTACTTGCAGCTAGCATATTATTGCTTAATTTTCTCTGCGTGAATCCATGAACATATGCTTTTGCTGACAAATTGCACAGCACTGAAAAAGGAAATAATGAAGTTTGACATGGGATCATTTTTGATTGCTTTGCCTTCCATTAAGCTATAGAAAATTTATATTAATATATCTATCAATGGACTGTAATTAAATGCTAACACATATATTATCTTAATATGTTGTTGTATCTTTCGGCTTTTCCCGGTTAGGGGTCGCCACAGCAGAACTCCAGTTCACTAATGATTGGCAGTAGATTTTTATGTACCAAGTTGCCAGCCCTGATGCACAACCTTCAATGAAGGTACGCCCATTCACGCATGTCTCCACACAGAAGACGCTTTAGCTGAGAATCAAACAGGACATTGTCTTACTGTGAGGCGACAACGCTACCACAGCACCACCACCACAGTTCCATATATTATCTTAATATAATGTAATTAAAATTTAGCAAAGTGATCAATGTGGTATTATCTTAATATAATGTAATTAAAATTTAGCAAAGTGATCAATGTGGTATGCATGGTAATTTTCCTTGCTTACATTTAGTTGGGATTTATATGGGGAGGAACATTATGTGACAGCTTATTAAACCATTCCTACTCTATGCATCAGTGGCCATCTGAATGGCTGCAGGCTGTGATGCACTGGTCACTCAGAATAAGAAGATGAAGAATGTAACAAGTAATGGTATGAATAGTATTATCATAAGGCCATAGATTGGTGACTGTTATCACAAGGTATAGATGTTATTTATGGTGGAGTGATTGTACATTCTGTGCAACTGCCTGTCCTGGTATGGCTCTGAAGTCTGTAACAAGAATATGACCACAAGTTAGTGTGTTTGCATCTTATAAGGAGAAGAAATGTATCTGTATGTGAGCCACCGAAAGAAAGGCAACTTCGAAGAAGAGGATCAGTTGAGCTTGGAGTGAAATTGAGGATGTTGATGGCAAAGACAGAGATGATGAGGTCATTGGATAACCATAACAGAGTGACTGTGGATGGGAAGCAGGCACAAGGACTTTGATGTATTACACTAGTACAGACCCTGCCGGCTGCCATTAGGTTTGAAACTTGCTAAGGATCTCCAAATGATAACACCAACCCTGATATCAGTATTGATTTGTATATAATTTTTTTGCTTTCTGTTTTGGCCCATGTCATCATTGAAAAGAACCTTAAAATCATCCCACCTACTTAGTTATCAAGTAAATAAGTGAAAATATAAAAACACACATGGCATGTATGCATAAATAAACAAATAAATAAACAGATAGCTAAAAAATGAATAAGTTAACAAAGAAAAATTAAACAAATAAATAACCAACCACTTGATGTATGTCTCCACCAGGGAGACAGCAGCAATGATCCATATGTGCAACTGTTACATAAAGATGTATATACTACAGATTACTGCTGCACAGGGTCCTCTGATAAGTCTGATTCAGAAGCATATATGTGCAAAGCACATACTGCGAGTGTCATGTACTCACTAGGGTCTATATTAAATCAGCGAATGCTTAAAATAGCGAATGCTGATTTATCGACCCTTTAAAAGAGAAAGCTTGAAATCCCGAAGACACAAAACAGCGATTTTTTTCCCAGGGAAAAAAATTGTTGGGCTGTTTTCAGGACTTTGCCATTTCCTCCACTGTGGTGCGATCTCAGAGTTGGTATACTTAAGTAGGGGTGTTGGGGTCGAAGCCCCCCACTTTATTTAGTGTTTTGAACTTTCTTTTTCTTTTGTTTTGTTTTGTGGAACAGAGATTTTTTTTCCCTGGGAAAAAAAAATCACTGTTCCGTATCTTTGGGATTTCAAGCTTTCACTTTTAAAGGGTCGATAAATCAGCATTCGCTATTTTAAGCGTTCGCTGATTTAATATAGACCCTACTCACTGCATAATATATAAGGTGCTGCATAAGAAAATAGGATATGATGTGCTATAGAAAGTACTGCAGAATGAGACAGAGAGAGACAATGACAACGACATATAAAAAAGAATTAGGGCATACAACAAGAGTCTGTCCAGAAAGATACAACTTTACAGGATATAGCACATTTTTGTTTTACACAGACAACAGCAAGTGCTGATGGCTAAGGGGATTGTAAGCACGGGGATAATGTGGGTACAATGTGGGGAATGAAGAGACAGCAAGGGATGCAAATATAGATATATTCAGATACTGTACGTAACAGGAAAAAATGGAAATGTGACCAGGAAGTGCGGGAGGGCTAGGGAAAGATAAACACAGATTAAACAACTAAATATGGGAAGAAGTGCAGCATGCAGATACCATTATTGTGAAACAAGACTACTGGGGAAAAGTGTGGGGGGTTAGCAGCAGATACCATTACTGTGAAACAGGACTACTGGGGAAAAGGGTGGGGGATTAGCAGCAGATATAACATTACTGTGAAACAAGACTACTGGGGAAAAGGGTGGGGGGTTAGCAGCAGAGATAACATTACTGTGAAACAAGCCTATTGGCGATAGTCTTGGGGGGTTAGCAGCACATATAACATTATTGTGAAAAATGACTACTGGGGAAAGGGTGGGAGGTTAGCAGCAGAGATAACATTACTGTGAAACAAGACTATTGGGGATTGTGGGGGGTTAGCAGCAGATATAACATTACTGTGAAACAAGACTACTGGAGAAAAGGGTGGGGGGGTTAGCAGCAGATAAAACTTTACTGTGAAACAGGACTATTGGGGATAGTGTGGGGGGTTAGCAGCAGAGATAACATTACTATGAAACAAGACTATTGAGGATAGTGTGGGGGTTAGCAGCATAGAAAACATTACTGTGAAACAGGACAACTGGGGAAAGGGTGGGGGGTTAGCAGCAGATATAACATTACTGTGAAACAAGACTATTGGGGATAGTGTGGGGGTTAGCAGCATAGAAAACATTACTGTGAAACAGGACAACTGGGGAAAGGGTGGGGGGTTAGCAGCAGATATAACATTACTGTGAAACAAGACTACTGGAGAAAAGGGTGGGGGTTTGGCAGCAGATATAACATTACTTTGAAACAAGATTACTGGGGAAAAAGTGGGGGGTTAGCAGCAGATATAACATTACTGTGAAACAAGACTACTGGGGAAATGGTGGGGGGTTAGCAGCAGAGATAACATTACTGCGAAACAAGACTACTGGGGAAATGATGGGGAGTTAGCAGCAGATATAGCATTAATGTGAAACAAGACTATTGGGGAATAGGATGGGGTGTTAGCAGCAGACACATTTGTCCTCCAGCCAGTGTCAGGTTGAGAAGAATGTGAAAGTTAGGGAGATGTAAGGGCCCTTTAAATGCGGATCTTAGTCCAGGTGAGTGGACATATGGCTCACTATTCACATTCCTTGGCAGAGCTGCCAGCTGCCAACATCTGGGCCAGTGACTTCAGCACCAGTAATTCCAGTCAAAGTAAAAATCACTGCTGGCTTATCCCCTTTCTAGCATGTCTGCCACCCCCCAATACCTTAAAAAGACAGAGTTCTTCCCTGATACGCATATCCAAATGAACCTCAGATTTAAGTGTTAGCATTATGTAAAAGGCTAAGATTTGCATGGCTATCACAAAACAGGAAAAAAGTGACACATTGTATTTTAATGTTTAATCCAGCATGATATCATTGCCCATGCCCAAATACTAGAGTAAAAGGCAATTATTGATGAAAACTGTAAACTGTGGTACTTTTGCGAAGTGGTAAAAAACAGAAGTTCTTTTAACTAACAAGCTAAAATATATTTCAATGTTTCCACATCCTGTACCCCTTATGGTCCATCACCTCATTTACTGACCATCTGACTTCACTGCTAGATTATATAAGTAGCAGGGGGTTAGTGACTCATATTCTCCATTATGAAAATCTGAGAACCATGGTATCGTACTACATAAATATTTGAATATTTAGGAAAAAGTGTTTTGGAAAATAACAGTTTTTCTAAGAATTCCTTTTGCGTGCTTTGCATTCAGAATGTACTGATGCTGCATTTGTCTTTAATGCTGAAAACACCTAGGTGGAGAAGGAAGCCTGGGATTTTTATTTTATTTATTTATTTTTTGTAGTACCAGAATTTTAATACAGAAATTTGCTATGTAGTGAGGATTACTTCTGCTTTGGCAGATATTATCAGCCTAACATTCATGATAACTGTTGAAATTCATACCAGCCTTCCAATTTTTTCCATTTGCTATTCCTACCCTTTGAAATGCTTTCAGTGATCACTTCTATCATTAAAGTAGGCATGCAGACTCTCCCAACCATGAGATGAACTGCAAAATAGTTATTAACATTTAGTTTTATTTTATAATAATTTTTCTTATTTTAAAGGAGTATATTGTTCAGCCTACATCTTGTTTTTTTATCCCAATGAAACAAAATGCATGCGTGCCATTATGATTCTAATGCTGTAACTTGTAAAATAAAGTAAGGTTTACAAATAGAGATATTAAAGATTTCTGGGTCATTTGTTTTATCTATGCATCTATTCATTTACCTGGTAGTCCCACAAAGATAAGCAAGGTGTTACGTGTACATTCACCTTTTAAAAGCACAAATAAGCCAAGTCAGGTGCTTAGAACTGTACTGTACTGTATATGAAGGCAAAACAAAAGGATTCTTACTCAGGTCTGCAGTTTTGTATCCACTAGTTTAGCCTCTATAGTCACTTTTCCCTCCCCTTAATGCTTCACTCTTTCTAGCTGTCCCTGTTTCCCAATAATTGGCTAGGGGTACCCACTCTTCCTTATACCCCAGACTTTTTTTGAGTGAGCTGGTGCTAGAGTGGATGTTAAGGGTGTCCTGGCAACTGCTTCTGCCAAATGGGGGATTATTAATGGCATACCCTAATGTTCACACTCCTCCCTTGTGCCTGTCTACTTGCATCCAAGGGCTTCTCCCCTCTATGGACCACACCTCCCCTCAAGGAGCATCTTAGACAAGTACTCCCCACCTCTGTGATGAGCAAATTAGGAATTCTACACAGTATTTAGTATTTTAAGTATTATACATTTTCTGTACAAATGATGTAATTTAAGAACTGTACATTTCTGTAAAAATGCTTCTGTATTGTTAATATCCTACATTCAATTAGTTCTTTGATCCTTATAAGTTGTATCTTATAGTAATGTATTTTATGTAATGTACCAGTATATAGTGGAGCTTTTCTCCTTGGGCCTCTGCTGAAAATGGACATGTATCCAGCCAGACTAGCCCGGTCAACAAATGTAAAATAATTAAATAAATAAATAAATTAAATAAATCAATCCCTCCCTGCCAGCATCTCAGATACCCAAGCTGCTAAATGAAGCCAGGTAACACGGGGTATAGTTAAAGCTTTATGCCATAGTGCTAGCTATAGGCACTTTTCCTTGAGTTAATTACTCTTTAAACACAAAACAGTTGATTAAATATGCTACACAGAGACAAGCAGAATGCATATTCCTACAGATTACCATGCAGTTTGAAATACAAACAAGTTGAAAGAAATGTGCAACCTTCACAAATAGGTTTATTGCAATTATCTTTTAATGGTGCGGCATATCTCACCTGTAAAAATGTCACTGTTTAACTGGTGATACGTGTTCACTAAAATGAACCAAATAAGATAAAAATATAGCTCAGCTACATTTACTTAAGCAAAATTTGTTAACAACAAAATGTGCAAGTATGCATGCGGCTTCTGTTTTTTTTTTTTTCATGCTCATATATATAGTCTGCAAGGTTAATTTAAAAGGGGACTTGAAGCAATCACATGAGAAAGATAAACATTTAAATAGTTTAGTACTGCATGCATATTGTTACACAAATTTGTGCAAATACAGCTATGGTTGAAAAGAGCCTTCAACCAGACAATCTGCTCAGTTAACAATTGGCTAAGCTTCTAGTGTCATTCTAAGGGGATCCAGTATCTCTCTGCCTGGGATGACATGGTCGACAGACCATGATGCTTTGCCAGAGATGGCCTGCACCTATCGCCCCTGGGATTCCAGATACTGGCTAAGGCTCTTGCCGCCCTATAGTGCCTTTTTAGGCAAGATTCAAATGACAAATTCACCACTGTAATAGGAACAGGCAAGCAAAGACTGAGGGTAATGTTAGTCAGTGCTAGAAGTCTAAATCTCAAAGTTAACTCACTTGAGGCACTCCTTAAAATGGAGAACATCGATATCTGTGCAGTGACTGAGACCTGGTTCAAGGCTCTAGACAGCACCCCTGCATTACCAGGCTATAACTCATACCACACTTTTTGGCCATCTAACCTGGACCAGAACATCAAAGGTGGAGGTGTGTCCATGTTCATTAAGGATATCCACACCTCCAGGCTAGTTGCGCAGCATCATGCATCCGAGGTTATCCAAGTGCAACTAACTCTGGGCAAAACTGCAATCCAAATTGTAGCTTGCTACAGATGGACCACCATGCCCCAGATTTCCCACTTCTCTTTTCTTGATATACTGGAAAATATTAGGGTTCATGCAAACACCCTAATAATGGGCATTTTCAACTACCCCACCATTAACTGGGAAAACTACTCATGTACCAACTCCTTCGCTCAATGCTTTCTGGAATTCATAAATTCCAATGCCCTGGATAAACTTATCCACACCCCCACCAGGGGCAACAATATCCTAGACGCTGTCATTACCAACATGAGTGAAATCAGCTCCTTGTTGGTCAGATCCGACCATAAGCTAATCACCCTAGATATCCGCATCCCACCCCCCCACCTGCCATTAAGGAAACCATGGTAAAAAATTTCTCCAAAGCGAACTTCATGACAACCATGCAGATGGACAATACAGTTACGACTGCTGAATCCTACACAAATGCACTCTATAAGCACTTATATGTGTGCATGGATCGTGCTATCCTAAACAGAGTGAAGATGCTATCTTCCAAAAAAAGGAAGACAATATGGTGGTCCCCTGCCATAAACAAACTCTACAACAGAAGGAAGAAACTGTTGCAAAAGAGAGTAAAATGCCTTGAGTGGAGGAGCTGCCTGGTCAGCCTCAGTAAGAAGCTGAGATCCCTTATAAGATCCTCTAAAGCTAGCTACGAAAACAAAATCACCACTGATTCTAAGGGCAACCACAAAGCATTCTATAGCTATGTCAAGAATCTCAATGGCAACACCCAGATCTGCTCTGAGTTACAGCACAACGGCATGAAAATTAAAGAACCAACTGATATTGCCAACGTCCTGGCAGATAGGTTCAGTGCTAACTTTACCCCCCCCTCTCACCCCTTAAAGGGCCCATATCTATACATGAAGAATGCAGAGTCCCTGTAATCACATCTATGCAGGTAAAAGCTGCACTCTCTAAAACAAAAAAACACAGCATCCATAGAACCAGACAACATTCCAAGCTGCGTTTTACACAAACTTCAGAACGAACTGGCTTCCCACCTAAGCACCATGTTCAATCATAGTCTCACATCAGGCTTTGTGCCCACTGAATGGTGCACAGCAACAGTTATCGCAGTTCACAAAGGGGGAGCCGCCACTGATTCTGGGAACTATCGCGCTATTAGCCTGATGAGCCTGGTCTGCAAGGCCATGGAATGTATCATCATGGAACTCATAACAAAGACATTGGTAACCTCCAAATTTTGGACCCCACCCAGTTTGGGTTTGTGAAAGGCAGATCATGCCTTCTGAACCTGATCGACTTCTTTGAGGCAGTCACCAAAGCCATAGACGAGGGAAAGGTGGTTCACACAGCCTATCTTGACCTCGCTAAAACTTTCGACACCATCCCCCATTCTGGAATTATAGCTAAACTCACTAAACTAGGTATAAATCCCTATATCACAAGATGGGTTGCCAACTGGCTCACTGACAGAACCCACACTGTAAAAGTTGCAGACTCCAAATCTGACTTCAAACCAGTGACAAGTGGGGTACCACAGGGTTCAGTCCTGGGACCTCTCCTGTTGGGTATCTACTTCTCTGAAGTACAGGCTAACACAGAAGGCCTCTGGCTAACTAGGAGCCATAGTCAAGTCCCCAAATGAAGTGGACATCCTACAGTGGGGCCTCATTGAAACAGATGCCTGGTGTCAGAGGCATGGACTCAAGCTCAGTGCCAAAAAGTGCATGGTCATCCCCTTTTGTTAAAACTCTGTACCCATGAACTACCACATAAACAGCAGTCTACTTAATGCCGAATGTGTGTTAAGAGACCTTGGGACCCAGGTGGACAGTAGTCTCTCCTTTGATAATCACATCACCACAGTAGTCCAGAAATCCTTCGATGTGGCACACCTCATCACAAAAGGGTTCTCATCCAGGAAAAAAGAGGTCATTACTCCCGTCTACTCGGCACTCATTAGACCCATTATAGAGTACAATGCCCCTTTTGGAATGTACCTCACAAGACATCTGCAGCAGCTGGGAAGGCCACAGAAGTACCTCACAGAGAGGATTACTGGCCTCAAACAGATGCCCTACACTGACCGTCTCAAAAAACTCCAGCTTTACTCTGTAGCATATCGCCTACTCCAAGGAGATCTCTGCCTAACATATAAAGCTATGTTAAACCCAGAGCTGTTGGACATGCTACACCTTAAGAAATCCCAATCCCTCTGAGCTACATGCTCTAGGGATCTATACCTTGTCACCACAATAAACAGGACATGCTGGTGGGATAGATTCCTGTCCCAGAGACTTCCTATACTCTGGAACAAGCTACCCATCTATGTCAAGCAAAGTTCCTCATTAGCACTCTTCAAGAAAAATCTTGATGAGTGGATGGGAAATAGGAAATACACCCCAGGGATCACTTCTGTGGCTCTGCTTGACAGGGACACAGGAAATTAACTTTCTTGGGTGGCATAAGCCAGGGAACCTTGTTGGCTAGGCTTACTTAGGCCCTTGGGCCGATAGCCTAGTACCTACCTATGAACCTATGAACCTATAAAAAGTGAAAAAAGAATGTAATACAAATCATTTTAGTAATGAATATATTATGAGAGCTAAAATCATAAGTTTCAAGGTATAAAATTACTGCCATAGTTTAACATGAAAAGTACAAACTTTACACTAAATTTGCTATTTAGCTCAAATGTCAAAGGAGCCCTAAGTCAAAACTGATGACTGGACTCACTTATTTTTAGAACGCTGTCACTATCTAATAACCTCCTTTATTTTCAGCTGTTTGATTCACCAGGAAAAGTACAGTTTTGTACCTACCATAAATGTAGATGTTCGAAGATCCACATTGCTGCAGTCCTAACACTTGGGTAGTCCGCTGTCCCAGTCGGCCCGAATACCAAAGTATAAGGCTGACGTCGGTCAAGGCGCATTTGATTGACATCAGCACGTCAGTGTACAAATGCGCATGTCCGACGTCATATCCTCAGTCTTTTCTTGCCCCAGATGTCAGAAGACCCTAAAAAGATAAGGCCAAAACCAAAAAACACCAAAACACTCCTGTGCCTAAAATATGTACAATATATACAAATGTACAAAAAATAGAACCTCACCCACACAACCACCCCTAAACACAGAGGGGAAGGAGGAAAAATTGGACTGCAGCAATGTGGATCTTGAACATCTACATTTATGGTAGGTACAAAACTGTACTATGTTCTTCATCTCACATTGCTGCAGTCCTAACACTTGGGTAGAATCCCAAAGCAGAGGTAAGGGAGGATGGCTAAGCTATAATGAAGCAGGAGCTGCCAAAATGCCCTGCAACACAGCAGTGGCCAAACCAGCCCTGGACTTAGAATAGAGAGGAAGGTGGTAATGCTTGGAGAAAGTATGCACTGAACTCCAAGTAGCTGCCTCCAAAATATCCTTAGTTGCCACCCCCCTTAGAAATGCTGTTGAAGTGGCAGTAGCCCTAGTGGAATGAGACCTAATCCCAGCTGGAATCTCTTTGCCATGATGGGAGTAACAGAATGCAATGCAAAACCCAATCCACTTAGAAATAGTTTGTTTTGACACAGGCTTGCCCTGAGAACTCAAAGCAAAAGAAACAAACAACTGCTGAGACTGCCTAAAATCCCTAGTCCTGCTTAAATAATAACGCAACTGCCTGTGTACATCTAAAGTGTGCAAAATCTTTTCCCCCCTATTTTGGGGATCTGCATAAAAAGTAGGCAAATGAATAGTTTGGTTTAAAGCCACACTAGAAACCACCTTAGGCATAAATGAAGGATTAGTACGTAATGATACCCTATCCTTATGAAAAATCAAAAGGCTCCACCGCCATAAGGGCCTGCAATTCAGAAACCCTTCTTGCAGAAGTAATGGCCAACAAAAGCAGTCTTCCATGACAAGTATTTCAACTCAGCAGTAGGCTCAAAAGGTTGTAGAGTAAGTTTCTCCAACACAAAATTGAGGTCCCAAGCAGGAGTAGGAGCTCTTAGTGGGGGTCAGGGGTCTTATATTCTTTGCCCCTCTAAGAAATTGCTTGAACAAAGGATGAGAAAACAATGGTGGGTCACAATCATAGTGAGCTGAAATTGCTGCAGCATGAATCTTAATGGAAGAGAAAGACAAACCTTTGTCCAATAGCTCAGTAAGATATTGAAGAGCCACACTCAAATTAGGCTCAGAAACATCCAAATCCTTTGCTGCACTCCAAAATAAAAATCTCTTCCATTTTTCTGCATACACCTTCGTGTACTAGGTCTTCTGGCTTCCGTAATCACATTCAAAACTTGTTGAGGAAGTTGAGACCTGCTGTGGTTCAAAAGAGAATATGCCAGGCTGTTAGATGAAGAGAGTGAAGCTTGACATTGAGTAGATGACCGTCCCTCTGAGACAAAAGGTGTGGAATCAAAGGTAAAGGCCATGGAGGCTTTCTTACCAGATTCCTCAGTAATGGGTACCAGTGTTGCGAGGCCAATCTGGAGCTATCAAAATCATCCTTGGCTTGTCTTGTCTGACCTTTAGGAGTACCTTTGGGAGGAGAGGCAGAGGTGGAAAGGCATACACATGAAGATTTTCCCAACTGAGCGAAAGAGCATCCACTTTCCAAGCTGTGTGATGATAACTTTTCGTGCAAAACTTTGGCAGCTGGTGGTTTAGTGGAGAAGCGAACAGATCTATGTCTGGAGTTCCCCATGACACTGTCAATTTTGAAATACATGAAGATCCAGTTTCCACTTGGGGATCCATGACTTGCCTGCTTGACAGATCTGCTAAGGTGTTGTGTGCTCCTGGCAGAAACCTTGCTTGAAGAGTAAGCTGCAAGCTGAGCTTGATCTCCCACAAAATCATTGCTTGCCTGCATAGAGGATAAGAATGTGTTCCCCTTGCTTGTTGATGTACCACATGACAGTTGTGTTGTCTGTTAGAATCAACACCTGCCCTGGAAGAAGTAACTCCTTGAAAGCCTTCAATGCAAACTGGACTGCTAACATCTCCTTCATGTTGATATGTAGATGCTGTAGTCTGGCAGGCCACTTGTCTTGTATCCACTTTCCATTCAGATGAGCTCCCCAAGCCATGTCTGAGGCATCTGTCGTTAGAATCTGACTCGCCTCTGGCCGGGTCACAGAGAGTCCCTTGTTTAGGTGACATTCCTGAGCCCACCACAAAAATTCCTTTTGAATGCAAGGTATTATTTGAATGACAGTGTCCAGATCCTGGCAGTGCTGTGTCCATACATTTTGAGATACCATTGTAGCTTCCTCATATGCAGTTTGGCATTGGGAAGCACCAGAATACAAGATGCCATGAACCCTAATGCTTGAAGGACTGTCCTTGCAGTCAGCACGGACTGATGAGATAGTTGATGGAAGTAAAGGGATAGACTCTTTTGTTTGTCCGGGGTTAAAAGGCCATCTGGGCTGCTGTATTCAGTCTCACACCCAGAAAGCACATGTCTTGAGAGGGTACTAGACTGGACTTTATTTCGTTCACAGAATACCCCAGGCATCTTAGCACTGCTATCACATAATCCAGATGCTGAAGAAGCTCGTCCTTTTCTTGAGCCAGAATCAGACAGTCGTCCAAGTAAGGACAGATTTGTATTCCTTTTAGCCTGAAACAAGCTACAACTGGAGCCAGAACTTTTGTGAATACTCTGGCGCAGTAGATAAGCCAAAGGGCAATGCAGAGAACTGATAATGGGAATTTCCAGCTCAAAGCAGATACTTCCTGCAACTGAGTCTGATAGGCACATGAAGGTAAGCCTCCTTGAGATCTAAAGTTACCATCCAGTGATCTTTGCCCAGCAGAGGTAAAAGCTGTTGTAACGTCAACATTTTGAACTTGGGAATGTCCAAATAAGTGTTGAGGATAGACAAATCCAAAATTGGTCTCCACGTGTTCCCCTTTTTGGTACTAGGAACAGGCGAGAATAAAATCCTAGGCCCCTTTCTGGCACAGGAACCGGCTGAATGGCCCCTATCTGGAGCAACAGAGAAATTTGCTTGTGAGCCTCTTTTCTTTGTAGAGGAGGAATGTCTGGCATGCCTTTGAAAGGAGGCAAGGTATGGAAATAAAACCTGTAACCGTGGTGAACGATATCCAATACCCATCTGTCTTGGGTAATAACACTCCAGTTTTCTTTGAAAAGTGCCAGCCTTCCTCCCAAAGGTGCTGCCAGACGAGAAGGCTCTGACAGCTAAAAAGGCAAGTCATTGGGTCTGCTTACGAAAGGACTGACCCCTGCCCTCACCAGAAGACTGGGCAGGCGAACTGCCTGCTCTAGGCCTAAAAGAACCTTGAGCTCTGCCCCTACCACGTCTAGATCTACCCCTAGACTGAGAATCATAAGAAGGATAAGTCCACCCCTTAGTAGGCCAATTTCTACTAAACTTTGGTGGCTGAACCTGCAAAAAATCTTTAACAGTCTGCATAGACTTAGCCTTGTCCTCCATTTTCTTTAAAACTGCGTCCACAGGCACCAAATAACACATCAGATTGTAAAGGAGCATCTAAAATCCTTGTCTTTACATGTTCAGCTAAATTCTGATCCTTGAGCCAGGCGTGCCTGCGAAGAACAGAACCAGTGGCTGCCACCCTCGAAGAGGCCTGTACAGCATCAAAACCACATTGCAAGGAATGCTTACCCACTTGTTCAGAAACATGAACTAAATCCTGCAACTCTTTACACTCAATACCTTCCGCCAGAGCATCTACCTTAGACTTCAATTGTGAAAGGAGATAATTTTGGTATTTCAACATGTGAAACTGGCAATTCAAAGCCCTCATGGCTAAAGTGGAAGAAGTATACACCTTTTTCCCCCATCTATCCAAAGCCCTTGCCTCTTTATCAGAAGGAACAGGATTTTTAACAACAGAAGCCTTAACACCTTTAGGGCCCTGAGAAACAGTTTCTGGGTCTGCCCTGGGACTCTTAAAAGATACTTATGAGCTTCAGGCACCCTATAATACCTGTCCGGTTTAACTGGGGCAGGAGGCAAAGAATCAGGGTTCAGGGAAGCCTCTGCAAAAACATCCTCTACCACATCCAGAACAGGAGGTATAGCTAAAGGCCTATGCTGGGGTAGAAACAAAATTCCCTAAGCCTTTTCCTAGAATCAGAGAAATCTTGACCTTCCCATTTAAAATGCTCCCTCATGGAATGAAGGGTCTCTGAAAAGAAAAATCCTCAGGAGGAGAAGCCAAGGTGTAGAGTCATCTACATCAGAATCAGAATAAGGAGGATACTCCTGCAAGTCTTCAGCGAGACTCAGAAGCCTCCGAACACTGCTCAAAACTTTCAAGCTCAGGTTCCACCCTAGGCCTCTTATCAGGGGGGGGGTAAAGAACCTCTAATCATAGTAATCAAATTTTCTGCCATTTTAAGCTTTCTTAGGCAGAGACCCTGAAGAACTAGGGAGACCCCACTGAAGTTAACCCTGGCCTACCTCTAGAAGGAGCCTTGGAAACAGAAGGGGAGGGCCTAACCACCTTAGGAAGGGAGGGGAGAACAGCTACCTGAGAAGCCCCTTCAGCCTGGCCTACCTCCTGAGAGGACACATCTTGTAACAGTAAAGTCTCACCCTGAGAATCCAAAGGAACTTCTGGTAGAACCACATCCACCGGCCCTCTAAAGAACCGGCGTCCGGGACAGACGGTTCTTCCACCCTTCTCGCTGCTTTGTCCTTGCGTCGGAGCATCCGGCGGCATGTTGTAATTACAACGCTTCCAAAAACTAACCTGGCACAATCTAATCTTCTCTTAATAGTGCGTTTGTTAAATCTAGCACAAGAGCGACAGCCAACAACGTCGTGCTCAGGCCCTAAGCAAGGTATACACAATGTATGGTAATCTCTATGAGGTATCTGTTTCCCACAAGAAATACAGTTATTCACTTTTTCTGACATCCGGTTAAATACTGAGGCAAGAAAAAAACAAAATATTCCCCAACGGGGTACTTAGCCAACTTTGATTCGGTCTGAAACTCCGACTTCAGAAAATTTCAGAACGCCAACCTGCACTCGCAATACTGCTTCTGCATCGGACCATGCGGCAAAAAAGACTGAGGATATGACGTCGGTCATGCGCATTTGTACCCTGACGTGCTGATGTCAATCAAATGCGCCTTGACCGACGTCAGCCTTATACTTTGGTATTCGGGCCGACTGGGACAGCGGACTACCCAAGTGTTAGGACTGCAGCAATGTGAGATGAAGAACATCTAGTGTTGTCTTAGATACCTTACTTTTCACTTCTACCATAACTCCACAAGTTATAAGTCCAAAAAGAACAAATCTGTCAAATATATAGCATGAAAAATCAGCCCATTGAGAAAAATTAGACATAAGCATTTTTTTGTAGGAGAGAAAGGCCCCCAACCCCAGTGTTTAGAGAAAGCTCCCTATACCTCTCAAACTTACACATATTAACTCATAGCTGGTCAAGTACAAGGAAGGGAGAGATCTCAAAAACAAAGGAATGTCTGCTGATACACACAAGTTAGTGCATCATGCAGTTATGACTTGAGCAGCCATTCTCTTTTATATGTTTCCAAAGTAATACATAGTTTCATCTTAGTCTGACTTTTTAATTTCTTCATAATTCAATTTTAGTTTGTCATTAAACATAGAGACTTAAATCAAAGCAGCTACTAATGACCTTAATTCAAATTTTCTCTACTCTCCATAAATAGTATGGCCACATTTAGTGGGACTAACTTGCTCACAATAAATCTTGGGATCCATGGTTTGATTCCTGTTATCTGTTGTAGCAATATGTGTCTCAGTAAGTCAAACACCCAGTAGTGTGTGTGTGTGTATGTGTGTGTGTGTGTGTGTGTGTGTGTGTGTGTGTGTGTGTGTGTGTGTGTGTGTGTATATATATATATATATATATATATATATATATATATATATATATATGGGTCTACCTGATAACACAGACACACCAAAACACCGACAACGAAATAACCGACACGACAAAACCAAAAGTTCCAAAACATGAAACGTCACATGCCCGACAAACCACAATCCCGACAATCAACAAAAAAATAACTTTCCCGAAAAATACACACACAACACAAGCACACCAAAAACCTTACAAACCTACACTAAACATTACATACACAACTATATATGCACTGACCTTAACCCAAACCTTAACCCTAAGGTCCATCACTATCGCACACTTACCTTACCCGCACCCTAACCCTAACTCATTTAATCCACCCCTAACCCATATGTCTGTCGCTATTGCACACTTAACTTACCCGCACCCTAACCCTAACTCACTTAATCTGCCCCTAACCCTTAAGTCCGTCATTATTGCACACTTACCTTACCCGCACCCTAACTCTAACTCACTTAACCCGCCCCTAAACCTAAAGTCCATCACTATCACACACTTACCTCACCCGCACCCTACCCTAATGTCTGCCACTATCACACGCTTTCCTTACCCACACCCTGACCCTAACGTCCATTCCTATCGCACACTTACCTTAACATGTCACTGTTCTCAGCGTCGGGATTCTCAACTGTCGGTCTTCTCTGTTGTCGATCTTCCGGTGTCAGTTATCTCGTTGTCGTTCTTCTCAGCTTTCAGCGTAATGAGGTAGACCCATATATATATATATATATATATATATATATATTCAAATCATGGAAATCATATTCACATAATCTTACCTTAATGGATATTTGAATTTCTGAATGACCTTGTTTAGTCATGATCAGCAAAAGTGATTTTTTTTGTCTAGTAGTGGGCCATCGTACCTTCAGTGTACATGTATATTTTTATCCACATACAGTAAAATATATGCAACAGTATTAGGTTCAATCTCCCTGCTACTTCCCATTATCAAATAGTAGCACAAAGTTTGATTTAGCATGTATTACAAGTTGTTTGATTCATAACTATAGAACATAAACACACAAAGTTTATGGTCACTGCTGTCTGTTCAAATCCATTTATGCCCTAGCATTATTACACTAATCAATTTTCACACATTATTTCAAACTGAAACTAAAGGTAAAACTCTGCTTTGCAAGTTGTAATCAGTGATTTGCAGCTGATAATACAAAGTACAGTAAACCATTGAGAATTGCTCAGTTAGCTGTGTTAACAGCATCATAAAGGTTATTGACCTGGTTAGGGAAATAACTTTAAATGCTGTGACTTATTGAAAGAAAAGAAATTCAGTGTGCTATTAGGTATAGCAGATCTCTTTCTCATACCCTCCACATATTTACATCTGAGAACGAGGAACTTACAGATGACTAAATAAACCAGGCTGAGGTTCAGTTCCCACAAAGTTAAGGAGAATCAGCCGTTCTTGCTAGCCAACCAGCTACCTGTCTGCCTAGCTATTCCTTGTCATTTTTTACATTATTAATCTGCAGTTGGCATTTGCAAGGAAATATGTTATGTCAGCTCTTAGGTTAGTGCTACCTGCCTGATATCCAAAGGGTTACTGATGCATTCTTTCACTTCACTCTCCTAATTAATCCACAGCTCCAGCCAGAAAACATAAATCTGGTCATGAACTTTGCAGAGCCTGGCCAATTTTTATTGCCAAACATGCATTATTAAGAGCTAATTGTGGGGAAGTCACACCTGCTGGCTCCCCTGGTGGTTAGACCTGCGATATTTATTAATGATCTTTAGGCCCAGTAATGAAAACAATAGAAGAAAGCTATCAAAACACAACAGGCCACAGGTGCAAGCTCTGGGTACGAGGCTTTGGCTTTGAGGCATTATTAAACAATTGTTTTTAGAGCTGTGGATTTATTTCTTCAAACCCCAAGTGTGTGGCTAGAACAAGAGCTGAGAACAATTGGTTGTAGATGATAAAACATTGTGTCCTCCCAAAAGCACAGTTTGTGAAAAAAACATCAGAACTGCTGTAGTCTTATAAAAACAAAAGCAATGTGACTTTATGAGAAATACATGCCCTTTTCTATAACCACAGAATTTATTTTTACAGGGATTTTTCTTATTACAGTTTTCAAAAGTAACATTATAAAGACGCAGATATATTCCACAAATATTAACATTTTGCCATGTTTAAAAAAATAATATAAACTATTTTGCAATGTGTCATTTTGAAAGTTCCTAATTTTTAAGTACTAAATTTGAATGTAAAATAACCACAAACACATTTCAATTGTACGACATTTATATGACATCAAATAATTATAACTATTACTAGAAGAAAGGACATTGAGAAGAAAATTTTATTTCACAAAAATATTGCCAACTCTGGTAGTTTATAAATAAAAATAGACAACATATAATAATACACATAATAATAATAATAATAATAATAATAATAATAATAATAATAATAACAATAATAATATCATTTTTAGACAATGCATCCAGTATTGCCTAATAAATGACTGAGGGTTGACACACAAAGTTTCCCAGTAGATAATATCATTCCAAAAATAGCTACATTATGACAGAAACTAAACTGTATCACATAAAAGTTTTAAGCTTCAGCAGAAACTTTAAGGAGCTTTGCATGACTTCTTCTACCTCCTTGCTTATTTAAGTCAAGGAATAAAAAACAAATTGTGTCATTAAAAATCCATGGTCATGGTTTATCCTTCTGTGTCATCAATGTGGCTAGCCAGGGAGCACTGTGCAGGTAAATGATTTCCTCACGGTCACAAAGCAGGAGTTCTGCTCTTGGGTATAGGTGAATCAGACACAGTCTTAAATCTCTTCACCAAAGTGCCTTTGTCTTAATGTCTTTAATTACGCAATTTTTATTTGGACTCCTAGCAGGACAAATACAGTACACTGAAATGCTGCCCCAGCTTAATGTTTATTTTTTGTTTAAGCACATCTCTTAAATTCAACCTTTCTAAAGCTCTTGTCAAATGCCAGCGTTTTATTGCAATATAATCTGAGTTACGAGGTGGGATACAAACATACAGCCTTGTTATCTGGACACAAATGCTTGCCTCATGCATCAGGCAATCATATATTTCTGGCATGCAATGTTTTCTTCATATATTACATTTTACTAATAGTGTTAAAATATATTTTGTTAAAACAAGTTCATCAAGCAAATGAGTGGAAAATGTTGTTCATATTCTAATGTGTTTTAAAGTTGCACCTTCATGGTCACCTGCAGAACTTGTTAATTATTAATATTTATTACTGTATCAGCTGTGCATTTTCAAAAGCGGCATATTAATCTTGAGAAATGCATCAAAATTAAATTAAATCCAGCAAATAGTTTAGTATTTTTATTATGCAGTCCTTTCACAATATTGCAGTAACTATTTCACATGTTAAATCTGCATTTTAGTAGATGTACCACCTGACTCTAGTATTGTTACAGAAGCAAATTAAAATGAAGAAAAATATTCCCTGAAGTTTGTTTAAAATCTCAGTAGACATATGTGTGCTTCATGTCCCTCTCTTCAGAGTTTTATCAGGTCAAATTTCTTTAGATATAGAAAAGCTGTCTTGAAGTATCTGTCCAGATAACTGATGGAATCTGCGTTTATTTTAATTTGCTTCCATTGTCTATACATGGAATATTGCAATTTTCTAATTATATTACAGAATTTGACACGATAGAAGTCTTCCTAATATTATTAAATATCCTCAAATCACATGCAAATATATAAAGATTACAAAACCCAGATGGCAGTTATTTAATTTCAATATAACTTATAACAATGCTACATAAGAGGAGGGAGATAAAATTGAAACACAAACGATGGAATTACGCATAATTTAACATTACCTTGTAAGTGGCACTGACATTTTAGTTAGCTAATAATTCTGTAAATGTATTTTGTGTTTCATGTCTTCTTTCTTTTCCTAAAAAAAAAAAGCAAACACTTACACAATTTCTTCATTAGGGTAAGATTTGTCGTTTCCTCCCTCCATATCCATAGCAAAATAATTTATTTTACCATATAGGGTACCTTCAGCAAATGTCTTTACCTTACTCATCTGTTAAGAACAAAAAAAAAAAATCTATACATAATCAGCAACTAAGAGAGTCCCACAAAGCTCAATTGTGGACCCTTTGTTATTCAACCCCCCCATTGATGATTTGCTGTATGACCTGTCCCATGTCAGCTGCATCTTATAGACAGATGCTATGATAATCATTAAGACTCATAATCCAACTTCTGCCTTGAACCAATAATTTCAGAAATATTTCTTGACTGATTTGAAAGTAGCTCAGCTGTAATAACTGAATTAATAATACTCAGAAATCTACAGCAGTGCTATTAGGAACACACGAAACAATGGCCACCTCCGAGCAATTAACAATAAAGGACCCTAATAGAATACCTCTTCCATTCACCACACATTAGACAGACCTAGTGTACACCTAGATCAAACTCTTGTCATTTAACAAACACAATAAAGTGCATGTTGCTAGAGTGCTATGTCTAATAAAAGTATTTAATATATATCCCACTTTCTAACCACCAAAGCAAGGCAATAAATAGCCATAAGTTTCATTCTCGAGGTTAGAACTCCTACTTATTATTGATCTGACTTACCCCAAAAATACTTTAATGTTGTCAACAGCATAAAATCAAAATGCTAAGAAACATTCATTTAGTCCGTAAAACAGAAGACTATTGTGACAACATAATAGAATGTAAATGATCACATCAAGAGGCAAAGGAACTGCTCCTTCTCAATCCAGTACATTTTATTTAAATTTTTAAATTTTATTTAATTTAATTTTATTTTAAGTTTAAAATTTCATACTCATAAACAAAACTGCTCCCCACCTGTTAGAAAAAAAAACAGTATGCCACAAACTCTACATGTGAGGTATGGAATTAGGAAGGAATCCAACCATATGGATTCCCATACACCTTAGCATCTGCTAAAAAATGTCTTCTATAAAATTAATCCTGCTTCTTGAAATGCACTGCCTCAGATACTTCAAACTACAAATAATCCAACTTTCGTTCATAAGTTATTAGCAACTTGTCTGGCAGACATATTTAAATGTGACTGCTGCATCAGTCCTGACTAAACATATCATTACAACCCCAACACACAGTCTGCAAAGTATTCAATTTTCTGCATCTCTACTGCAGTACATACCAAAACCACCAACCCAGATGATTTGGCACCTCTAATTATTGTCAATACTGGTAATATTTCATGAATTACTAGTTGCAGGCTCACGGCTCCTATGACTGATGAAGTCTGGCCATATACTAAGCAGATTTTTTCTAATATAAATTCCTTGTTTTACCAAAGATCTTCAGCTTCTGCAAAATATGTGTGCTGTCTCCACTAACTAGATACACATTTATGAGAATAACTAACTTTTGCAGGGTTATGTCCTGCAAACATTCTGTGTCATGTTCAATTGTTGTACTTAACTGTAAATTGTCTTTGTCTTTTTTGACAGGATTATGGCTAGAAGCAGTCCATGGATCAGTTTACATAGCCAGTTAACAAAGAATAGATGGCTAGATAGAAAGATGATATAAAAATAGATAGATAGATAGATGAACAAAAACAAACACAAACAGACAAAGCTTACCTTTAGAAACAGCTGCCACTCTCATTTGTATCTGTGAGTTAGCATTATATACAGATTTATACCCAAACAATAATATCAGAGACTACCACTTCATTTTTCTAACAAAACATTTTATTCAACAATCCACAGTTTTATACAGTAACAAATGGAAACTCCAAATCATCCTTAAGAAACACCAGAACAAGCCAACAAATTCAGAAGAAGACATTTGCTAAGTGATCTCAGGAACAGCAAACAAGAAAGAACTGTCCTACCTAACTCAGAAGTAAAATGAATGGAGGTGATCTCCCATGACTCATAAACTGTAAAAAAAGAGGGTGATTAACTGAAGTCAGGAAAATAACATTACTCCTGAGTCTGGTTGGTCCGTTTCTTGTTATAATTTTCTCTTGATCCAGGAATCCATATTATTGTTTTATTTTTTCATGATACAGCTACTGGAACAGAGTGATATGACAGTAAACCTTATTTTTAGTTTGTAGATCTCACTGTTTTCTTTTTAATTTACTCTTTCCTTTACTACCATATTATTTTTATTTAAATTCAGGCTTGGAGTTCCCAAAGTTTTAGTTTATTGCAGAAATCAAGACTTGTATTTTTTTTTTCTTTATGTGAGACACAGAGCTATTATTTTCATGAGAAGTGAATAAGAAGCAGAAGCGTTGCAGGTTGGACACTGTGGGCTGACGACATATAGCTTCAGGTTCAAAAGGGATATGTTTAATTGCTTATTTGTTGATTATAGTATGTGTTTTATTTTCATTAAGCTAAATTTGTTGATATTAAGTTGGTTGCTTGTTGGGAAGTTTGCTTATGCTAATTTAACTTCAAAAGCTCCCTGCTACTGTCTAATTTGCTCCTGTTAGCGATCACTACAAAATCAAATTATAAAGACCCTCACATTAAACTAAATAAATGTCAGTTACACTGGCATTGATAACTTTCCACCTTATGGCTATATACTCTAATACCCATAGCTTTAATCACTTTTTGGCTTACTTTTAGAATTTCCAATTAGTAGCAATATCTCGTCCTATTTAATTGTAAGTAAACAAAACACAACAAAATACACATATTGCTTGAAAGCAACTTATTATGAAACACATCAGAACAAAACACATCACTACCTTATGTTGCACTTCTACCTCCACAAGTAGAATTACTTATAAAAGCTAGGCACATTTTAAACCCTACTGGGCCTTAGTCTTGTAGTTTCATTCACAGTTGTTGGCAGATCTGTGTACTACAGCCATATTTGAGCCTCATTTTGTTATTTATTACTACATTTTTCCATAAAGAGTGTTCCTGGTAAATTTTAGCATAGTCATGTGCCTTAAACTGTAGCAGAATTTCAGTAGTTAGTGTATTGAATTTTTTCTGCTCCAGGATTTGTGCTTCAGTGCTTTTACAATGTTGATATTCCAGTTTTGCTCCTACGTTTTTATATTCTGCTCAATATTTACATGCTTAAAGTTGCACTGTAGTGCCTTCTGTTCCCCTGTTTTTTGTGTCTGTTCCCCAAATGAGACATTAAACTAAAGTTTCTAAAATTCTAAACTGCCTACAAACTGTAACTCATAGAACTTGCATTCCAGTGCTTTTATGTTCCCCTGTTCTTTATGTCTGCAACCCCTCTACTGAGACCTTAGGTTTCTGAAAGATCTTTAATATTGGTTTATTTGATTGGTCTCTCTCTAGCTAGCCTACGTCTTACTTGATTTTTTTCCCACCACTACCACTCTTTTCCTGTTGTGGTTTTAAAAGGCCATGTCTCTGGTCCCTGTCTCTTATAGTAATCTGATTTTCAAAGTTCCTCCCTGCCCTCGTTCATTGCTATTGTCTGTTGTATCAGCTACTTAAGCACTCATCTGACCCATTGCTTTCCATAGATCTGTGACACTGACTTTTCACCCAGGAGACCAGAATTGCTCTTGTGTAATCCTCCTTTACTACATATTATTATTATTATGAAGTAAAAACTTCACTCTCCAAAGCCAAGAACACAGCATCCATGGGACCTGACAACATCCCAGGCTGCCTTCTACATGAACTACAGAATGAACTGGCACCCCACCTAAGTACCATGTTCAATCATAGCCTCACCTCAGGCTTTGTGCCCATTGAATGGCGCACCGAGACAGTTATCCCATTCCACAAAGGGTGGGCCACAACAGACCCCGGGAACTACCGCACCATTAGCCTGACAAGCCTCGTCTGCAAAGCCATGGAATGTATCATCATGGAACTCATAAACAAAGACATTGGAGATCTCCAAACCCTGGACCCCACACAGTTTGGGTTTGTAAAAGGCAGACCATGTCTCCTAAACCTGACAGACTTCTTTCAAGTAGTCACCAAAGCCATGGATGAGGGTAAGATGGTTCACACAGCCTATCTAGATCTCGCCAAGGCGTTCGACACCATCCCCCAATCTGGAATTATAGATAAACTCACTAAACTAGGTATAAATCCCTATGTCACAAGATGGGTTGCCAACTGGCTTACTGAAAGAACCCACACTGTGAAAGTAGCAGACTCCAAATCAGACTTCAGACCAGTGACAAGTGGAGTACCACAGGGTTCAGTCCTGGGTCCTCTCCTGTTTGGTATCTACTTCTCTGAAGTACAGGCTAACACAGAAGGTCTTTGGCTAAATAAATTCGCAGATGACTGCAAACTAGGAGCCATAATTGAAACTCTTAATGATGTGGACATCCTACAAAAGGGCCTCACTGAGACAGATGCCTGGTGTCAAAGACATGGTCTCAAGCTCAATGCCAAAAAGTGCATTGTCATCCCCTTTGGTAAAATTTCTGTACCCATGAACTACCACATAGGTGGTAGTCTACTTAACACTGAAAGTGTGATAATAGACTTTGGGACACAGGTGGACAGTAGTCTCTCCTTTGATAATCACATCGCCAAAGTGGTCAGGAAATCCTTCTACGTGGCACACCTCATCACAAAAGGTTTCTCATCCAGAAAAAAAGAGGTAATTGTTCCCCTCTACTCATCCCTCATTAGACCCATTAGAGTACAACGCCCCTTTTGGTATGTACCTCACAAGCCATTTACAACAACTAGAAAGGCCACAAAAATACCTCACAAAGAGGATTACCGGCCTCAAACAGATGCCTTACGCAGACCGTCTCAAAAAACTCCAGCTTTACTCCGTCGCATATCGCCTACTCAGAGGTGATCTCTGCCTAACATATAAAGCTATGTCAAACCCAGAGCTGTTGGACATGCTCCACTTAAAGAAATCCCAATCCATCTGAGCTACATGCCCTAGGGACCTAAACCTTGTCACCACAATAAACAGAACATGCTGGAGGGATAGATTCCTGTCCCAGAGACTTCCCATACTCTGGAACAGACTACCTATCTATGTCAAACAGAGCTCCTCATTAGCACTCTTCAAGAAAAATCTTGATGATTGGATGGGTAATAGGAAATTCACCCCGGGGATCACTTTTGTGGTTCTGCTTAACAGGGGCACAGGAAAATAATTTTCTTGGGTGGCGAAAGCCAGGGTACATTTTTGGCTAGGCTTGTATAGGCCCTAGGGCCAATAGCCTAGTACCTACCTATGAACCTATGAACCTATTTCCTGGTCATTTTCCCAGAGTTCAGCAAAGCTTTACATACTAGTCTGTGTGTTTTAGAAGTGTTTTACTTGTAACCAATGCCAGTCATGAAAACCTAAATACTTTTTATTGCTAAATCGCAGTTGCTTAGGTTATTTTGAGTGATTCTTACTTCTTCCTGCATTTATGTATTTTTATGTATTTTTGTAAAAAAAAAGAATGTTCATCATCTCACTGTTACTACTGTAAGACTGTCTTGAAATTACCTTCAGCAAGAGATTTCCAGCTAGATATTTAATTGGTTTGTGATAGCACAGCACTTGCAGGTTTTTACATTAGGAGGACTGGGTTTATTTATCTTATGGCATTAGTTGTGTGTCTGGGCTATCTCAGTTGGGAAATGCACAAAAAGGCTCATAGTGTAGTTGTTTTATTGCCCAGAAGGCTCTTTATTGGTTTTCTGTTTTTTATTTATTTATTTTTTTGTGCTGCTTTAAATTTGGAGCATTTGCCCAGAGGTGCTCAACATGTAGCAGCAGTTAGCATTACCATGTATAGTAGCAAAAACCTAGAAAGGAAATTTTCTCTTTAGAATGATACACACAACTGTGCCCTTAAAACAGTAAATACATTTCATGCCAACAAGCTCAGAGCAGTTAGATGGGTGTTGAGTGGTAATACCTAAAGATTTAGTAGAATAAAGTTAGTAGTATTAGAAATGTTTAACATAATCTGCTCCAATAAAACAATGTTATTTGTCTGCACCAACAAAGCACCTATCTAACTCCAATACACTACCCCCTTTTAGCTCATCAATCAAAGGATTAGACAGCATGGATATGTCATTTTCTAACTTCTCTGTAGCCAGCTTGATGGATATGGGCATCTTGAGGCAATGTTGTAATTGTCTCATGTTTACTGACAGCTGCTTAATCCTTAAAGAAACAGACACAATATGCAAGAGGTGTACTTACACAATTACACTTTTTGGCTAAACTCTTGTATACAAGCAAACATCAGCTTGTCAAAACTATGTACACAACACTCTCCTCACATAGCACACAACACACACATAACCAAATATATGGTGAGGCACTAAAAAGAATTAATCCTAAGCAACAAAGATCATATAGACCCCATGTTGGCAATGTTATGCCTCAACAAGCCAAAATGCACTCAGAAAAAAACAAAACATAACATGACAATGACACATACAGTCAGTTTCAGTGGAGCCCCAAACACAAAGCTCCTAAGAGAAGCAAACCCACTTCCCAGAAACCTCATCATAGGGGACTCCATTTTGAGCAATACTGATGCCATATATCCTGGTTGATCAAGGAGAAGATAATGGCTAGCTGTTCATCTGGAGCCAGGGTCCACCAAATCATATATGACTCATGTTATTACACCACGGATACCACTATGATTCTGCCATTGTCCATGTAAGTGCAAATGACCTAAGACATACCTCCCTGAATTATGTGAAGATAGACCTTATGGAGCTCTCATACTATGTGCCTCAGGCTGGTAGGAGCCTAGTAATGAGCAGCATATTACCATCACTGAGAATAATGCCACCATGCATTGAGCAGCATATTACCATCACTGAGGATGATGCCACAATGCATTGAGCAGCATATTACCATCACTGAGAATGATGCCACAATGCATTGAGCAGCATATTACCATCACTGAGGATGATGCCACAATGCATTGAGTAGCATATTACCATCACTGAGGATGATGCCACAATGCATTGAGCAGCATATTACCATCACTGAGAATAATGCCACAATGCATTGAGCAGCATATTACCATCACTGAGGATGATGCCACAATGCATTGAGTAGCATATTACCATCACTGAGGATGATGCCACAATGCATTGAGTAGCATATTACCTTCACTGAGGATGATGCCATAATGCATTGAGCAGCATATTACCATCACTGATAATAATGCCACAATGCATTGAGCAGCATATTACCATCACTGAGGATGATGCCACAATGCATTGAGTAGCATATTACCATCACTGAGGATGATGCCACAATGCATTGAGCAGCATATTACCTTCACTGAGGATGATGCCACAATGCATTGAGCAGCATATTACCATCACTGAGGATGATGCCACAATGCATTGAGTAGCATATTACCTTCACTGAGGATGATGCCACAATGCATTGAGCAGCATATTACCATCACTGAGGATGATGCCACAATGCATTGAGCAACATATTACCTTCACTGAGGATGATGCCACCATGCATTGAGCAGCATATTACCATCACTGAGGATGATGCCACAATGCATTGAGCAGCATATTACCATCACTGAGGATGATGTCACAATGCATTGAGCAGCATATTACCTTCACTGAGGATGATGCCACAATGCATTGAGCAGCATATTACCATCACTGAGGATGATGCCACAATGCATTGAGCAGCATATTACCATCACTGAGGATGATGCCACAATGCATTGAGCAGCATATTACCATCACTGAGGATGATGCCACAATGTATTGAGCAGCATATTACCATCAATGAGGATGATGTGACAATGCATTGAGCAGCATATTACTATTACTGAGGATGATGTCACAATGCAAGCTGTCACAATGCACTGAGCAGCATATTACCATCACTGAGGATGATGTCACAATGCACTGAGCAGCATATTACTATCACTGAGGATGATGTCACAATGCATTGAGCAGAATATTACCGTCACTGAGGATGATATCACAATGCATTGAGCAGCATATTACTATCACTGAGAATGATGTCACAATGCATTGAGCAGAATATTACCATCACTGAGGATGATGCCATAATGCATTGAGCAGCATATTACCATCACTGAGGATGATGCCACGATGCATTGAGCAGCATATTACCATCACTGAGGATGATGCCACAATGCATTAAGAAGCATATTACCATCACTGAGGATGATGTCACAATGCATTGAGCAGCATATTACTATCACTGAGGATGATGTCAAAATGCATTGAGCAGAATATTACCATCACTGTGGATGATGTCACAATGCACTGAGCAGCATATTGCCATCACTGGGGATGATGTGACAATGCATTGAGCAGCACATTTCTATCACTGAGGGTGATGTCACAATGCATTGAGCAGCATGTTACTATCACTGAGGATGATGGCAAAATGCATTGAGCAGAATATTACCATCACTGAGGATGATGTCACAATTCATTGAGCAGAATATTACTATCACTGAGGATGATGTCATAATGCATTGAGCAGAATATTACCATCACTGAGGATGATATCACAATGCACTGAGCGACATATTACTATCACCGAGGATGATGTCACAATGCATTGAGCAGAATATTACCATCACTGAGGATGATGTCACAATGCATTGAGCTGCATATTACCTTCACTTAGGATGATGCCACAGTATAAACAAAAATTTTTTGATTTTAACAATTTGCTATCTTTCTGGTGTCATTCTAATTGGATCCAATATCGGTCAGTTTAGGAGGACATAGTCTATAGATCATGTTGCTTTTCCAGGGATGGTCTGCACCTGTGCCCTCCAGGCTTTCAAATACTGGCTAAAACTTTTTTCACCCCCACAGAGGCTTTTTCAGACAAGGCAAAATTAATGAGCCTAACAATATAGCAAAATCAACTCAACTGAAACCTCAAGGTGCTTCTGATCAATTCCAGAAGCTGAAATAAAAACTGCACTCCCTCCAAGCCTGCCTCACACTTAAAAATTTAGACATCTGTGCAGTTATCAAGACATGGTTTAAAGTGGCAGAGAGTACCCCAGCAATGCAAGGTTTCAGTGCTTTCCACACTTTTAGACCAGTAGCTGCACAAGCAAGAGCCAAAGCAGAGGTGTCTTCATAAATTCCAGCTTTACTCCGTCGCATATTGCCTACTCAGAGGCGATCTTTGCTTAACATACAAAGCTATGTCAAACCCAGAGCTGTTGGACGTGCTCCACTTAAAGAAATCCCAATCCCTTTGAGCTACATGCTCTAGGGACCTAAATCTTGTCACCACAATAAACAGAACATGCTGGAGGGATAGATTCCTGTCCAAGAGATTTCCCATACTCTGGAACAAACTACCTATCTATATCAAACAAAGCTCCTCATTAGCACTCTTCAAGAAAAATATTGATGATTGGATGGGAAATAGGAAATTCACCCCAGGGATTACCTCTGTGGCTTTATTCGGCAGGGCCACAGGAAAACAATTTTCTTGGGTGGTGAAAGCCAGGGTACCTTTTTGGCTAGAATTATATAGGCCTTAGGGCCAATAGCCTAGTACATACCTATGAACTTATAAACAGCAATAACAAGCATACCTCTGGGCTAGTCAAACATAATGTGCTAGAGTTCCTCCATTTACAGGTCATGATAGACAAAATCCCTTACCATATCCTAGCCAGCTATAGGTCACCCTCCATGTCTGAAGAAGCCCATAATTCATATTTGGACCTGCTGGAGACACTTACCATCTAACTTAAGACCCTACTTATGGGAGACTATAATTACCCCTCTTTAGACTGGGAATCCTACATAGCCTCAATTCTAGTGGCAGAGAGGTTCCAGAACTTTGTAACTACAAATACCATAAATCAAAAAGTGAATATGGCCACTAAAAGCTCCAATATAATGGACTTCATACTCACAAATGTGGGAGAATGTTGCACACCCCAATGTCTTATCCTCCCTGGTAAGGTATAAGCATAAAGCTGCCTTCCTCAAAATGAAATAAACTCTATAACCCAAGTAAAACCAGTAACAGCTAGGAACTATTCCAAGATAAGCTGTCTTTTATTAAATTAAGGTTTGTCAAAATTCAGTGTCCCTCCAAACCCCAAGAACACAACAGTCTATGCTGAATTACTCTCAAAAACTCTGATAACTATGTCAATGGCTGCATAGAGGTTGCTGTACATGCCAGAAGTAAGCTTAAAACTAGCCACAAACTGCCCTGGTAGGATCACAAATTAAAGGATATACAACAAAAGGACAAAAATGGTAAAATCAGGAAGAGTAAGTCACCTAAAATTAAAAACTCTGTTATCAAACTAAACTGGCAATTAAGACTGGTATTACATTTAGTTCAAAACAAAGCCAACTTTGAAGTTATGGTCGCCTTACAGGTGAAAGATAACCATAAGGCCTTTTTCAGCTCTGTCAGAAATCTCAAGGGCTGCACATACCAATGTGCTGAACTGGTGGTTAATGGCGCAACATTCACCAAGCCTGTTGTTATAGTGAACCTGTTAGCAGACAAATTCATTTCCAACTTTACGATCCCCTCACTCCCACCCATCTCCCAAGAAGTACCCTCAAATATAACTCCCTCCCATAGCTCTCAACTTCTTAGCAAAAAACTCTGGACAAAGACAAAAATAAAGAGGGACAAAGACTCAAAAAACAGGACAAATTTTGAATATTGCTCTTATAAACTTATAAAGTTGCTAGAATAAAAGGTATTGTGTTACCATGTATTTTCTGAAGGATATGAAGACTGGAACTCAAATGCCTGTCATTACTTAGTGAATTCAATCTTCACTGATTTGTCATAAAAATCCAAAAAACTACAAACTTTATGAGGAACAGACCAAAAATATGAAACAAAAATCGGGACAGTTGAGAGGTATGCTCCCCCTATCTATAAATAGGAAGGAAGTACTGCCTGTACTTGCTAAAGTCAAGAAGACAGCCTCAGTGGGCCCTGATAACATCCCCAGATACCTCCACAACAGTCTATAATATGACTTATCAGGACCCCAGGCATCACTATTTAACTATAATCTTAAAACAAACTTTGTGCCATGTGACTGGAGGTCTATGACTGTCATCCCGCTTCATAATGGAGACCCTTCAACAGATCCAGGAAACTACAGACCCATTTTTTTTTTTTTAATCTTATTTATAAACTCATGGACAGAATTATCATGGAAATTATCAATAATGACAGGATTTTCCAGACACTGGTTCTATCTCAGTTTGGCTTTGTCAAAAGAAGGTCACTTTACTAACTGAACCTGGTGGATTTCTTTGAAAAGGTTACTAAGGTAATGGATGAAGGGAAATTTATAAAACTAAGTATAAATCCCTTTATAACACACTGGATAGCTAGCTGGCTCATGGATAGGACCCAATACATTAGGAATGGTGAGGACACCTCTACAAATAGGTCAGTCACCTGCAGAGTCCCACACGGCTGTGTTCTGGGCCCAATTCTCTATAACATTTACTTTTTGGAAGTCAAAGTCAATGTCAAAGATCTCTAGCTGACCAAGTTCACAGAAGATTGCAAACTAGGAGCAGTTATTGAATCCCCCCAAGACAAAAACACCCTTCAGGAAGGTCTAACAAAGACAAACGCTTGGTGCCAAAGCTATGGCTTAAACTCAGTACCAAGAAATGCATTATAGTACCTTTTGGGAAGTTGGCCACCCCAGGTCACTACAGCATCAATAAAACACCCAAAAATTTGATTTACTAGTCAGTGATCTGGAAACTCATGTAGATAGTAACCTAATCTTTGGCTAACATGTATCCAAGGTTATATGAAAATCTTTCTATGTTGCAGAACTTATAAATATGGGCATGACATCTAGGTCCAGAGAGATCATCAAACCACTCTGCTCAGCCTTCATCAGACCCATCACAGAGTAAAATGTCATCTTTGGTATGTACCCTAACAAACACATGCAGCAACTGGAACATCCACAAAGGTTCCTTACAAAAAGAATACAGGGAGTAAACATAATGCTCTATGCTGATTGCCACAAAGCCCTGCCTCTTTACTCAGAATCATACAGACTTCTGAGAGGTGATCTTTGTCTGGTGTTCAAGGCATCCCTAAACATGATTTTAATGAACCTTTTGTACATCTGCAAAACAAACAGCATCAGAAAGTACAGTTGTGTAAGATCTTACCATAATTTTGATGTCCTTCTCTTCACTGTTGCAGTATCCTTTACAACACTGATGCCCTGTCAAAGGTGGCCTGATGTCCAACCAGTATACCAAAGCCTTTAGGTTGCTTTGAGGTACGCCATGCGTCACATGTATGCTCCCTGGGTATAGTGTAGGGCATCCCTGAGTATAGTGTAGGGCATAAAGGTGACATCCAGATGTATTATCCTCAGAACTCAGAGTGCCAGTAGGAATGCCAGTCCAAGGGAATAAAGAAGTAACCAGTACAGCCATCAGAGAAAAAAAAAACAGGGGGAGGAGTGAGGTAGTGAATACTGCAACAGTGAAGAGATGGACATCAACCATTATGGCAAGATCTTGTACAACTGTACTATGTCCTTCCATATCACTGTTGCAGTATTCATTACAACAGGAAGAGTGCAACAGCTCAGGAAGAAGAGAAGGAGGAGGAGGAAGGACCAGCAGAGCTCTCTATGAAGCCATGAAGAATGGCTTTAGCAATGCCAGCTCTAGCTCTGGAAATCACATCCAAATTATAGTGCTTGGTAAATGTATGCAGAGAGGTCCAGGTAGCTGCCTCAAGGATACAGTTAGTATCCAACCCCTTGAAAAAAGCATCATAAGTAGCCGTAGAGCTAGTAGAATGAGCCTTAACAGAAAAAGAAAGGCTGCTGACATCGAAAGTATAACTAAAAGAAATGGTTGTAGAAATCCAAGATGAAATAGTTTGCTTGGAAGCAGCCAAATGTAAGGATCTAGGATGAAAGGAAACATAGCTAATCAGATTTATCCAAATAAAATGGGAATTGTCTATGCACACCCAAACTGTGCAGCACCTTCTCACTAGCAAATTGCAGAGAAGGGAAAAAGTGGGCAAATGAATAGACTGATTAAGAGACAACTCATTCACCACTTTGGGCATAAAATAAAAAATAGTATGAAGCAACACTCTGTCCTTATGGAATACTAAAAAGGAAGGACAAGCCAAAAAGGCCTGAAGCTCAGACATCCATCTGGCAGATGTAAGGGACAACAAAAGAACTGTCTTCCAAGAACAATGTTTCTAAGGAAGCTAAAGCTGCAGGCTCAAAAGAAGCCTGGGTCAATTCTTCCAAAACAAAATTAAGATCTTAGGGAGGAGGGACAGGCTTCCTGGGAGGCTTAATATGAAGGATGCCTTTAAGAAACTGCTTAGCCTCAAATCTAGAAGCTAAAAGAGGTGATAAAGGCAGAAAAGCAGAAATAGCTGATAAGTGGGCCTTAAAAGAAGAATAAGCCAACCCAGAATTGAGCAGTTCACATGGATATGATAGAACAAAAGGAACATCCACAGAAAGTGGATTCTGGTTACGAGAAAGACAGCACATAATAAAAACTCTTCCATTTGGATAAGTAGGATTTCCTAGTAGTGGGCTTCCTGACCTCCTGCAGGACCCTAAGCACATCCTCAGAAAAAGATGTCTGTATGGACAATCAAAATCCTATCACCCCACAGTGTAAGTTGAAGAGTGGACAGGTGAAGTTGGATGACAGATCCTTTGCCTTGTGTGAGTAGGTCCATCCTGTGAGGTAACTTGTGATGATTACCCTTGTATAAATGCAAAATAAGAGGGGACCAATGCTGTCTGGGCCAAAAGGGAGTCACCAGCAAGATTTTAGGAGCATCCTGTTGTATTTTGAACAGGACCTTTAAAATGAGGGGAAGGGGAGGAAAGGCATAAAGAAACATCCCCTTCCAGGAAAAAGAGAGGGCATCCACATTTCAGACCAGAGGCTCTGGGACACTGGCACAAAAAATAAATTGGCTCTTCAGAGGGGAGGCAAAAAGATCAACTTGTGGAGTACACCACTGGTGGACAATGACCAGAAACACATCCCTGTGAAGCATCCACTCATGGGATTGTGTTATGGACCTGCTCAGAGAGTCTGCCACAATGTTCTGACTTGAGGAATATAAACTGCCTGAAGAGTCACATGATACTGGATAGCTAGTTCCCCCTCTTGCTTGTTGACATACCACATCACTGTGGTAATGCCTGTAAACACCTTTAGTGACTCTGAGGTGAATACAGGGTGAAGAGCCTGAAGAGCCAGCAGAAGATCTCTCATTTCTTTGACATTGATATGGTCTTTCCTCTGTTGAGACAACCAAGTACCCTGCACCTGTAGAGAGTTGAAGGATGCTCCCCATTCCATATCAAAAATGTCTGTGAACAGCTCCTGAGAGGGAAGAGGGGGTTAAAAAGGGAGCCCTGGACTGAGAGTCAGCCGTTGAATCCACCACTGTAATTCCTGGTCTATATTATGAAGTTGAATGATAAAAAAAAGAACGCTCTTTTATCAAACAATAAAAGTCGAAAGCACTGAAAGCCAAATACACGGATCAGAGATTTTTTTCCCAGGGAAAAAAATCACTGCGCCATTTTCGGGACTTTGCCATTTCCTCCACTGTGGTGCAATCTCAGAGATGGTATATTTAAGTAGGCGGGTGTGGGGCCCCCCACTTTATTTTGTGTTTGGATTTTTTTTTTTCCTGGGAAAAAAATTGTTGTTCCGTGTGTTCGACATTTACTGCTTTTGGTTTTTAGTGTTCGATAAAAGAGCATTCTCTCTTTTTATCGTTCAACATCGTGATATAGACCCAAAATAACAGATTGTGGCATGGAAGAAGAGGGATTAGAAATCCAGAGGATGAGAATGCTGAAGCCAAACTGACTTTAGAAAGGACTGAAGTTTTCTCATGTGGAGTTTGGCAAAAGGAAGCATAGGAATGTAGGAGGCCATAAAACCTAGAGCTCTCATAAACTCCCTTGCTGTGATTAAGGCCAGAGGAAGAAGGGAGTGATAAAAGGAAATGAGAGTCAAGGTCTTGGGAGAAGGCAGAGATGCCAGTATTGGAATTGTCTGGATCCTGCACTCCAGAAATACACGATCGCTGCATAAGCTAATACTCAAAAGCCTGATATATGTTATAGGTAGTTTATATACCATTTGATGGTTATAGAAAATTAATTCTGTTTTTGACAGAAGTATAACCTGAGCTGTAAAGTGAAGCTTCACACTGTAAGCATACATATGTGCCTACCACTTCTTTTGCAAGAGTTTTGAGGACTACCCAAAGAGAAAATCTCACATGTACCTCAAGAATACATAAGATCAGCAAAACCAGAACCTCAATCTTGCAGCACGTCATACAGACCTCATATTTACAATGTAAATCACACCCATACATTCATGTAAAATGGCAGCTAAAAGAGCACATAACAGCAAAACTGCTTCTTCAGACTGAAGATGTTACAGTGACATTGTTGCATCGAAAGCACTCACCATTTTAGCAAATTCACTGTAGTTGTTCCAAATATGGGTAAAGTGATGTGTGTGCTCCCCTGCATTTTATTTTCTTGATACATTAAAGTGCAGAAACAAGCTTATAACCTAATGGCTTTTGCGACTTTTGACTGCCATAGCTAAAAAAAGTGCTCACACATACACACACACACACACACACACACACACACACACACACACACACACACACACACACACACACATGCATGCACACATCAATATCTATCTATACAGACACACACATACACGCACACACACACACACATATATATATCTATATATTTATATATATATATATATATATATATATATATATATATATATATATATATATATATATATATATATATATATATATATATATATATATATATATATATATATATATATATATATATATATATATATATATATATATATATATATATATATATATATATATATATATATATATATATATATAGAGGAGACCAAAATCCTGAAGACCAAAATCCTGAGACCAAAATCCTGAAAGTTCAAAATATTGAAAACTCAACATCCTGAAATTGCACAGTATACCAACAATTACTATATTCCAGTACAAGTACATACAGAAACAAATAAAATGCAAACCATATTACTCTTCTCCAAGTATAAGCAGGGGGCCAAGCCCCCCTGCACCCCCCCACACCCCCTGCTGTATCAACTCCGAGATTGCACTTCACCAACAAAAATAGGTGGGGGGCTTTGCCCTCACACCCCCCAATGTGGGGGGCTGTGCCCCCCACCCCCCAACTATATATATATCAACTCCAGGGTCGCACAACATTGGGGAGGGGGGCAAATCCTTGTTAAGTGTCTTGAATACTGGTTGTTGACCAAATGAGCTGTCGGCCAAATGAATGTCGATCAAATGGTCTGTCGATCTTCTGAGGTAGACCCATATATATATATATATATGTGTATATATATATATATATATATATATATATATATATATATATATATATATATATATATATATATATATATATATATATATATATATATATATATATATATATATATATATATATATATATATATATATATATATATATATATATATATATATATATATATATATATATATATATATATATGTATACATATATATATATATATATATATATATATATATATATATATATATATATATATATATACATATATATATATATATATATATATATATATATATATATATATATATATACATATATATAAAACTCATATTAAATTACAAGCTGATATCCAACCCAACCCAGGCCCAAGCTATGACTTACCTATAAATCAACATCTCCTCCCCATCTCTAATCTTCATACTCTAAACCTAAATCCATCCGAATCTAAAGTACATACCATTCTACCAACCACTTCTACATCTGATTTACTAATAACCGACTTTAATCTCAAAAGCCTCGTAAATAAAATTACTGAATTTCATGCTATCTTGGCCACCTACTCTCCTGAAATTGCAGTATTAACAGAGACCTGGTTAAAACCTCACATCAAGGACCCCAAAATTGCTCCCAAGCATTATAATATAATAAGACAAGATAGTCTAAGCAGAAGAGGTGGTGGTGTTGATATTATGTTTAAAGACTATCTAAAAGTAGAAAAAGTAAACTATATATATCCAGACATCCCCAATGCAGAAGTACTCACAAAGCTACAAATAAACCTTCACAAAGCCATGATTATCATAGCTTTTTACCTTCCTACTGGAAACAATCTTACCAGCATTGAACTTCTCCTCTCCTGATCTTCCTCCACTTTCAGTCATGAAACATTCATCTTAGGTGATTTTAATCTTGATTGGCTCTCCTGCTCTTCAAACCACCCTTCCAACTTTATCAATCTCTACAACATTACCCAATCTATTAACTTTCCCACTTGCTCTGACAAACACTTAATAAAACAGAGTCTTTACTTGATTGGATATTAACCAACAAACCAAACCTGAGTTACAAAGCCGGCTGCCTTCCAAACATCCTCAGTGACCATACCCCTACATTTCTACGTAGACATAGGATTCAAATCCACTCTTACTGTCCCTTCAAATATATCCATTGCAAGAAAAACTTCTCCCCTGATGAATTCAATCTATTACTACAATGTTGTGATTGGCCTCCACTGAAAAGCCTAAACCTGGACCTTAAATTTGAATATTTCAACAACAAATTTCCTAACATACTAAAGAATCTGGCACTCACCAGAAAAATTTGCACCCAATCCAAACAACTACCTTGGCTTTCTAATGATACTAAACTACTCATCAAGAAAAGGGATAGAGACAGGGAACTATACCAATCCACCGAAAACAAAGACAATCTCATCTCTTATCAGCAATTAAGAAGTCAAACTACCGAAAGAATAAATAACAGCAAAGAATACTACTTCCAAACCAGTCTGCAAAAGTTCAAACACAACCCACTAAAGTTCTGGCAAACTTTAAACCACCTCTTAAACCCTGGTAAAATCCCCACCCCACCCCTTCCACATCAAACACCACAGAATCCTTAGCATCCCAATTCAACTCCCACTTCATTAACTCAATCACCTCCCTCCTGGAAAACCATCAAAATCTTCAACTGTCAGTCCCCACCCCCTCCACTACAGCTACTAACCATTTCTTATTTAAACTTGTTCAAACTTCTTACATAGAAAAACTCCTATCCAATCTAAAGCTCTGCTGCCTTGCAGCCAACCAACTGCCCAATGAATTCTTAAAACTAGCAGCCCCATCCGTCGGCTATCCTATCTCTATCCTTATCAATCACTCTATCTCTGAACAGTATATACTTCACCTCTGGAAAATCTCTCACATCATTCCACTCCACAAAGGTGGTCCATCTGCAAATATCTCCAACTACCACCCCATTGCCATCCTGCCACCCATAGCTAAAATCCTAGAAAGATGTATTCACCAACAGATCCTATATCACCTAACCACTAATAACCTTCTATCCCCCACACAGCATAGATTTGGACCTAAACATAGTACTAATGCAGCCTTAATAGCTTTTACTGACTCTATTCATCACCTCAGAAATAAGGGACCACTACTCTCAGCTATTTTTCTGGATAAGTCAAAAGCATTTGACACTGTTTCTCACCAACTCCTACTTAACAAACGTTCCACTTATAATCTCAGTTCATCATCTCTTGCCTGGTTTCATAGCTACCTATCAAACCATATACAGGCTACCAAATGGGATGAGAATCTTTCTCCTCTACTGCCAGTATGCACTGGAGTACCCCAAGGGTCCATACTTGGACCCCTCCTCTTTATTATATTTACCAACAGCCTAAATTCAGCAACCCAACCTGCTACTATCATACAATATGCAGAGGACACATCACTTATCTGTGCTTCCCCTACCCACCAAGAACTCCAAGAAAAGACACTACAAGAAATCAAAACTTACTCATCTAACCACTAACTCATTCTAAACCCAAATAAGATTAAGTTAATATTTTTCTCAAAGTGTCCATGTCCCACTCTCTAACTCTCTCTATTCACTCAGCCAATGGAACCAAGACTTGAGCCTTCAAATCACACCAAACTCCTAGGTGTAACAATAGATGACAGGCTAAAATTTCACACTCATATATCACTAACAATCAAAAAAGTCCATGGCAAACTTGGATCTCTCTACCGGGCAGAACCTTTCCTTACACATCAAGCCAGGATTGCCACAGCAAGATCTCAACTTCTATCTACCCTTCTCTACTCTTCACACCTCTTCACAAACTTATGCAAGGCTGATCTTAATAACTTAGATTCCTGCTATAATAAAATAGCAAAGTTTGCCAGCAACCATCTCCACAAAGCTCATCATTGTTCTGTTCTTCAGCAACTTAACTGGCATGAACTTCCTAACCTGTTAACATTAAACCAGCTTACCTTTACCCACAAAATCATTCACAACTCCAGTCAACACCCTGCACTCTCCGCCTTGGTCCAACCTCATGTCAATACCTCGTCCCTCAGGTTTTCAGACAGACTATTACTAAAAATAACATAGTCTCACAACTATCATGGTGACTCCCTCTATTCTAATAAAACTGACAGGACCTGGAATCCTCTCCCTCAACACTTGCAAAATATTCCAACTATACTGCCTTTAAAACAAAAACAAAGCAATATCTCAAAAATAAATGGCTTTGCCCCTGTACCTCTCCAGGATAGGCTTCTTCCTCCTATTTTTTTCTCAGCTAATCTCAGCACCCTTAGGCAGTACCACTGCTCCATCTGAGCTCTTTTAAACTTTTGGTACAAGCCCTATTAGCTTAATCCATATATGTGTCAAGCATTTCTCTGTATTAAGCCATTGTATAGTCACTAAACATTTTCTTTCGTTATTAGTCAATTTTTGCTGACATATTTTCTTGGGTTTTTATATTTTATATTTTAGTCTCTGGAAGTGTTAACTGTTCATTTATACATAGATCATTACATTTTGTTCTCTATGTTTTGTGCTATCAATATAATGTCTTAGCCATTTTAGTTACTAATGTATATTTTCCTGATCTTACTAATTGTACTCTGCGTTAATATTAATATTTTTAATAGTTTTGTCTTTGAGGAGATTTTCTCCCTGGGTCTCCACTGAAAATGGGCTTCTGGCCCAGTCGGTCATTACCCGGTTCACACATGTAAATAAATATATATACATATATATATGGATCTACCTTAGTAGATCGACATGTTAAAAGAGCGAACACGAATTAACCGACGCCAGAAGATCGCAAGTTACTTCACCGACGCCAGAAGATCGACAGTGCACAAACACGACATTGCACACACCCGTCACATCATACCAACAAACAAAACAAATCACCTATCCAAAACCCACACACACAACACAAGCACACCAAAATCCTTACAAACGAACACTAACCCATACATACACAACTATCTGCAACCCTAAAAAACCCCTACCCTAAGGTCCGTCACTATCCGCACACTCACCTAACCCTAACCCTAACTCACTTATCCCACCCCTACCCTACAGACCACCAACATCGCACACTTACCTAACCCTAACTCGCTTATCCCACCCCTACCCCTACAGACCACCCTTATCCCACCCCTACCCCTACAGACCACCAACATCGCACACTTACCTTACACACATCCTTTCCCCATCGCAGTGTTCTCCAGGTCGGTGTCTTCCTCCCGTCGGTCTTCTGCCTTGTCGATCTTCAGCGTCGGTGAAGTGACATCTTCTGGCATCTGTTCACTCTTTTAACATGTCGCTCTACTAAGGTAGATCCATATATATATATATATATATATATATATATATATATATATATATATATATATATATATATATATATATATATATATATATATATATATATATATATATATATATATATATATATATATATATATACACACACACACACACACACACACACACACACACACACACACACATATATATATATATATATATATATATATATATATATATATATATATATACACACATACACATATACACATTTATGTATGTATATACACACACACACACACACACACACACACACACACACACACACACACACACACACACACACACACACATATATATATATATATATATATATATATATATATATATATATTTATGTATATATATATATATATATATATATATATATATATATATATATATATATATATATATATATATATATATATATATATATATATATATATACACATATAGATATAGACATACACACACATATGGCAGATGTACAGCATCAGCAGAAGACCATCTTTGGTTGTCTTCTGCCTTTCCACCTCTACCCATACGTCCATCATTGCACTGGGCAACTCATCTGAGGTGCCTGGATCCCTTACAGTTGACAATAATGCATTTATGCAAGAACAGTCATTAAAAAAATGTAAATTATTAGTCTATATGCATACAAACCTCTAATGCATAACTGTAAAACTACTCTCCCACCAATAACAGAAATGAATAAAGTGAAAAAAATGTATTAAAGTCCAGAATATATAACAACATTAACACTGAAACAGATGTATATAATAACACTTAAAGTAAAATAAAGTAAAATAAAATAACATTCTATATTTTGACATCTGTTAACAATCCTAAGAACATGTAGGTAGACCACAACTTTTTTATGTAATACATGTCAGTGATCATTTTGTAATAGCAAATGTTAAACCTTTCTTATGAAAATAACATTTGCAAATTGTAGGCAGCACGGAGTTCTGTAATAAAAATTGTAGACTCCATATAAAAAAATCATCTCCTCAATTCCAACAAACACAACTGTCAAGAACACAGTTCTGCCAAATGATTTATATCAGGCATATATAACAACTTTACCATTGAACATTTACTGAAATGTCACTTTAACATCATCACTTCCACTAAGTTTGAAATGTGTTCACATCCTCATAGAAATTTTTCCATAAACCCGTGTAACATAAGATGAGGATCATTTCAAGAGCTACTGTTATAACTTCGATAAGAACACTAATGGACAAAGTGCAGACATCATTTTCAATTTTCCAGCAAAGCAATAATAAAGTCATAACCATATTACTTGTAAAGAATTAACATACCTTAACAGGATTTGTAATAAAGTTTTCAAAAAGGAATGCAAATGTAGTACTTAAACTCAGTCAACCAGTGATATCTTAAGTTTGTGAATCCCTACTATGATACAAGCTCTTTAGCCCCAAGTTGTGCTTATATAGTGTAGATTAACCTCTCTGGACATGTGGAATCTGTACAAAAAGTTGTCAGCTCATTATCATTTCTGAATTACCTAATCTGCTCAACGTGCTGGACAGGTAAACTTGGTGTGAGGACCTACACAAAGCGGTGCACATGCCCTAGCAGCACAAGAGTGAGTATTAAGAACTGTGGCTAGCTAATTGCTGCACGTGTGACTCATTTGAAGTACTGCATGAATAATTAAGTGTTTAACATTCCTGTCACTTTGATGCCCACTTACAGGGGATGTATCAGGGAGAATAACAATACAGCAAAGTTTGTTATTATACTGAGAGACTTAGGAGATAACCCTTATACCATTTTTATTAAAATACGCTTTAAGAAGTAACCTCCTCTGAGTAAAAAGTGTCTGCATGTCATAACAAATGCAAAAAAAAAAAACATATAAACATAAAAATCCAAAATAAATGAAAATTATAATTTGAGCATGTTACAAATGCATCAAAAGTGACTAAAGGCCACAAACAGGAAGAATACACTTTTGTACTGCATACATTGCAAGGTGACATGCTTCAGTAGCATAACTTGAGCAAATATCCAATTCAGCCTGATTTCTGCTGTGAAAGGACTAACACGTGTGAGAAGATGGGTATATTGTTCCATAAATCTAACATTTTAGAATGACAAACCTGATCATATATATCCTCTACTTTTTCTGGCTCATAATGTCTATGATGATGTGACAAACACTGTTATTCTTGTCAAGGTTTCCTACCAATGCAGTGGCTTAATGGTTCATCTCTAGAGATGGTGAGGTCTGTGTGAAAGCTGAGATTAATATCTACATTTTAATAATACAAGACCACAGAGTTGAGAAACATTGACACAGAGACATTTTTTATATTTTTGTCTCATCCTTAGTACAACTTGGCTTGGTATTGCACAGTGCTGATTGCCAGTGGTCACTAGCACTAAACAACAGCTCACTTCTCAAGGCAAAAACTTAAGGGCAATATTTATAGTCCATGGCACAAATGTGATGGTAATTTGAGGGCGAGTACAGACTGATATAGGTAATCAATTCACAGAGGCCAATTATTCCAATTTGTGGTGCCCATGAATGTAGGTATGCAGATGAGCAGGTAATGAGATGGTAATGAGAAGTGACGTAAATGCTCTTATGCTAATTAAGGCTGTTTTACACATTTGCAATTCATAGTCATTTTTTCCTGATTTCTCACACTTGTTCCAGATGTGATATAAAAAGGGAAGACTCGACAAAAGTATCAGACTTACAGTTGGCGAAAATGCTATGTTTTGTGGCGAGCTTTGCTAGTTCCAGCTCAGAGTTGCTTGCCTTGGCTGGGTCAAAACTGCTTGTTGCCAGTGGTGCATGCTTACCAAGAAGGCAGAAATACAGGCAAAGGATTACTTATAACTTTGATAACCAGTAAATCCTTGATAGGTTTGGAGTGGAGAGGAACATTATAAGGGTCTTAGTGGGCATGTCTAATCCCCCATTGGGGCAGTGGAGGAATGTTGGGACTTCCTATTCCTGTGGACACCAAAGTATGTATAGCCCTCACTATACTTGCAATTGGCACCTTCCAGAGAAAGTCTGGGGACACCTTGGAGATCTCACAGACTTCTGCTTCAAGGATACTGAGGGAGTTCCTGGATGTAGTCCTCGCACATGTGGATCAGTATTGTGGTACCACTCACTCTGTGCACCACGAGGGGACCTAATTGCAATATGGGTGCAATCTATTGCACCGAGTACCTTAAGGAAATGTGTAATTTCATAAAAGGTGCACATAGTCTGAGCTTGGTCTTGAGGTAACACCAGGAAATACCATTAAAACAGTTGCCAGATAGTGTGTGATGCATGGGTGTGCATAACCAACTTCTTTGCACAGCATCCCGGCAGTGCACATGATTCCCATATCTGACAAACTGGCTCATTTTATCGCCTCTTCCTGCATAGTAGGATGCCCAGTGGTCTTCTTATTCCTAAGTGGAAATTTCTTTTTTTATTGTAAGTACATAGTTATTAATGTTAAAGGTAATATATTAATCTGTATTTTCTTGTTTTGTTTTCCAGCCCCTTAATCTCTATTTTCTTTGTTTTACTTTTTTAAGAGGATACTTGATATCCACTGGAGCCATGACTCATGACTCCAGAAATCCTTCTGGAGTCGTGTAGGAGAAATATAACACATGCCTATTCCTAACACATATTGTGACTGAGAGGATGTTTGGCCTGCTGAAGAGCCATTTCAGGTGCCTGGATGATTCTGGGGGTGCCCTACAGTATGAACCAACTACTGGGTGTAGGATGTTCACTGCCTGTTTTATTCTGCATAATATGATTATGCATCATTATGGTGGTAAATTGATGCTTGCTGTCACTGCAGCTACTATCTGAAGACCCACTATGATTAATGAGAACCAGCCATCAGCAGTAGTAGGAGACCCCAAACAGCAGGCTCATGCATGGCATGCAGCTGCAAAGGTTAAGAAGCAGCATCTAGTCCAGAACTATGGCCAAGGATATTCAGATTAGTGTTTCCTTTAAAAAAAAAAAAGCATGTAGACTATAGTTGATGCATGCAGTGATATCTGCGGGCTATGCTGTGTGGTGCATGTCTCCAGACTGTCTCTGGAAGGTCCCTGTAGCAGGTATATTGAGTTCATCTCACATTCGCTATCATCTTAAAATATTGTTTTTATTACTAACTGTTCGCCTGAGTGCTCACTGGTTCCTGCACAATGTTGCCAGAAAGGCAGAAAGTCAATTCATGAGTCAATAGTTGCATGTGTTGTATTAATGTTTTTAATATTTTTTTTTCTATTATTATTTATTTAGTATTCAAAATAAACAGGAACTTTCAGCAGTGAGAAATGTAAGTTTCATTTTCAAATTATATGTAAAGAATTATGATGCACTGCACATCACATATCTTTCTTACTGTCAGGTAAAATATTGATGAGTTCATAATCTCTCTTCATTTGTGCAGTAATGAGTTGTGCATGACCTTAACATATGTACATAGACTTCCATCCAACCTGCAACACAACTGCATTTAATTACAAATCTACAAGACGGTTTAGCTTCATGTGTGCGTACTGCACACGGGCGAACAGCAACTGTCTGAAAGGCTGTTTGCAAAGTTTGCAAGCACTGAACGGAAAAAGGTTTGAATGTGCAATGAGCGAATGCACAGTGACATTCCCTCATTGCACATTCAACATTGTGGGGCGGATTGCACTATAGTGGGGGTCGGAAAATGGTCCCTTTCTCCACTGTAGTGCGATCTTGGAGTTAGAATATTAAAGTAGGGGGTTGTGGGGGGTGCACATAGGTGGTACAGGGGGGCTTGCCCCCCTGCTTTACACTTCTTTTTTTTTCTCTTTCGACATTTATGTTCGAAAATCAGCGAATCTGCTTTTCGGTTTGCTGATTTTCGAACATATGGAAATGTCGCTGTTCTAACTTTCGTGGTTACGATTCATTCATATGAGCAATCGCACCACTGTGATTTGGGTTTATAAAGGTAAACCTTACAAGACTGCAACTAGTGAAAGTAATAGCAGGAAAGGAAATACGTTGACATATATGTCTGCCCCCCCAAAACACCAACTAATCCTTACGTTTCATTACACAAAAAATGTTAAATCACAGTAGCTCAAGATCAAACGAGTCCTACACATCTCCTATGGATAGTTCTGGTGATGGTACAATAACACATCTCCTATTGATAGGCTTGGTGATGCTTCAGCATAAGTGGCGGACAGGCTACCTTGGGAAGTCTGATGGTGTGATCTACAAGAGGAAGGTGATCCTCCTGTTAGTGACTGACTTGACACTGCTTTGTGACTGTGACCTTGGCCTGGAACTTGAGGTTCTCATAGTTGTAGATGATCGTCGACATGCCCTGTAAGGAATGTCTTGCGATTGCTCACTGTGTATGCTGCTGATTACTGTCTTGTGAGACAGTGATACTATCATGTGATCTTCCCCCATCCCTTTCCCCCGGTTACAGTGAGTCCAGCTTGACTAGTATATGTCCAAACCAATAAATGAGTGGAGCCTGCAAATAATGCCAAACAGAAAATACTGCTGTTACCTAAAAAGAGTTTGCAGTCAGAAATAAAAATGGCAGTAAAGAATGAGAACTTTGTAATCTGTCCAACTAAGTCTGCAAATGTTCAAATATTAGTAATGCTGACTACATGGAATACAGTTAGAAATAAAACTTGTAGTTACAGATGTAAAGAATTGTGAAGCATTGCATTGAGTTGTTAAACCTTTTACATTTATTACAAGAAGACAGTTTTTGTGAGAATTAAATAAATATAAGCAAAAAGGATTGTTGCACTTCATAGTTTATTCATTCATATTTCTTGCTGCACGTACGACATGGCTGAAATGACATTCACCACACCCTAGTCAGTCTGACTGTTGGGGGAGGGGGAGTGAGGGTTACTTTGATGAAATAATGATCAGAGCTGCACATAACCTTTCATAGAATAAACTGTTTGACTTAATTACTTTACATTCAACACAATTCTGCAGGAAAGGAAATTCACACTTCCTTGAATTGTTGCAGTTCGGCCTTTGCAGTTTTGTAGTTTTCCACAGAGTGTTACATACATTTTTGAAAACAAAACACAGACCTGCTTCATGATTCTTCACTACCCTACACAACGCAGGAGAATTATTTCAGAACTGAATTGTAATAATGCACACATGCAGGCATTCAACATTTACAATCTGACAAAATTAATGCAGGGAATATAAGGCGTATTTAGAAAATAAGTCAAATACAGACAAACAAGCTTATCCTTTGCTCTTTTGTTTGTACCTGAGGAAGAAATCCACTATAATTCTAGTAATAACAAGATAAGAGAAGAGTTAAGAGGCTTGTAGAATTTTCTGGTAAATGCAACAGGCGTCCATGAGATATTTATTACTTAAGTTACCATGCAGAAATTATTACACATAATTAACAGTAACATAAACAGTAGTACAGCAATGCTTTTACAACTGATTTCAGTGGTGATCCTTCAAACAGCTGTTTTTATACCTTTGCAAATGAAAGGAATTCAAAGGAAGACAGGAGAAGATGAAGGAAAATGTACTATCCTGTCAGTTATAATCATGGTTACCTGCAGTAGTTACTGATGTCTTGCATGTCTGATAACTGTATACTGTAAAATATGTTTGAAAAGTGTCTAATTGAAACACAAAACCATTTAAAATTATCACAAGTATGCATAAGCACTACTCTTACACATTTGCCCAAGTTACATAAGCACTTCCCTAATCACTACCTCCAGATCTTTGCATAAGTGTTTCCATACACAACTGAACTTCAGTAAAGATATTTTTCTGAATGGTATATTAACATGATGCCTTGCTTTAAAAAAGTAATGTGTCTCTCCCCTCCCCTTTTTTTCTCTTTTATTTACTGTTTTGCTTATATGTTTCTTTTAACTTTATTGTTTTGCTTCCCTTCCATTTCATTTTTCTTTTATACAGGTTCAAATCCATCAGGAGCAGTCCAGGCACATACTTCCCAGGCTGGAAGAGATCACCCTCTGCTTGTTGTGGCTGTCCTCTCAGGGTCGGAGTGGAGGTACTGGTCCTGCAGGGACTTCGGCATGTGGCAGCCTAGAAAACCTCACTGAACAGGGGCTTCGAAGTTTGGTTGAGGACATACTGGAAAAGGTAATGAACAGGAGAATTACAACAATCAAAGCCGTCTTTAATATGTACAAGACATACTCTCTCAGTTGGTGTAACCACTTAAGCAACACAGACCCCTTCCCCTCAACATTAGGGTCCTCTACTGCAACACCATCTGGCAGTGGACATGTTTGAGGCTTTGCGCACTGGATACACAGCTGAGGCTTCCTCATCCCTTCTTCCATTATCCTTCTTCTACACCTTCTTCTCTGTTTCCCACAGAAACAGTTTTACAAAAAAAAAAAAAAAAAACTTTAAAAATTGGGGGGGGGGGGGGGGGGTAACATCCCATCCTCTCCCACCTCCTCCAGTTCAAACCTTCTTGATCTTTCCCTTGTGTGTTTCCCTCTCTGTTTGTCTACTTCCTCTCACCCCTTTCTATTCTTAAATGAAACGAGTATCTACAAAAGGATACCCCTATATAGGTTCATAGGTTCATACTAGGCTATCTGCCCTAGGGCATTTATAAGCCTAGCCAGAGTGTGTGTGGCTTTCACCACCCCTTAGGATGAGAATACTATACCCATTAGTTTGCTGTGCCTCTGTCCAGCAGTGACACAGAGATGATTCTAAACCGATCTCCCATCCACTCGTCAAGATTTCTCTTGAACAGAGTCAGAGAGGGGATCTGTCTCACATGGACTGGGATTCTGTTCCATAGTGTAGGGAGTCTCTGGGTGATGAATCTGTCCCTCCAGCACGTCCTATTTATATCCGTGTTGAGGTTTAAGTCTCTTGCTCTCGTGGCTCTGGTGGATTTGGATTTTTTGAGGTGGCGCATGTCCATTAATTCCGGGTTGGACATGGCCTTGTATGTTAGGCACAGATCACCTCTGAGCAGACGGTATACGACTGAATAGAGCTGGAGTTTCTTCAGTCGGGCATCGTATGACATATGTTTGAGCCCCTTTATCCTTTTGGTGAGGAACTTTTGGGGTCTTTCCAACTGCTGCAGGTGTCGGCTAAGGTACATTCCGAAAGGGGCGTTGTACTCAATCATTGGTCTGATAAGTGAAGAGTACAGGGGTACAATGACCTCTCCTGATCGGGTTGTGAATCCCTTCATGATCAGGTTGGCAATGTAGAAGGTCTTCCTAACCACTTTGGCAATGTGAGTGTCAAAAGAGAGGTTACTGTCAACTTGGGTCCCCAGGCCCCTGATAACTTCTTCCATGTTTAATGGATTACCACCTATGTGGTAATTAGGGGTTACCTTGTTTTTCCCAAAGGGTATGACTATACATTTTTTGGCATTTAGCTTAAGGCCATGGCTCTGGCACCAGTTATCCATTTCTATGAGACCTCTCTGGAGGATGTCTGTGTCTGATGGAGTGTCAGTTATGGTGCCCAGTTTGCAGTCATCTGCAAATTTTGTCAGCCACAATCCCCTATGTTTGCCTGCACTTCAGAAAAATAAATGCCGAACAAGAGGGGCCCAGGACTGAGCCCTGTGGGACACCGCCGTGACCGGCTTAGAGTCTGACATGGCACCAGCAACTCTAACCCTGTGTGTTCTGTCCTTGAGCCAGTTTGCAACCCATCTTGTGACATATGGGTTTACATCTAAGCTGGTGAGCTTTTCTATGATGCCCGAGTGGGGTATTGTGTCAAACGCTTTTGCTAGGTCAAGGTAGGCTGTGTGAACTGCCTTACCCTCATCAATGGCCTTAGTGACTGTTTCAAAAAAGTCGACCAAGTTCAAGAGGCAGGATCTGCCCTTGACAAAGCCAAATTGGGTAGGATCCAGTGTCTGTAGGTCCCCAATGTCTTTATTTATGAGTTCCATTATGATCCTCTCCATAGCTTTGCAGACAACGCTCATCAAGCTTATGGGGCAGTAATTTCCAGGGTCCGTAGAAGCACCGCCTTTGTGGAGTGGGACCACAGTTGCCGTACGCCATTCTTTGGGTATGTATCCTGTAGTAAGGCTAAGATTAAACAGCAGCCTTATGTGTGGGTTTAGTTCCTCATTGAGTTCGTGTAGCACACAGCCGGGGACACCGTCCAGTCCCATTGATGCTGTGTTTTTTGCTTTAGAGAGAGCAGCTCTCACCTGGGCATCTGAGATGTTTGGGAGGCTAGACTCTGGTGGGATGGATATTTCTCCTTTTGGGGGTGAGGGAGGGGAGAAATTTGCACTGAACCTGTCTGCCAGTATGTTGGCAATGTCTGTGGGTTCAGTGATTTCTTTATCATTTTGGACTAATTCTGAGCATATCTGGGAGTTTCCACCCAGGTTTCTAACATAGCTAAAGAAGGCCTTATGATTGTCTTTTGTGTCTTAGCGATTTTTCTCTCAAAGTTGGCCTTGGATGATTTTATGAGTGATCATAGTTTTTTGCTAGTATTGATCAGAGATGCCTTCCCTTTTAGGGATTTTGCTTGTCATGTAGTAGCTTTCTCCTCTTGTTGTAGAGTTTGTTTATGGCTGGGGTCCACCAGACCGGGCGCCTGTCTTTGGTGCAAAGGGTCTTGATTTTATTAGGGATTGCTTGATCCATACATTCCTGGAGGTGCTCGTAGAAGGCATTTGTAAGGGTTTCAGCAGCGTGGGTTGTGGTTTCCACTGGCTCGGGGGCCTTGAAGGATACCACTCCAGTCTTAAGAAGTGTGAAGTTTGCTTTTGAGAAGTTCTTCACTGTGGTCTTTTTTGCTGGGGGTGGGGGCGGGATGTGGATCTCCAATGAGATTAATTTATGGTCTGATCTCACCAATGAGGGATATACTTCCAGTGTAGAGCATTTTGTCCCCATGTTTGTGATGATCAGGTCTAGTATATTTTCTCCTCTTGTGGGAATGGTGACTAGTTGTTCCATAGCATTTGAGTTTATGAACTCCAGGAACCTTTGGGCTAGGGTGTTGGGGCTTGAGTAATGTTCCCAGTCTATGTTTGGGTAGTTGAAGTCACCCAATATGATGGTGTTTGGAGAGACATTCATACTCTCCAGTGTCTTCAGGAAGGCTGCATGGGTTTCCTGAGTTTGAGAAGGTGGTCTGTAGCATGCTACAAACTGTAGGGCAGTTTTACCTATGGTTAATTGCACCTGGATGGTCTCCGATGCGTTTGCGTTGCCACTAACCTGGAGGTGTGGGTATCCTTTATGAATATGGATACTCCTCCTCCTTTTGTGGTTCGTGAGTAAATCCACAAAAAAGCTCACACCAGGTGTAGTGCAGCAAGCAAAATTGTAGTCCAAATTCAAACACATGCAGCAAACAACAGTGATGCAGCAAGCAGAGATAAATCCAACTTTGAACTTCAAGTTTAATCCAAATTCAAAACGTAAGTGCTTTCGTTCCTTAAAACATTAATACAGGAACTTCATCAGACAAAGTACTTTACATTCAGCTTCCTTTTAAAAGGTAAAACTTGTGACCTCACTTCCTCTCCTCCATTCATCTACAATAAAAGTTTTTAATCTGAAACACATTGCAATGTATTGGGTTAGAAGAAGGGGCAGGGGCAAAACAGTAAGGTGGTGCGAGGGGGGGGGTCCTGCCCATTGTCATGCATGTGTGTGACCCCTAATCCTTCTCTTACTCTTAATTCCAACCATACGCATTACCTTCCAAGAGACCCTTTCTCTAACACTATCAGTACGACTATACAAAGTTTACATGATGGTAGTGTTAGGCGTTTGTTTCAGTTTGATTTAATTTATTGATTTATTTATTTTATGATTTTGAATGACCAATCACAGTAAGAAATGTGTTGTTTTCCTTATGAGAGCAATATATTGTGGATATGTGTTATTTGAGTTCATTTTGATTATTTTGACATTCAGGGACTTTGCTAGTCAAGGGTACAGGGTGTTTAGGTTTTGTTAACTTTTGCTTTTGAAATTGGTATATGCATTTACATATATAAATGAAAGCACACACTGACTCACACTGGTTGTTTTGAGTGAAACACATTTCACTGAATCACAACTGACTGAAATTCATTTGGCTTTGACTGAATCATGATTGAGTGAAAGTTGTAAAGAAGCAGTGATTCACTGTATGCATTTCTTCTCTTTTTTACAACTGTTGTGTTATCATGTAGTTAGTATATTTAAGGAAGGAGGTGGGGGCAAAGTCCTAGCAGCTCACAATGGCAGTGCATGAGAGTTGTTCCCCTGCAAAAAAAAAAAATTAATGTATGTTTGCTTTAATGAAGTTTTCTATGAAATGTGTTTGTGCACCAACCGTGTTTTTCGTTTTTACCTCACAGTTGTGTGATTTTGGAGTTAGAAAATTGAAATGAGGAGTAAGTAAAAAAAAAAAAAAAAAGTTTTATGATTTGTTTGGTGTAATAATGTTTTTCAGTAAACGGATTCTGTGAAGTGAGTTTTTAGTCAAATGTGGTTTCAGTCAGATTTGCTCAGTCAATTGTGATTAAGTGAAGTGTGATTTAGTCAACAGTCAAAATGACCACAGTGGGTTTGGGGAATATTCCCTTTCCCCAGTATTGTAAGATCATGAAGTTGGAATATTTAATAAGCAGGTGGTATTGGGGTGCAGTTTATGTGCACATGGGAGAGGGGTGCAGGAAACTTGCTGTATACCTCAACACTACACAGGTACTGTCTCTTCAGTGGGACACTAGCTTTATGATTATTCCAACTGCCCAGACCAGCAGTTCATAGAAATGTACTGGAACATTTAATTAGATTCAGAACCATACTAACTATTTATTCTTTGAATAAATACATTCAGCTCTACACTCAAGTCTTGATGCCTGTCAGAAGTGCAAACGTTCCTCCTTCCACAGGATGGATAAGCTGATAAATGAAATTCACTCTCACCGTCCACACCCTGGTCTTCCAGTTTCTCATGCTGAAAGCTGACACAGGTCATATGAGACATAATTAGGGCTTAATGTCTCTATGCTATAGCACCAGGCTCTGATTAAAGACCTTCTTTTTTTTAAATTCAAGTGCAACCCTTCAAAGACCCATTTGCTTTGCCAGATAGGTGGAGATAGGTGAGAGGAACTCAAGCATAGAAGCAATATGTCCACCAGTACAGTGCTATCATCCTTACTATTTGATTTGATTATTCATTAATTATCTATTTGCTCTACTCTTTGTACATGGGGGATCTTCTAAGGTATACAGTACAGTGCAGTGATACACTATAGTATACTTTGTTGTGTTTACTCACGTGTTACTACTGTATGCACTAGCTTGCACCCATAGGCCAGTGAGGCCTACACTAGGTTACAATACAGGCAAGCAACATTTTGGATTCTGTGCCTGGGGAACACAGCTGAAGTTAGACATGCCATCAGTATCTAACTCGGTACAATCTCTTATATTCCTAGGTTACTAATCAGACCTAGTTTATTGGCATTATAAATGACATCCTTCCGTTATACTAGTGGGTCAGCCACAACGAAAATATTTAGTTATTAGTACATGTATGAAATCCAGAAACATCCAACTTTAGTACAGAGAAATCTGCTGGGGACTCCAGTTATAGTCTTTCCTTACCTGCCTGATAAGCCATTTATACTCATTATTCACCGATGCCATTTCCCAGCATCACTTTAATCCACTTATACCTTCTTGTGCAGTTCTCAACTACTACGGCCACATAATGCCCATGAAAGATCTGTTTCCTGGTTCAAAGTCTCTGTCTACACTGACCATACTCAAACTTCTGACTTGGTTTTGTACATGTGTTTTAAAAAAGATCATCCTAGAGCTTTCTAATGTTTTGAGTATGTAATAATTTTACAGTTACCTCTTTCTTCCTCAGCACAGTATGTATTTAGTTGATTTATTTTCACTTTTTCTGATACTTATGCTGTGATTCTGAACAGGTTTAATCACCATCCTGTAGGCTGTCTGCATCCCTTCTTTGTCCTTGCAATGATCTTTTTTTAAAGTAAAAAAAAGGATATGGTATTTCTTAGTGTGTGGAAATGGGTCTACCTGAGATGGTCGACAGGCCATATGATCGATACTCATTTGGTCGACAGTTCATTTGGTCTACAAGCATTTTATGTGGGGGGCTTTGCCCCCCTCAACCCCCCTAACTATATATATCAACTCCAGGGTCGCACAACATTGGGGAGGGGGGTAAATCTGCTTGTCGACCAAATGAACTGTCAACCAAATGAGTGTCGATCATATGGCCTGTCGACCATCTCAGGTAGACCCGTGGAAATACAGGAATTATACTCCTGCAAGTTTTTCTTATTAACCATTTATTACATACACAACAGTGACAGTTGATTATCTGCAGAGGAAGAGTACAGTTACAGATATGAACTTAATGTAGTGCTTTTCACCATAAACACATTGTGCTGTGGGCTGTGCTATTTACCAGTGCGAAAAAGACCACAGAGACAAAGAAGAAACAAATGATCAAATGATCAAATTCATAAGTTCATAGGTATATACTAGACTAACAACCACCAGGGACTTTATAAGCCTAGCTGCGCAACCTACCCAATTGTGCCCTCATGTAACACGTTCAACTCTTTGGGGTATTATTTCAGTTAAGTGGTTGCTAAAGGTTTAGTGGAGGGTGTTTACCAGAGACATGGGGGCCAGACTAGGGGTGAATTTCCGGTTTCCCATTAAATAACCAAGGTTACATTTGAATAGGGTTAGAGATGGACTCTGCTTCACATAAATAGGGAGCCTATTCCAGAGCATGGGAACATGGGAACCTTTGAAACATATATCTGTCTCAACAGCATGTTTGTTTTGTGTTTCTTATGCTTTACATTTTGCAGATGTGCAAAAGATCCTTTAGGGCTAGATCTGAGGATGTCTTTATATGCCAGACATAGGTCACCTCTAAGTAACCTGTAGGAGACTGAGTATAGAGATACAGCTTTATAGAAATCTATATAGGAGAATGTGTCAATACACTGGATTCTCTTGGTAAGGAACCTCTGTGGACATTCCAACTACTGCACATGCCTGGTCAGGTCATGCTAAAGGGAGGCATTGTACTCATTGATGGGTCTGTTAAGGGATGAGTAAAGTGATACTATAACTTGGACCTCAATGCCATACCCTTACTTATGAGTTGGGTGACATATAATAATTTTCTTACTACCTTGGCTACATATTAGTCAAAGGCCAGATTACTGTCTACATAAGTTCCCAGATCCATAATTACTGGGTCAGCTCTCAGGGGTGTCTTACTGATGGAGTAATTAACTTGGGTGGACTTTTTCCCAAAAGGCACTATAATGCACATCTTAGCACTGAGTTTTAATATGTGGCTTTGGGCACCAGTCATTCATCTCTGTTAGAGCCTCTTACAGGATGTTAATGTCATGGGTGGAATCCATGACAGCTCCCAATTTGCAGTCTTCCGCAAACTTTGTGAGCTAGAGGCCCTTTATTTTAGCCTTGACCTCCAAAAAGTAGATGTCAAACATGGGCAGACCTAGCATTGAGCCCTGAGGTACTCTGCTGGTGATACGCATCTTGGTGGTGGTGGTCTCACCAATTGTGACTTCCTAGGTCCTATCTGTTAGCAAGATGGCAATCCATTGAGTATGTATGGATTTATGCCTAGTGTAGTAGTTTGTCAACAATACTTGTGTGGGGTATTGAATTGAACATCTTAACCAGGTCTAGGTAGGTGGTACACACTGTTTTTCCTTCATCTATTGCCTTGGTGATCTTCTCAAAGAAGTCTACAAGATTAAGTAGGCATGACCTTCTTTTGACACAACCATACTGGGAAGGGTCCCGTGTCTATAGGTTGTCATTGTCTTTTTTGATAATTTCAATGTTGATTGATTCCGAGGCTTTGCGTATTAGACTAGTCAGACTAATGGGTCTGTAGTTTCTGGGGTCAGTTGATAGCCCACTCTTGTGATGAGAGATAACCATTGCAGTCCTCCATTCAAGTGGTATGTAGCCTGTTTTAAGGTTGTAGTTGAAAAGTAACTCAAGGGTCCCTGATAGGTCATGTTTCAAGCTATTTTAGGAGGCAATCTGGATATTGTTGGGGCCCACTGAGGCTGTGTTTTTGGCATTAGCAAGTGCCATGATGACCTGCTCCCTGGTAATAGTTGGGGAGTTATTTTAGTAGGGATTTCATTTGGAAGAGGCAGGGGGAGAGTGGGGGTGGGTGAAGTTAGAGTTAAATTTGTCAGCAGATTTGCTATGTCACTATGCTCAGTGAAGATGATACCATTTGCCACCAGTTCAGCACACTGCTGTGTGCTACCTTTAAGGTTTTGAACATAGCTATAGAAGGCTTTGTGGTTATCTGTAGCCTGAGAGGCTATCTTAACCTCATAACTGACCTTGTTGCATTTAGTTAGTCCTATTAGTTTCCTGTTTAGTTTAACTAGTGAGCACTTGCCATTTTGAGAATTTTGTTTCCTGATTTTGACCATGACTTTTTTCCTTTTGCTATATACCATGTTGGGGTTAGGATTCCACCAGTGTAGTTTGTTTTGGGGGTTTGGTTGGTGCTTACATCTGGTAGGTACAGCAGCCTCTATGCAACCATTTACATGTTTGTACAGGTTTCTCTGAACAATTCTACATAGGTTGCTGTTAACTTGGAGTTCAGAAGGGCATTGAATTTTGTGTTGCTTATAAGGATGCAGTTTGCTTTAGAATAGTGCCTAACTGTAAAAGGTTTTGCTGAGTTTTTCAAGGTTATTTTTATTTTGAAGGACACAGCCTGTGTGAGGATGTGGCATGGAGTTGGGGTGCAGTGCTATCCCATACTGGTGAGTAGTTGGTCCAGTATGTTTGAACCTCTAGTTGGAGTGTGCACTATGTGTTTAAGAGTATCTGTGTTAATAAAGCCCAGGTAACGTGCCCTCAAGTTAGAGGCAGTCTATGTTTCCCAGTATATAACAGGGTATTTAATGTCTTCCATGACTTGGGTATTTGGCTGGCTGGATGGTGAATGCCTAGAGCAAGCCTAGGTATTAGCTATGGTGTTCTTGGGACATAGATGGTGATCTATAGCCTCCTAGGATATGGTAAGGGACTTTATCTATGATGATTTGTATGTGCTTGAACTCCAGGCCATCCTCCTGTTTAACCAACATAGAGGTATACTTGTCGCTAATGTAGGTTGAGATACTTCTACTTTTAGTCCTTGTCTGTGCAGCCAATAGCCTAAATGTATGTACACATATTCATATCCATAATGTCTCTCTTCATAAAGTCCAGTGAGGTACATCTCAGGTCATTTACACTAACATAGACTATGATGGAATCATATTGGTACCTGTGGTGCAAAGACTTTAGTACGTATGTAACCTGGTGGATTCTGGCTATAGATAAGCAACTGGCCATTATCTTCTGCTTGTCCAGTCTGGTGAGTGGGACATCTGTGTGTCATACAATGGAGTCCCCTATGACAAGAGTCCTGGGTACGGTGTTTGCTTGCCTTATGGGCTTCATTCTTGGTAGTCCATTGGATGTAGGCATATGTGTGGCATTTGGCATTGCTTTTGTTGTGTGCTTTAGAGATTACTGAGGATAGTGTTGCCATCTGTAAGCTTAGAAAGTCTGTAAGGTTTGAAAAGATTGCTTTTTAGTACCTCAGCATAAGATGGTCTATGTGTGCGGAGGACACTATGTGTGTTAGATGCAGTCTGTGTGTTCTTTACATCCTTGTTTGTAAGCAAGATTTTTGCCTGCAAGGAAATTTTGTATGTGCGTCTCTTGCATATTGTGTTAGTGTCTTTAGGGATTAAAAGACTGTCTGTAAAAATGAGACAATTGCTACATGCCTGTATCTACCAAGCTGGCTATGGAGACATTTGGAAATTGCATATTCTTGTTGTCTGGATCTGTATATGGCCTGAAAGAAAATGAGCTAAGATGATTGCTCACTAGCAGTCTAGCAATTATGGGCCCAGTACTATTCATCGGATACAATTCTCTAAATAATGTGTCATTTTCAGACATCTTTGTTCATGAGGAAAAAAAACAAAGTCAGATGATGATCTGTAATTTCTCTATGAGTTCTGGATAGTGTTTAACAAAAGTTTCAAAATGTTTTTGCAGTAGGAGTACAGCTCCCTATGGGGGAGTAGCAGAGTAGCAATCTGCACCCCCCAACACACACATTCATATACGAGTATAACTGGTATGAGCGAAGCCTCCTTTTAGACATTTTTCTCCTTGCCAGCATCTATGTGCAAGAAATCACAGTACAGCAGGGTCTGGGAATTTGTCCTTTCCCTGCTGTAGTGCACTCTCAGAGTTGGTATATATAATTAGCAGTGTTGCCCCCTTGCAAAAAATAAATTTTTTATTGTTTTTGTTTTTCAGTGTTATGAGTACTCAATCTTTTTAGATCAATAATTTTTAAAAGCTCCTTTGAGTGTTCGCTATTAGCTGAAACATGATAAATAGATGGATATATGTGTGTGTCTGTGTATAAATTTATGCACATATATTCCTTTACACATTGGCTTGTGTGCGTGTGTGCGTATAATGTTATACAGTTGTATATTAATCACTATGTGTGTGTATAATGTTATACAGCTGACCATTAATCACTATAAACAAGTATGTAAATGTGTGTGTGTGTGTGTGTGTGTGTGTGTGTGTGTGTGTGTGTGTGTGTGTGTGTGTGTATGTGTGTATGTTTGTGTGTATGTGTGTGTGTGTGTGTGTGTGTGTGTGTGTGTGTGTGTGTGTGTGTGTGTGTGTGTGTGTGTGCAGGCATATACTCATGCACACTCATTATTTGTTCCACTCTTTCCCATTCACTGCAGCTGGCCCTTCTTAGGAATTATTTATACCACTGGTGCTTCACCTTGTACGGTCTGGCAGGAAGGAGGAAACTGAAAGCATCGGTGGTTATGGTGAATGACTAAACTGTCCCCAGAAATTCGTAGGATCATAGGAGGTTACTAGACTAATGACCCTCGGGCCCTTTCAAACCTAACCAAGTTTCATCCTTATTTCCACAATCAGCATCTATCATCCCTGTCCAAGAGAGACACAGGTGAAACTCTCAGGGTGAATTTACGGTTACCCATCCTATCATCCAGATTGTGTTTGAAGAAGGCCAATGAGGTGATCTGCTTGACATGAAGTGGAAGTCTGTTCCAAAGGTGTGGTAACCTCTGGGAGACACATCCCTCCCTCCAGCATGTTCTATTAATGTCACATACCAGGTTATGGCCTTTAGAGTGAGTGACCTGTATACCATTTCACTTATGGAGATGCAGCATTTCCAATAAAGCAGGGTCAAAGATTACCTTATATGCAAGGCAGAGATCACCTCTGAAATCTCTCCAATTGCTGCAGGTGCTTGGAAAGGTACATACCAAGAGGGTCATTGTACTGAATTATTGGCCTGATGAGGGAAGAGTACAGGGAGGTTATAACTTTTTTTTTTCTGGAGGCAATGCCCTTTCACATGAGATGAGTAATGTAGAATGCCCTTCTTACCACTGTGGAGACATGGTGATGAAAGGTAAGGTTGCTGTCAATCTGTGTGCCCAGGTATCTCAGCACTGAGTGCATACCTAAGCTGTTGTTATTGATGTGATAGTTAGCAGGAACATCGCTCTTATCGAAAGGGATAATAAAGCATTTTTTGCATTGAGTTTAAGGCCATGACTTTGACACTAATCATTTGTTTGTGTAAGACCCTCTTGTAGGATGTTGACATTGTTTGTGCCCCCAGTTTGCAGTCATCAGCAAACTTTGTCAGCCACAGACCTTTAGCTTAGGCTTGTACTATGGAGAAATAGATTCCAAATAGTAGAAGTCCCATGACTGATCCCTGTGGAACACCACTGGTTGCAGGTCTGCTGTTGGAGGTAGATTCCCCTCTTTTGACTATATGAGTTCTATCAGTGAGCCATTTAATGACCCATCTAATGATATAAGGATTGTTATCAAAATATCTCAGTTAAGCCAATACGCATACTAATATATGGTCTATTGTGGATGTCTACAAATTGACCCCATTTGTTAGTTAGTGAAGACATTAAAAATAAGTTCTAGCCTCTGTTAGAGCATGGTCCTGCTGTAATAAAAGCTCACAGTTTCTTCCCATGTTAAAGGAACTCGACATCATCTGTTGTATCATCCATTCATTTTTCCACTGGACAACCCTTGAATGCTGCAGATAAATTCAAACTTTGGTTGCTAGCAGTGAAGATGGATACCCTTTCTCTGGGCAAATGTGTCAACATCACGCCACAGCTGTTATGATTAGTAAAGTACTTCAAATATGACTTCTTTGTTCAGAATTGTTCTTGTGATACACTTGAATAAGAAGAAATGTTTTGAATAACGGTCAAAATCTCAATATCCTTCCAGAACCTGTGAGAGCTACAAACTGCTTGTCCTGCACATTTTTTTAACTATGGCCTTTTCAGAAAGGTTATTTCATTAATTCAGTAATCTTTCTTATAAATCATTTCCTCACATTGTTCCACTCCTATCTCCTTCATCTATTTTTTTATCATGAAAGGTGGTGCAGTTGTTCATGTACAACTGTTTTCTCAAATATTCTAACTTATTTAGACAAAAAAATCTTTATTAAAAGCAATACTAATATTTTTTAAAAGATTTAGTACAGAAAATGACTTTAAGATTTCCTAAATGTTACAAATAAAAAAGTATATTTTAACTTTCTGAACAGCTTTATCCAACTGGGGTATTTAAATGTTTCTATTATATGTCACCTTTCCTTATATTCCTGAATGGTTTATATTAAAATCTTTTATCAGTTTCTCAAATGACTTCTGTTTAAAGCTTTTCACCTCTTTAGTTACCTTCTTCTAACTGCCTTCATCCTATTGATGTTATTGTGGAGGTGGGGTAACCATTTCAGGTTTTGTTTGGTTTGTCAGTTCACTTTTTAATTAAGTTGGATACATCAACTCTAAGTGAAATGGCAAAATGAACCATATTGCTGTAGATCTTCACAAATTGCATTAACTGATATCCTTCTCTTTCCAGGGAAAATTGATTACTCTGTTCATCCACTAGTGTTGCCTCTTCTTGTACAGTTCGTATTATCATTGCTTGTTAGTGTTTCCTAATATCCCTTGCCAGTAAACTGGTAGTCTCACATGACTACTCCTGGTCCCTTTTCATTTTATGTTGTTGTTATTATTTTGTTTTCAAGTCGGCTGTCTTCTTGGCATTTGCATCATCTGCATATTACACTGCACTTTTTGTATTGTTTATCTGTTGCCATATTTTTGCCATTTGTCCAGCTTTTTCATACCCTTTTCATTTGTTCTTCTTCCCCTTTTTTGCTTTAGCTTTTATAGCACTTTATGAACTCTTCAAGGAGAAACACGTCTCTGTTTAAGGCCATTAGAAATTTCTCTAGCAAAGAAAATAGAAACCTTTGCGTTACCGCAAAGTAGCTTTCATTTCCTCGGACTAAATTCTGTCTAGCGTTGTTGTGTGAGTCATTTTATTAGCAAGTCTCTTCAGTGAGGACTCCTGTAAGGCTTCCTAGTATATTTATTAGCTATTCTTTATAAAAAAAAATGGTGTAGTCAAAGATGGCTGGCACACTATGTTCATCTTAACTATTATCTTCATTCCTTGAAACTCTGGAATGTAGTGATGGAATGGTGTAGCGAAACATAGTATGGAGGAGAAGCTTCAGTGTATTCCTTTACCTCATACGTGTAGAAGGAAGGAAGGAATGAAAGAGAAAGAATTCAAGTGCCCCATGTGAATCTTATTCTTGTGAACATTTATTTTTATTTTTATTTTATTTTACATTTGTTGACCGGGATAGTCCGACCGGATGCAAGTCCATTTTCAGCGAAGGCCCGGGGAGAAAAGCTCCAAGGGTAAGCAGATAGAGCATTACATAATACCAGCATTACATACTACAAGCAGACTATTTACAGAGATTACATAAGTAAGCAAGTTAAACAAGTTCCACAAGTTAGAGTTAATCCCGAGCGTAAATCAGGACTAAATTAAATTACACAGTAAGATGGTTAACAGATTTTTACACATTCTATTATCCTGGGTCATTGAGTGGAACTGAGAAGGCTCTATAATGTGTTTGGTTAGTCCTGTATAGTTAATCCTCAGGGAGAATGGTCATTACAGAAAGATTATAGGATGCAGCACATAAATGTTTCTAGTTAGGGAAGGACAGAGGAGGCTTACAAATTTCCAGGATAGCTATCTTAAGTTTTGCAGTAGGCTGATAATGTGAAACTCAATCTTCTCTGCTGCTTTGACTCTATGTGTCTCTTCTAATGCACACCAAATATTGGGGCTGAGGTGATTGAGTATAGAAATCTTTTTAATTATAATTGTCCATGTTTGTCTAAAGCTCAATGTTTTTGTAACTTTGCAAGCTTGACAAAGGTGTCACTTTCCTCATTCTTGACGAATGTCTCTAATGCTGACATTCAGTGGACTGCAGAGATGTAACAGGATAATAGAGAATGTATGTTCATTCATTCTTTAATCTTTTCTGCAATTACTCACTTAACCCGTTTTATGGGTTGAGGGGAAGCCGGTGCCTGTCCCAGGACAGAGTACGTGCAAGACATAGACAGTAGTCCAGAACAGAGTGTTAGGTCATTACAGGGTGCACATAGACATGGACACAGATACGTTCACTCTCGCATGAGCAGGTTAGAAGATTATCAGTTCACCAACATCATCTCTTTGGGATATGGGAGGGAACAAGAGGACCCAGAACTCCTACCACACAGAACCCCCACCGCACACATACACACATATGAAGGATATGCAGACTCTATGCAGCTGAGAATAGAGCTGGAGAAACAAACTCAGTGATGCAGCAAAGCTAACCATTTGTAGCTCTTGCACCACTACTCTTTCCTTAAGCTGCATTTCATAAACAGGCTCCCACGTGAGACTGCCAAGCAAAGTGCCAGTCAGTGGTTAAACAAGCTCCCACGTGAGACTGCCGAGGAAAGTACCAGTCAGTGGTATCTATAAAGATATTTTTGTAGCATAGGTATTATAGCTCAGCTCAGACAGGCAACTCAACAGCCATCATGGGAGAATTTCCTCAACAATAAATGGAAGTGCTAATTCTGAATTTGTGGCCTACAAGAGAACATGCCCAACCTTTAGGTTCACAAGCGAATGAGCTCTAATGTCCCAGGAGTAAACGTACAGAGAACTAACCACAAAGTGGTTGACATGGAATGTTTATGTCTGCACATGTTAAGGGGCTTGTTCCATAAAATGCTTAAAATTCACCTGGAGGTGCCGGACACTGCTAAACTGTTAGACAGTTATGCTGAAAGAATGCATTCTGGAATTAAATGAATAAATAAGCCTGTGTTCTGGCGAAAGTATGTCACAGCTTGTGATGTTATTGCAGATCTTTCTAATAATGACTAAATAAACAAATAATACCAGCTTGTAAGAAAGAAAAAGACAGCATTCCTAACATTTCAGGGACTTAATGGCCACATATCTTAAAAAAGCAACACAACATGTCTCATACCGACGTTTACAAATCATGAGTCCTGTTCTAACTAATCAGTATGTAAGGAACACAGGTGCCTCTTGTTATACTCCTGATTTGTGAATAAAAACTTTTATAAGCCTCAAGGTTGCAGTTACCAATCAAGGAACGTGTTACTTCCACAAGAAAGGAATGTGAGGAAACACCAGTCAAATTTAATTCACTAAGAATGGAATACAAATGCACAACTACCAAACACAGTAAAACAGATGTGATAAAAGCAATAAAATGAACTACAAGCTATTTAAATCAGGATGCCCTTACCAGTTAAACAAAAAATCTGCAACACTTATAACATTTCGGACTTTATGATTGTCTGCATGTATGTCGATACAATACAATTATTTGATAAAACACTGTGGTAACGTAAACTATTTAATAGTTGACCACATTATGGAACTGTACAAGGCGATTTAACTGTTTTACTGCTGTTTTACCTCACACAGTCATGAGATGTCATGCAATTCTGACCTAGACCATGGTTTTAAAAACTGCAAGACAAAATGTTCTCAAAAATTTCACAATAGGATTCAAACAGGAGGACTGTAAGAGAAGATGTCAAGTCATTTATTTAAATATAGTCCTCAGACAAGGTAGCCTGCCAGTCGTCATCTGCCACAAAGACAGAAAATACTGAACAATAAGTCAGAAATATATTTGCAGTAGATGGTCGCAATCAACAGAACGTGCTGGAGGGACAGGTTCAGAACCCAGACACTGCCCATGCTGTGGAATAGACTTCCCATACATGTCAAACAAAGCACCTCACTGGCCCTCTTCAAGAGAAATCTTGATGAATGGATATGAAATAGAAAATTCACCCCGGGGATCACTCCAGTGGCTGTACTCGACAGAGGCACTGAGAACTAAGGTCAGGTGGCACGATGCCAGGGTAATCCTATGGGCTAGGCTTATAAAGGCTCCAGGGTCATTAGCCTAGTACACACCTATGAACCTATGAACCTATGAGTCATGATTAGAAAGTGTGAATCATGCACAAGCAAAGGAGTGAAAAGAATGGATGCTTCATATAGGTTCATAGGTTCATAGGTTATAGGTTCATACTAGGCTATCTGCCCTAGGGCATTTATAAGCCTAGCCAGAGTGTGTTTGGCTTTCGCCACCCATTTTAAATTTATTTTGCTATGCCCTTTTTCGAGGCTAGTATACTGTGCCTCTGTCTAACAGTGACACAGAAGTGATACCCGGGGTAAACCTATGATCTCTCATCCACTCATCAAGATTCCTCTTGAAGAGAGTCAATGAGGGACTCTGCCTAACCTGGACTGGGATTTTATTCCAGAGTGAAGGGTGCCTCTGGGTTATGAATCTGTCCCTCCAGCATGTCCTATTTATTTCAGTGCTGAGGTTCAAGTCTCTCGAGCGTAGCTCAATGGGAGTTTGATTTTCTGAGGTGCAGCATGTCCATTAATTCCGGGTTGGACATGGCTTTATCGTCAGGCACAGATCACCTCTGAGCAGGCGGTATGCCACTGAGTAGAGCTGGAGTTTCTTTAACCGGGCAGCATATGGCATCTGTTTGAGCCCTTTGATCCTCTTGGTGAGGTACTTTTGGGGTCTTTCCAGTTGCTGCAGGTGTCTGATAAGGTACATCCCAAAAGGGGCATTGTACTCAATTATGGGCCTGATGAGGGATGAGTAAAGAGGCACGATGACCTCCCTGATCTAGATGTGAATCCCTTCATGATTAGGTGGGCTATATAAAATGTTTTTCTAACCACTTTGACCACGTGGTTTTCAAATGAGAGATTGCTATCAACTTGGGTCCCCAGGTCCCTAATTACTTCTTCTGTACTTAATGGATTACCACCTATGTGGTAATTTGTGGGCACTTTGTTTTTGCCAAAGGGGATGATTATACACTTTTTGGCGTTTAGCTTGAGGCCATGGCTCTGGCACCAGTTGTCTGTTTCTATGAGGCCCTTTTGTAGGATGCTTGTGTCGGCTGGAGAGTCGATTATGGCGCCTAGTTTGCAGTCATCTGCGAACTTGGTCAGCCACAGTCCTTCCATGTTGGCCTGTACCTCCAAGAAATATATACCGAACAAGAGAGGTCCCAGGACTGAGCCTTCTGGGATGCCACTTGTAACTGGTTTGGAGTCTGACATGGCTCCAGCAATTCTAACCATGTGGGTTCTGTCCTTGAGCCAGTTTGCAACCCATCTAGTGACATAGGGGTTTATATTTAAGCTGGTGAGCTTATCTATAATGCCCAAGTGGGGTATTGTATCGAAGGCTTTTGTGAAGTCCAGGTAGGCTGTGTGGACCACCTTCCCCTCGTCAATGGCCTTGGTGACTGTTTCAAAGAAATCGACCAGATTTAAGAGGCAGGATCTGCCCTTAACAAAACCAAACTGGGTAGGATCCAGTATCTGTAGGTCCCCAATATCTTTATTTATGAGGTCCATGATGATCCTTTCCATAGCTTTGCAGACCAAGCTAGTCAGGCTTATGGGGTGATAGTTTCCAGGATCTGTTGAGGCACCACCTTTGTGAAGAGGGACCACTGTTGCTGTAAGCCACTCTTTGGGTACATATCCTATAATAAGGCTGAGATTGAACAGTAGTTTTATGTTTGGGTTTAGCTCTTCTTGGAGTTCATGTAGAATGCAGCCCAGGACACCGTCTGGTCCCATTGATGCTGTGTTTTTTGCTTTGGAGAGGGCGGCTCTTACCTGAGCATCTGAGATGTCAGGGGGGCAGCACTCTGCTGGGATAGATATTTGCCCTTTTGGTGGTGGGGGGGGGGGGAGGTTGTGCTGAACCTGTCAGCTAGGATGTTGGCAATGTCTGTGGGTTTGGTGTATTTTTTGTCATTTTGGACTAATTCTGAGCATATCTGGGAATTACCACCCAGGTTCCTAACATAACTAAAGAAAGCCTTGTGATTATCCTTAGTGTCCTGTGCAATTTTTCTCTCGAAGCTGGCCTTAGACAATTTTATGAGTGCCCCTAGTTTTTTGCTAATACTGATCAGAGATGCCTTCTCTTTTTGGGATTTTGCTCTATCATGTAGTAGCTTCTTCCTTCTATTGTATAGTTTGTTTATGGCTGGGGTCCACCAGACAGGATGCCTGCCTTTGGAGCATTGGGTCGTGGTTTTATTTGGGATTGCATGATCCATGCATTCCTGAAGGTGTTCATAGAATGCGTTTATAAAGGATTCTGTGGTCTGGGCCGTATTTTCCACAGGCCCGGGAGCTTTGAAGGATTTGAGGAGTGTGAAATTTGCTTTAGAGAAGTTTTTCACTGTGGTTTTCTGGGCAGGGGGTGGGGTCGGGATGTGAATATCCATTGAGATTAGTTTATGGTCTGATCTTACCAGTGAGGGATACACTTCTGGTCTGGAACATAGAGCCATCCCATGTTGGTGATGATCAGGTCCAGTATGTTTTCCCCTCTTGTGGGAGTGGTGACAAGTTGTTCCATAGCATTTGAGTTTATAGATTCTAAGAACCTTTGGGCTATGGTGTTGGAGCTGGAGTAATGCTCCCAGTCTATGTTTGGGTAGTTGAAGTCGCCCAATATAATGGTGTTTGGAGAGACCTTCATATTTTCCAGTGTTCTCAGGAAGACTGAGTGGGGTTCCTGGGTTTGGGAGGGTGGTCTGTAGCAGGCTATAAACTGGAAGGCAGTTTTACCCACTGTTAGTTGCACATGGATAGTCTCTGATGCTTCGTGCTTTGCCACCAACCTGGAGGTGTGGGTATCTTTGATGAATATTGATACTCCCCCTCCTTTTGTGGTTCAGTCCATGTTTTGGGGCCGAAAAGCATGGTATGAGGTATAACCTGGTAGTGCTGGGGTGCTCTCGGCAGCCTTGAACCAGGTTTCTTTTACTGCACAGATCAGATATCGATGTTCTCCATGCTAAGGAGAATTTCAAGTGCATGCATCTTGAGGTTTAGACTTCTGGCATTGAGCAGCATTACTCTTAGTTTCTTATCCCTTGTGATACCTATGGAGGTGGGTTTGTCTTTTGAGCCTTGCCTAAAAAAGGCACTATAGGGGTGGCAAGAGCCTTTGCCAATATCTGAAAGCCCAGGGGTGACAGGTGCAAGCCGTCCCTAGCGAAGCATCCTGGCTTGTCGAGCATGTCATCCCAGGCTGACAGGCATTGGATCCGCTTTGAATGACACCAATACTTAAGCCAATTGTTGAAATTGATCATCTTGTCTTCATATTGTGGCATCATTCTTGGTGAGGGTAAGATGCTACTCAAGGTCAGGCTTATACCGGCCTGGGATACATGCTCAGAGAGCTCCTCTATGTCTCTTTTCATGTAGTCCAGGGAGGTACGTCTCAGGTCATTCACACCAGCATGGACAATGACTGAGTCATATTTGTACTTGCCTTGGAGTGACCTGAGTGCTTGTGTTATGTGGCGGATCCTAGCGCCCGACAGGCAGCTCACCGTGACCTTCTCCTTGTTCAGCCTGGTGAGCGGGACATCAGTGTGCCTGATGATAGGGTCACCTATTACAAGTGTATCAGGTGTGTTGTTTAGCCTTAAGGGCTGTGACTGTTCGGCACACTGGCTTTGTGAGCTATGCGTTGCACATATTTTGTTTTGGGGTAGCGGTTACTTGGGTGTCTGCTTTGGAGGTCTCTGCTGCTTAGGCAGATTTTTATTTAGAGCCTCCGAGTATGTTTTTGTATGTTTATGTGTTTGGTTTGCTGTCGTGGTAGGTCTATGTGAGACTGGAATTGTAGTGAGTGTGGTTTCCTTCTCCTCCTGACTGGTTATGCCAGTACTGAGTCGAGAGAGCTTAGCCTCCAGTTTGGCTATATGGTTGCATCTCTCACATGTGTTGGAATTTGTTGGGAGGAGGAGAGGGTTGTCTGTGTACATGAGGCAGTTGTAACATTGCCTCAAGATTCCCAGATTCACCAGCTGGACCAGAGAGGAGATTGACAACTGACCTTTGGACATGCTAGAATAGTATTGGGAATTCCTTAATAATTATAATTATAATCAGTTCCATTCAGAATATGTTGTCAGTTGTACCACTAAGGTATTTTAACATTCAGGTAGTGTCTGAGCAAAAATATATAAATCTCATTTAGAGTCCAGAGACCAAATATATAATTACTCATTGCAGCTAATCAGAATCAGGAGATTGTGCATATTTAAAAAAGAAATGACTCAGCTGGCATTTGAATGCTTAAGGTGTATTAAAAAGCAGAAAGTACTGCTATTTCTGCTACTGAAGTAGCTGAAAGCCAAGCCAAAATACAACTGAGCAATTTTCACATTTTCCAAATATCAATCAGTATAGTAGTCACACAAATCAGTACTCATCCCTTATCTCACTTGCACAACAATGTGTGCATATTCCTGAAACAAAAAAAAAAACAAGCATAATGATGAAAAAGTAAGTGTTCTGTTTAAGGAATGTGCTAACAGCTTTCTTGTTGAGTGAAGTTACACCTAGGGTCTTTCTTTTTGCCCACAAAATTAATAGTGTAAACTTTTTGTTTGAAGACTCTGATAAATGGATGAATATTACTAGGCTATAACTGGATTAAATCAATTAGATTACGAAGACTTGATTGACAAAGTGAGACCTGTAGAGAAAGGGTGCAAGTAATAGTTACAGAAGGTAGGTTAAATGAAAAGGAGATGCAACTAGAGAAGGGGGGACACATGAAAGAGGTAACTGTGTTACATTATTATTGAAAGTGGTAACATAAACTGGAATCTTATTATGTTCATAATTATGTGTACTGTAGTGCACAAAGTTATAAAAATCTCGAGAAGGAATATATATCACCAAAGTACTGCAACATGGGCTTCTATCCAGTTGCTTGGATCACCTGAGTTCATGTTATTCTTGCTCAGGAATTGCAGTTTAAATCCTCAGTTGCTTATTTTACTTTTGTTTGGGAGATACCAAAGTGAGATCTTTTTGCTCAAATATACCTTGTTAGTAGGTTATCCATCTCAAAGCTTGAGATCTCTTTCTCTAAGTTGCAGCAACATCAGAATGAAAATAATGTTTTTAGATCGGTGGAGCATCTCCAACTGGAATTTCCACAAAGGTTCCTTATGAAAAGAACATGGGGCTTAAACATAATATCCTATGCAGGTTGCCTCCGTCTCCCAACTCTGTGCTCCGTCTTCAGCAGACTACTGAGTGGCAATATATGCCTGGCACACAAGGCATCCCTGAACCCAGCTCTTATGAACCTTTTGCACATCTCCAAAACAAATAGCATCAGAACTACTCAGTTTAAAGACCCAAATTCTGCTTGCGATATAAATAGAACATTTTATAGTTTTGGGAGATTTTGTGGTAAAACAGTTATCTTGTCCTATTATTGCTCTTATTAAAGATAAGATCACTCCCCTTAGGTTGATAAATGAGTATGTACTATAGAAATCAATTTGCCCGGTTGAAGCACATGTTGGACAAAGTCTACAAATTATCAGAAATATTTTAGGAAAAAAGTAATAAACTTATCTGGTAGAAAATTATGCCCTCATCGATGTTGACAGATTATGGATTTAATAATATTAGACTCTAAACAACTACTTGTGCCAATACTGTATTAGGTGTAGTTTGACTATTATTATGACTTGGGAAGATTTTCTTTCAGTATATCAGTTCAAAGATAAGAACAGACTGCTGGACCTATAAGTCAGAAGAGCATAATTTTCAGACATCATTTAGACATGGTGGTATACTCTAAAGAATATTTTTGCCAAGACTGTCTGTTTCAACATTGCATTGATTGTTGTATTGCCTGAATTGGTTTATGTTGTGTTAGAGAATGGGCGACCTGTACATTGGCACCCTGACTGGAGAACAAATGTTTTCCAGCAGGGTGTTAGTTTACAGGTAATGCCTGCTGAAAACTTACTCCGCTGTTTCATGGCAGCATATTAAGCTGCTACGGAGCTCAGAAGGCAAATAGCTGCTATTATTTTACACTCGCTAAGCAGCACTTTGCTGCTTAGTGAGTATAAAATAAAAAAAAAAATAGAAAGATGTGTGTATTTGTGTGTGTGTGTGTCTGTTTGTGTGTGTGTGTGTGTGTGTGTGTGTGTGTGTGTGTGTGTGTGTGTGTGTGTGTGTGTGTGTGTGCATGAAAATGAGACTGAGATTGATCAAGCCATTATTTTATACTTGCACAGTAGTGCTTTTGCTGTTTAACAAGTGTAAAATTAAAATAAACATAAAAAAGTGTGTATGTGTTTATGTTTCTGTCTGCATGTGTGAGTTTATACCTGTGTAGAAGTATATGTGTGTGTACTGTGTGTGAGTGTGATGAGTGGCAATGATCGAGCAGGGGCAGCAACATTTAAGAGGTTTGCATACCTCTCGATCTCTTAGCTCACAATTTCTGGATAAAGCCTAAAATAAAGAGGAAACTAACACACAAAATAGGAACATATTTTAAATATTGCTGTTATAAAATTACAAAGTGACTTAAATAACAGAATTGCGTTGGCATGCATCTTCTGAAGCACAAGTGTGTTTCTGTATGTGTGTGTGTGTGCGCGTGTGTGTGTGTGTGTGTGTGTGTGTGTGTGTGTGTGTGTTTGTGTGTGTGTGTGTGTGTGACAGAGAGAGAGTGATTCGTTGACCACTGGCAGCAGCGAAGAGGTATGCATACCTAATAAACAACGAAACAGATAGCGTAGTGGCCAATGGATATAAAACAACTTCTTTTATTTCGATACTGTTAAGCACTTTTCATTTGTCTGATGAAGTTTGTTATATGAGACAAATGAAAAGTGCTTAACAGTATCTAAATCATCATTTTATATCCATTGGCCGCTACATTATCTGTTTTGTTGTTTAATAGTCTGTGCATCATTTAGGTATGCATACTTCTCAACCTCTTAGATCAAGAAATCTGGATGAAGCTAAAAATAAAAGTGGAACAAAGGCTCAAAAATAGGAACAGATTTTAAATATTGCTATTATAAAATTTAAAAAAAATTGCTTGCTTAACAGCATTTGTGATAGCATGCATTTTCCGAAGGAGATTAAGTTTGAAACTCAATTGTATGTCATTATTTAGTGACTTCAATCCCCAATGACTGCCAGAAAAAAACACATTTTATGAATAAGGGACCAAAACACAAAGTAAATATCTAGATGTTTTTTTTTGAAAATGCTATATTTTGAATGTTAAGCACTTCCTCCAAAACCATTTAACTATAGATTCATAGGTTCATAGGTTCATAGGTTCATACTAGGCTATCTGCCCTAGGGTATTTATAAGCCTAGCCAGAATGTGTTTTCCACTTTTTTACCATTTTTAATTTTGCTATGCCCTTTTTCTCGATTAGTATACTGTGCTGCCTCCTAACAACTAACACACAGACAGTAATAATGGGTAAACCTACAATCTCATCCACTCCATCAGATTCCTCCTGAGAGGAGTCAATGAGGGACTCTGCCTAACCTGGACTGGGATTTTATTCCAGAGTGAAGGGAGCCTCTGGGTTATGAATCTGTCCCTCCAGCATGTCCTATTTATTTCAGTGCTGAGGTTATGGGATTTGGATTTTCTGAGGTGCAGCATGTCCATTAATTCGGGTTGGACATGGCTTCACAGATCGCCTCTGAACAGGCGGTATGCCACTGAGTAAAGCTGGAGTTTCTTTAAACAGGCAGCATATGGCATCTGTTTGAGCCCTTTGATCCTCTTGGTGAGGTACTTTTGGGGTCTTTCCAGTTGCTGCAGGTGTCTGGTAAGGTACATCCCAAAAGGGCCTTGTACACAATTATGGGCCTGATGAGGGATGAGTAAAGAGGCACGATGACGTCCCCTGATCTAGATGTGAATCCCTTCATGATTAGGTGGGCTATATAAAATGTTTTTCTAACCACTTTGGCCATGTGGTTGTCAAATGATATCAACTTGGGTCCCCAGGTCCCTAATTACTTCTGTACTTAATGGAGTACCACCTATGTGGTAATTTGTGGGCACTTTGTTTTGCCAAAGGGATGACTATACACTTTTGGCATTTAGCGTTGTCTGTTTCTATGAGGCCCTTTTGGAGGATGCTTGTGTCGGCTGGAGAGTCGATTATAGTTTGCAGTCATCTGTCCTTCTGTGTTGGCCTGTACCTCCGAAATATATAACAAACAAGAGAGGTCCCAGGACTGAGCCTTGTGGGACACCACTTGTAACTGGTTTGAGTCTGACATGGCTCAGCAATTCTAACCATGTGGGTTCTGTCCTTGAGCCAGTTTGCAATCCATCTAGTGACATAGGGTTTATATTTAAGCTGGTGAGCTTATCTATAGAGGTCCAGGTAGGCTGTGTGGACCACCTTCCCTCGTCAATGGCCTTGGTGACTGTTTCAAAGAAATCAACCAGGTTTAAGAGGCAGGATCTGCCCTCAACAAAGCCGAACTGGGTAGGATCCAGTGTTTGTAGGTCCCCAATATCTTTATTTATGAGGTCCATGATGATCCTTTCCATAGCTTTGCAGACCAAGCTAGTCAGGCTTATGGATAGTTTCAAGGATCCATTGAGGCACCACCTTTATGGAGAGGGACCACTGTTGCTGTACGCCACTCTTTGGGCACATATCCTGTAGTAAGGCTGAGATTGAACAGTAGTTTTATGTTTGGGTTTAGCTCTTCTTGGAGTTCATGTAGGACACAGCCCGGACACCATCTGGTCCCATTGATGCTGTGTTTTTTGAGAGGGCGGCTCTTACCTGAACATCTGAGATGTCAGGGGCAGCACTCTGCTGATAGATATTTGCCCTTTGGTGGGAGGGAGAGTTTGCGCTGAACCTGTCAGCTAGGATGTTGGCAATGTCTGTGGGTTTGTATTTTTGTCATTTTGGACTAATTTGATCTGGGAATTACCACCCAGGTTCCTAACATAACTAAAGAAAGCCTTGTGATTATCCTTAGTGTCCTGTGCAATTTTTCTCTCGAAGCTGGCCTTAGACAATTTTATGAGTGCCTTTTTGCTAATACTGATCAGTGATGCCTTCCCTTTGGGATTTTGCTCTATCATTTAGTAGCTTCCTCCTTCTATTGTATAGTTTGTTTATGGCTGGGGTCCACCAGACAGGCTGCCTTTGGAGGATTGGGTCTTGGGGATCATGATCCATGCATTCCTGAATCATAGAATCGTTTATAAAGGATTCTATTTTCCACAGGCCTGGGGCTTTGAAGGATTCCACCTCAGTTTTGAGGAGTGTGAAATTTGCTTTAGAAGTTTTTCACTGTGGTTTTCTGGGCAGGGGTGGGGGTGGGATGTGAATATCCAGTGAGATTAGTTTATGGTCTGATCTTACCAGTGAGGGATACACTTCTGGTCTGGAGCATAGAGTCGCCATGTTGGTGATGATCAGGTCCAGTATGTTTTCCCTCTTGTAGGAGTGGTAACAAGTTGTTCCATAGCATTTGAGTTTATAAATTCTAGGAACCTTTGGGGTAAGGTGTTGGAGCTAGAGTAATGCTCCCAGTCTATGTTTGGGTAGTTGAAGTCATCCAATATAATGGTGTTTGGAGAGACCTTCATATTTTCCAGTGTTCTCAGGAAGGCGAGTGGGGTTCCTGGGTTTGGGAGGGTGGTCTGTAGCAGGCTATAAACTGGAAGGCAGTTTTACCCACTGTTAGTTGCACATGGATAGTCTCTGATGCTGCCACCAACCTGGAGGTGTGGGTATCTTTGATGAATATCGATACTCCCCTCCTTTGTGGTTCGGTCCAAGTTTTGGGGTAAAAGCATGGTATGAGGTATAACCTGGTAGTGCTGGGGTGCTCGGGAGCCCTGAACCATGTTTCTGTTACTGCACAGATATCGATGTTCTCCATGCTAAGGAGAGTTTCAAGTCGTGCATCTTGAGGTTTAGACTTCTGGCATTGAGTAGCATTACTCTTAGTTTCTTATCCCTTGTGATACCTATGGAGGTGGGTTTGTCTTTTGAGCCTTGCCTAAAGAGGCACTATGGGGAGCCTTTGCCAATATCAGCCCAGGGTGACAGGTGCAAGCCCATATCATCCCAACCTGACAGGCATTGGATCCCGTTTGAATGACACCAGTACTTAAGCCAATTGTTGAAATTGATCATCTTGTCTTCATATTGTGGCATCATTCTTGGTGAGGGTAAGATGCTACTCAAGGTCAGGCCTGGGCTACATGCTCAGAGAGCTCCTTTATGTCTCTTTTCATGTAGTCCAGGCTCAGGTCATTCACACCAGCATGGACAATGACTGAGTCATATTTGTACTTGCCTTGGAGTGACCTGAGTGCTTGTGTTATGTGGGGATCCTAGCGCCCGACAGGCTGCTCACCGTGACCCTCTCCTTGTTCAGCCTGGTGCAGTGTGCCTGACAATAGAGTCACCTATTACAAGTGTATCAGGTGTGTTGTTTAGTCTTAAGGGCTGTGACTGTTTGGCACACTGGCTTTGTGAGATATGTGTTTCATGTGTTTTGTTTTGGTGTCTGCTTTGGAGGTCTCTGCTGCTTTGGCCGATCTTTATTTAGAGCCTCCGAGTATGTTTTTGTGTGATTATGTGTTTGGTTTGCTGTCGTGGTAGGTCTATGTGAGACTGGAATTGTCTTGTAGTGAGTGTGGTTTCCTTCTCCTCCTGACTGGTTATGCCAGTACTGAGTTGAGAGAGCTTAGCCTCCAGTTTGGCTATATGGTTGCATCTCTCACATGTGTTGGAATTTGTTGGGAGGAGGAGAGGGTTGTCTGTGTACATGAGGCAGTTGTAACATTGCCTCAAGATTCCCAGATTCACCAGCTGGACCGGAGAGGAGATTGACAACTGACCTTTGGACATGCTAGAATAATATTGGGAATTCCTTAATAATTGAAAACCAGGGCCAGTGGGGTGTAGTGATTTTAATTTTAGTGCTGACTTATATAATTGCTTTAGTGAGCAAGTGCCAGGTAACTTAAGTGCAATGTGTTACAGGTAACTTAAATGCAAAAACGACAAACAGTAACTTTCTTTCAAGTGAAACAAGGAAATAAGTACAGTAAGCAATGCAGATATCACTAGTGATCCACAGAAGTGCTGAGGTGGAATTAGCATTCCAGGATAACAAGCAAACAAACAACAAGCATATAAACAAAGCTAGATTCAGCAGGCCTGGATCTAGTCTATGCTACAGCAAACAAGGTGTACCAATTTCAGTAAGATACAGTTCAAATATTCAGGCACTATAAACCTTTAACTAGTACAGCAATGCGAAGGAAACTACTTTACATCAAAAATATATAAAACAAATAATATAGTAATAAAAAAGTAAGTAAAACATTTTATAAACAGCCCATTCTCAAAGTGCAATAATGTCCTCTAGAGTGTGTGTTACTGTATAGGTTCATAGGTGGTTACTGAGCTATTGACCTTAAGGTCTTTATAAGCCTAGCCGTGTGTACTTAATATAAAGGATCATGCTTAAACATGAGATCTTAATTAGCAATGACTGCCCATATCTAGGAGGGTCATAGGTGAAATCCCTGGCAGGAATTTATGGTTTCCATCCAGTCATCTATCTTATGCTTAAACAGGGTCATAGAGGAGCTTTGTTTGGTGTGAACTGGTAGCCTATTCCAGAGGAGTGGCAACTCTGAGAGCATCTCTTTCTCACTCTCTCTCTCTCTCCAGTAGGTCCTATTTATATCAGAGGATAGGTTAAGGTCTCTGGAGCAGATGACCCTTATGCCATTTGATTAACAGATGTGCAACATTTCCATTAGGTTTGGATCTGTGATTGATCTGTAGGCCAGGCATGTCTCCTCTAAGTAGTCTGTATGCTACTGAGTACAGTGACAGTGACTTCAGTCTGTCAGTGTATGATATGTGCTGGAGACCCTGAATTTTCTTGGATAGAAATCTCTTAGGTCTCTCAAGTTGCTGCAGGTGCCTGGTAAGGTACATACCAAAGGCAGCACTGTACTCATTTATTGACCTGATGAGGGTTGAGTACAGGGGTGTTATGACTTATTTCACTCTTGAGGCAATGCATATGAGGTGTGCAATGTAAAATGCCTTCCTTACTACAGTAGACACATGGTGGTCAAAGTTTAGGCTACAGCCAACTTGCATTCTGGGTTTGCAGGGGCATTAAATTTTGACAATCCATCACTTAATAAAAGGTAATTTGTCTTGAAATGGTTCATAACTGCTACTGGCTTTAATGGGATTACATACTTGATTTTGCTTTCAAAGCAGACAGCTTTATGGCTGGAGCTTGCAAGAGAGGATGAAACATTGGGGGTCAGCATTCTCCCATATTTGTAATCACAAGGTCAAGTATGTTGGACCCTCTAGTGGGCATATTAACTATTTGGTCAAGGGTGTCTGTATTTACAAAGTCCAGGAATCACTGTGCCTGTAGATTTGAGGTATCCATGCAGGATTCCCAATGTACAGAGGGGTAATTAAAGTCTCCAATGAATAGGGCATTAGTATGAATGTTGAAGATTACTATTAGGTCCAAGCATGCAATGTGAAGTCACTGAGACATGCAGGGTGACCTGTAGCTGGCTGGGATATGGTGTGGGACTCTGTCTGTGGTGATCGGGACATGGATGAATTCCAGTGTGTCTACCTGTTTTACCACCCTAGAGGTAAGCTTGTTATTGATGTATATTGTGGGTTCCCCTTCACAATCCCAAATTACTGAATGCTCGAAATTCAGTAACTCGAGACTGTAAAGTCGAAAATGCAGAAGCACGAATCTGCGTAAGTGCAAATTCAAATATCTCGAATTCGCGCTTATGCATGTCAGCTACGGGACGGGAAGTATATGAGTTGGGACGTTTTATGGAAGTGAAGGTGAGTGAGTGTATGTGTGTGTTTTGTAAGTTGTGTGTGTGGGTTAGGGTAGGGAGGTGGGAGTATGAGTGTGAGTGTTGGATGTGTCTATGTATGTGTGATTTGTTTGTGTGTGTGTGAGGCAGTTAAAATGTCTGTGTGGTGTTTTTTTTTGTGTATTAGTGCGATCTCGGAGTTAGAATATATAAGTAGGGGGTGTGGGGGGTGCAGGGGGGGCTTGCCCCCCTGCATACATGTAGTGTAGGGCTTGTAGTCTATGTTATATGGGTTGTATGGTGTGCATGTTGTGTGGTGTATGTGTTCTGTATGTTTGTGGTTTTTCATTTTCGTGCTTGTGGGTTTTGAGATTTTTGTTGGTTTGACTTTATAATTTCGAGTTACTGAATTTCAAACATTCAGTAATTCGATATTATGAAGGGGAACCATATTGAGACACCTCCTCTTTTAGTTTTTGTTCTCAAGTGTGAGAAGGGCTATGAGGGAGTATAAGTTTTTGTTCTCAAGTGTGAGAAGGGCTATGGGGGTATAGGTTTTTGTTTAGGGTTCTAGCATTGAACAGTAACACCTTGATTTTGAGTTGAGTTGATTCTGCTATGTTGGTAGGTTTGTTAATTTGGCATTGCCTCATAAAGGCACTGTGAGGGTGAAAAAAGTTTCAGCTAGCATTCAAAAGCCTAGAGGGGTGAGGTGCAGAAAATCCTTGACAAAGAAATGTGGTTTGATGGCCATGTCCCCCCAAGCTGGCAAATATTGAATCCCCTTAGTATGACTTCAGAAAGACAGCCAGCTGTTTAAATCAATCATTTTTTGCTCATTTCATGGTACTGTCCTCAGAGATTGTAATACACTACTCAATGCTAGTCTCATACCAGACTGAGACACACAGTCTAAAAGTTCTGTAATATCTCTTCATATAGCCCAGGGAGGTACAGCTCAGCTTATTAACACCTATATGACCTATGATGGAATCATACTGGAACCTGTGGCATAATAACTCGATTGCATGTGTATTTTGGCAGATTATGACTACAGATAAGCAACTAACAGTTCTCTTCTCCTCGTTCAGCCTGGTTAGAGGGGCATCAGTGTATCTGACAATGGATTCCCCTATGATGAGAGTCATGGGAAGTGTATTTGCTTGCCTTGGGGCTTAGTGTTTGTGTTTCCACTGACAGTGACAGTATGTGTGGTGTTAGGTGTTTTTTTTTTTTCTGAGTTCCTTTGGGCTTGCTGAGGCCTAGCTCTGAGAATGGGTGAAATAGGCAATTTTTGTCTATATGTATGTTGTGTACTATGTGAGGTGGGTGTTGTGTGCGTGGTTTCAACAACCTGATGTGCACTTGTCTTCCCATATCCTGCCAAGCTGACAACAGAGAAGTTAGGAAACTGCATATCCATACTGTCCAATCCTTTGGCTTGTGAGCTACAAGGGGTGGTATATTGGGGTTAGAAGGCTATTAAGGGTGCTTTATCTGAGCAGATATGCTAAAAACTTCTACTTCTATGCTTGCAAAACTGAATTCAACTAAATCTGTAGGTATTTCCACTTGACTCCGACCCAGTTGTTCTAAACTTGCTGGTGAACAAGGTATTTGTGCTATACTGCTGTTTTAAAAGGTATAGTTTTATGAGCCATTCTTTCTAGGTGTTTGCTACTGTACAGGGCACTTCTAACCCACTGAAACAGAAACAATTTATAGCAGCACAGAAAAAGAAGAAAGTTACTAATTAGCCCTCTGGTCAAAGAAAATGATTACACTACGCATCCTTTTGTGCATTTCCCAACTGAGATAGATCAGGAAACTCCTGCCACAAGATGCATAAACTCAGTTCTCCTAGTGTAAAAACACATTAGAATAGACTCACAAGTGCAAAGTTATGACAAACCACTTAAACAAATAACTAGAAATCCCTTGCCGAAGGCAATTTCAAAACAGTCTTACAGCAGTAACAGTGAGAGGAAGAGCGTTTTTACAAAAAAATCAGTGAAATGCAAGAAACAGTAGCAATCACTCAAAATAACTCAAGGGCAATGTTTCAGTCAAAATTAGAATGGCACTAGATACAAGTAAATCACTTCTGGAATGCAGGAAAGGACTCCAAGATTCGCTGATTTTTTGGAAAAGGAGCAGGAGACAATATGTAGTAGACATTTACTCAAGAGCAATACTGGTTTGTTGGGTGGGCACTTAGTATCATGGAGTTATGGAAAACAACAGGTGGGAAGAGTACGTAAATAGCTTATGCAACAGTCTATAGCAAAGAAAGAGGGGAGGGAGTGTTAGATTGTCATAAGGGGTAGAGGTCAGTGACACAGCCTTATTACAAAATAACAACAGCAACAAAAGTGGGAGGGATGGGGAAAAACTAGCACGCTAGCTAGAGAGGCATGCAATCAAATGTAGACAATGCTATGAAAATAATAGTGCAGAATAATAAAGGAACACAATCTCCCCACAACTGCTAAGAAAAATACAAGACTAAGTTCCCAGAACAAACCTAAAAATGCAATGAGATGGAAAACAGTTGGAAAAGAGCAGAAATGTACAAAGTATTATAAGCACACAAGTCACTATGTAGATAAAAGACACTGGGTGGGAGTTGTACTGTAGTGGAAAGAGGAAGCCAGTTAGAGAGCAATCCAATCAACTAATGGCAATAATTGGATCTCTTGCAGAAACTTTAGCTTAATGTGTTAATACAGTATGGGGCAGACACAAAATGCAACTTGTAGCAGGTAAAAGATACACAGAACATAAATGCTCTGAAGTACAAACTGGAGCACAGACAATTCTCTCACTATTGACATTCTACTACGGTTTAAGACACCGGACTATGCAGAAATTTACCAGTAACACTGTTTATGAAACAAAAATGCAATAATAAATGATTATGGGTCAAAATATCACAGGAATAAGTTCTGCCACAACTGTGAATTAAACTACAAGACTATGGGCCAACAGGGTGTAAAATACCAATGAACAGCTTTTACAAGTTATTTTACTTGTGGAAATAAAAGCTCAGAGTATCGCAGAAACACAGTCTTCCTATAAATGCTAATAAAAATACGAGACTAAAGTTCCAGAACAAACTTACAAATGCAAACAAATAGAACAGAGCAGAAAAGTACAGAGTATGATTATCACACAGATCCTTAAGTGCAACTTAACTATTTAAGAAGACTTGAAATAATTAAAATAATTTAATTCTCCTTCCTTCTATTTTATTTTTGAAAAGCTAGTTATTCATAGTTCCGCACCTGTCCATGTCTTGGATAAAAGACCAGTAGTAAGATGGTTACAAGTTGAAATTGCAGTCAATGTTGCCATTTGCTGACTTGGTGTTTAGCCTATAGTTCCAAGAACGTTAACATGCAAATCTAAAAATGTTGTTTATCAGCTTGCTACATGTCTTGTACTAATTATTACATTGGTTGGACATCCATAAAATTGCCTAAATGTATTTATGAGCATATATATGGTATTAAGTTAAAAGAGGTCATGAATGCATGGTTAACAAATGTGTATTATTTTAATAATGTTCTTTGTAAAATTCTGAATTTAAAATTTGTAGTTTTAGAAGAAATTAGATCTCTATATGACAAAGAGGCCATATAAAAGCTATTGGAATGGAAATAATATCTGTGGTAGTTAAGGCTGAACACATGTAATTATCCAGGTATTAATGAGATGTAGAAATTTAAATGTGTTTTTAAAAAGAAGGGGAGTGGTGTATTATTTGATGAGGTCAATGGACTGGCCACATGTTTAAATGGAAATCTTTATTTAGTAGACATTTGCATAGATACACAGTCTGATGAAATCCTCTTGGTAGGGACAAAAGTAGTTACACTGTATGTCTTACTTATTTTTCATTTTAATAAAGTGTGCACATGTTTTAGTACTGTTTGCTTTTTGTTTTGTTTTTGCATTGCTGTGGAATTGGAGTATACCATCTGAAATAATTTTAGGAAATGTGGTACCCATTTCTAAGAATGCTGTTAGGGATCCCATGCAAAACTATCACCTAGTATGTCAAATGAGTGCATTAGGGAAGTGTTTTGAGTTTTGCGTAATAGAGATTTTGAAACAGGATAAGATGTATGATGGTTGCTTAGATATGTTTCAGTATAGGTTTGTCTCTTTTTTTAATTTCACCAGATCTTTTGGGTTTCTAATACCATGATGGGAATGGACCCCATTCCTAAGTCAAAGTGTGATTAAAGTTCATGAAATTAGCATTGTTTCAATCTTTGATGTCAGCCAGAAGTGCTCTTCACAGTACCCACAGTGTGCCCAGTAATGACTCCTTCAATTCATACAGGTTACATGTACTGGTAACGTATCTATATATGATTGTAGATTCTTTTTATAAGACCCATTGCTCCTACTACTATTGGAACCATCTGGGTATTTTTCTTCCACATTGCTCTCATTTCTGTCTGCAAATCCTGATATTTTATGACTTTGCATCTCTCTGTACACAAAACACTGTAGTCATTGGGTGTAGCAATTTCAATGATCAATGCTACTTTTGTCTTCTTTTCATGGACCACTATATCCAGTTTTCTAGCATCTATCTTTTGAACTGTTGGTAATGGATGATCCCATGTGCTGTAGACATCATCATTTTCTGTGATGCAGTGTGGTTCTTGTATGAGACTTCCAGCATGGTGTTGGAATGTGGTTTGTGCAAAGGTGTTGCTAGGGTAATGTGAAAGGACAGCCACCAGGGGTTAAAGGTGTTAGGGGGCATGATCATTAGATCTGTCTTTTTTTTTTTTTTTCATGTGTGAGGGTGTTACGTCCTGACACTTCTCTTAGGAGAAAAGGAAAGCGCTCCAGATTACAGAGTTTTTTTTATCTCACATAGAGCATGCAGGAATTAGGACCAGGAGAGAAAGGGACAGTGTCAGATCAGAGAACAGGAGAACAGATATTTTCTTTTTTCACTTCTCAACCTAAAATTGAAGTGACAACAGGGACCAAATGAGCCAGCTATGGCTCTGTATTTGGCTATTGTGACCTTTTGTTTTCTCTGACGTATAAGTAGTTTGGGTTCCTGGGTTTCACCCAGGTTGCCTGGACTCCTGATTTGAGAATGACATATTATTCCTTCACAGAACAAATGATACCTCAGATTCCTGCTAATGGAAATAACTTAGATCAACACATAAATAAGACTTGTCAGCATAGAGTCATATCACAATGTATCCCTCACCTCTAGCACAGACTTCCACTATATGTCACACAGAACAGTACCCTTACCACCTTCAAGGTAAACCTAGACAATAGGATGGGCCACCTCAAATTCTTCCCCAGTCTGTCTTTGCACTATCTGAGACTGGAGGTAACTTTTATATAGCTGGGTTTGGTAAGATGTGCAGTCTAATTGCCTAAAACTTACCTATGAACTTATAAACATGTTCAATTTTGCTTTTTCTCTATTTTCAACTTTTGGCTGAGGCTGGGTATCAACGTAAGCTGATGACTGTAACATAGGGGTGCTAATTACATCTTGTGAGGATTTTGATATTAATAGCTACTTAATATCCGTCAATGAGTAGGCTGCTATCATAGGATTTAAACTTAACAATAATAAATTTAACTGTTTTCCTCACAATGGTTGCCTCTTATATATGAATGATCAAATGTTGTTACCTTTTGGACACCATAACTAATTTAGTTCTGGGGACCCCAGGATTCTGTGCAAGCATAAAATCTATTTGACCAGTTACATTTTGAAACGTAGTACATTTAATTGTGTTCATTCAAAGTATGAAAAAAAGAACAATGCTTGACTTAACACGCAGGAAATTCACTTGGACAATTCCCACTTTGGAATCTTATTCCTATCAGGGAGACTACAGACCATATGTATGATATTCCTAATAGACTACTTGGGGTAAACAGTGTATGGCTTATTACCTACTGAAGGGACCTGCTTCTCCAGTCTCTGGAATGAGCTGTACTTGAAAATACACTGAAAACAAAGTTTATTTTTATAATCATATTCTAATATTAAATACAGAGAAAAATAATAGTGTTTTACTCAAATTATATTTAGTTACAGAATACCTTACCAGTGAATATTTGTCAGTTAACATACTACTGTTTAAAACAATTTAAATGTGTGGATTTGGGATGGAATATTTCATAATAACTTGGAGGGACTTCCTTTCATGATAACTTGGATGGTATACATTCCCAGTGGCAGATCCAGGAATCTGCAAAAGGAGGGGTGCAGTCTGGTTAGTCAGCTACCTGAGTGGGGTTGATGATGATGAATTATTAGCACCAGTGTTTCTAGTAACATGAAATTTTAAAAACATTAAAATTTTCTCATGTTTTTACTAGCCACATCTTAGTCAGTGGTTAATTAATGTCTGGCTACACAGACTTGATTATCTGGGTTAGCTCTGTTAAGTAAAAGCTGGACATAAAACTCATCAACTTTCCAATAATGAACTAAGGATTGCTGCAATGAATGTAGGTTCAATGAAGGGATGCAACTTGGAAGTGGATGACATGGTGGTAAGTACAAAATGGGATATTCTGTGTATCCAGAAAACAAAGTGAAAGGGCAGCACAGCAAAATCTCTTGGCCAAAATCCACAATCTGCTACTCTGTAAAATGACTGACTAAAAATGGTGTTGGAAAGATGGTATGGGAGTGTGTTCTATGACAGTGAGGAATGTCAATAGAATCAATAAGAATTCAGATGCAGCAGTCTCCATGATTTCAGCCCTGTGCTCCACAGCAATGGTGCCATGGCAAGGAAAAGACAGAATTCAAACAGCAGTTACAGAATCTCCTGGACACAGAAGGAGAATACCAGTTGGTCTCAATAATGGAAGGCCTAAATGTTCGTGTCTGAACAGACAAAACAGGATATAAGTAATGGCTGGGATACACACGACTGGGGTAACAGAAGTAATGGAAACACCACTGAAGACATATGTTTAGCAAATGGCTTAATGGCAGATATGACATGGTTCACCAAGAAAGACAGTCACAAGACAGCATTAAATAGTAATCAGCATGCAACTCAAGCATGCAACTCGAGTAAACTTCCTGCTAGTAAGGAAATGGTATTGAGTCAGATTAGAGGTAGCAAACTCACCCCTATGGAAGTGGTCTGCCCCAAAATAAACTTCTGATGACCACAATCAGCTATAAACAGTGGTCAGAGAAAGCTATAAGGTCAACAGAAACTTGGCTGCTGATCTGGAAACTGACTGATGCAGCACAGCAGTTCAAGGAATTGTTCAAGGCTCTAGTACCTCAAGACAAGGAAATAATCGGAAACAAAGTGGAAAGGCAGTGTCTCAAAACACCCATGTGTGAAGACATTAAAAGTGACATATAGCCAAGTATGGAAATAAGGAACACAAGGACATCTGATGGTGCAGTGATGAAGCCAGCATATATGCAATACTCTAATAATCTGCCTATGGCCATAACAACATTAATGCATCTAAGCCAACTACTTTGAGCAACTCTGAATTCAATGATTTTACAAAACAAATCTATTATTTATAATTATAGCCTCTTCATGCACTATTCCCCTGGTATCTCCATTCCCATTCGAGTCAGGTAATGAACCGGTGACTTTAAACTCCAAAGCCTCTAAATCCTCTAAAATCATTATTTTGGTAACACAGGATGTCAAGTGGACCAACCTCATGAATCTATGACAAAGTCTTAAAATTAATTTATTGCCACGTCAGTTGTGTGTCATTACCACTACTGCTAGTCAGCCACTTCCTGTGCTAATCACCAGTGGTGGTATATGCATCATGTTGGCATAGACCCCCCATTACAGGTTTATAAGTTCGTAACTGCCTACTAGGCTAATGACCACTAGGGCCCTTATAAGCTTAGCCATGCAGCCTAAATGTGACCCACCAATTTGATTCCTATAGGAAGTGATTTACTGACTGTTTCTGTCCATCAAAGACATAGGCACTAGGAAAGGGGTGAATTTCTGATTACCCATCCATTGCTCCAAGTTGAACTTAAATACAGATAGGATGGAATTCTGCTTCACATGGATAGGGAGCCTGTTTAAAACATTGAGCATTTGCTGAGAAAGACATCTGTCTCTCCAACACATCCTATTATGTCAGAAGCAAAATTTAGGTCTTTTAATCTAGTAGTTCTGATGTTGTTAGTTTTGTGGATGTGCAAGAGGTTCATCAAAACTGGGTCCAGGGATGCCTTGTATACCAGACAAAGATCACCTCTCAGAAGTCTGCATGATACCAAGTAAAGAGCTAGGACTTTGAGGAATCAGCGTAGGACAACCATCTGTATTCCTTTTGTAACAAAATGCTGTGGATGTTCCAGCTGCTGCATACAGAAGGAGGAATTATATTCTATGATGGGTCTGATGAAGGCCTAGTACCCTGGTATGATGATCCATCTGGTCCTTGCTTCACTGATTCTAACCTCTTGGGTCCTATACATTCATAGGTGTATACTAGGCTAACCACCACTAGGGCCCTTAAAAGCCTAATCATGCAACCCAAATATGACTCACAACTTGGATTTATATTTGATTTACAGGGGGTGATTGACTGCCTCTGTCCATCAGAAACATAGCAGCCAGACCAGGGATGAATTTCAGATTATGCATGCATTGGTCTAATTTGCAAATAAACAGGGATAAGGAGGAACTCTGCTTCTCATGGATGGTGATCTTGTTCCAGAGAATGGGAATTCTCTGAAAAACATCTGTTTCTCCAACATGTCCTACATATATTGCAAGCAATATTTAGGTATTTTAATCTGGTACTTCTGATACTGTTCATTTTACAGATGTGCAAAAGATTAATCAAAACAGGGTCCAGGCATGCCTTGTATGCCAGCTAACTAGCTATGCAGCATGTTATAAAGGGGTTTATACCTAGTTCTGTAAGTTTGTTGGCAGTGCCCTAGTGGGGTATTGTATCAAATGCTTTAGCCAGATCTAGGTAGGTGGTATGCACCATTTTCCCCTTATCCATTGCCTTTTTTACCTTTTCAAAGAAGTTCACCAGATTCAATAAGCATGACCTTGCTTTGACAAAGTCACACTGTCCTTTGTGATAAATAAATTCCATGATAATTCTTTGCATTGCTTTGCAAATAAGACTAATCAGACTAATGGGTCTGTAGTTTCCAGGATCTGCTGAAGGTCTTCTCTTATGACAGAGGATGATCTTTGGAGTCCTCCATTCTCGTGGCACAAAGCTTATTTTAAGACTGTAGTTATAATGACTCCGATGTACCTGATAAATCACATTTTAGACTGTTAAGAAGTCATCATGGGATGTTATCAGAACCCACCTAGGGTGTGTTCTTGGCTTTAGTTAGCACAGTCAGTACATGCTCCCTAGTTAGAGTTAGAAGGGTTATGTTTGAGGGTATTTCTTGGGGGTGGTTGTGGAAGAGAAGGGGGTAAAGTCTGAACTGAATTTTTTGATTAACAGGTTCACTGTATCTCCAGGCTTGGTGAATGTGGCACCATTAATCACCAATTCAGCACATTGGTGTGCACTGCCCTTGAGGTTTCTGACATAGCTGAAGAAGGCCTTATGGCTATCCTTCATCTGCAAGGCTATCCTAAACTCAAAGCCAGCTTTGCTTGCCCTAATTAGCCCTATTAGTTGCCTATTTGATGAGAGAGTTTTTTTTATCTTTATGGGAATTACATTTCCCAATTTTTGCCATATTTTTTTTCCTTTTGTTGTAGTCTAATTAATTTGGGATGCCACCTGGGCAGCTTCTTTTTGAGGCTAGTCCTGGGCTCAGTTCTGGTACAGCAGCCTCTATGCAGCCACGAACATGGCTGTACAGAGTTTGTGAGAATAATTCAGCATAGTCTGCTGTGATCCCTGGGTTTGGAGGGGCAATGAATTTTGAAAAAAACATCATTTAATAAAAGGTAATTTACCTTGTAATAGTTCCTAACTGTTTACCTATTTAATGGAATTGCAGACTTGATTTTGGTTTCAAAGGAGACAGCTTTATAGTTAGACCTTACCAGGGAGGATGAGACATTTAGGGTATAGTGCTCTCGGATATTTGTGTGCACAACGTCCAATCTGTTAGAGCCTCTAGTGGATGTATTCACTGTTTGGTCAAGGGTGTTTGTATTTACAAAATCCAGGAATCTCTGTGCCTGTAGATTTGAGACCATATAGGATTCCCAGTCTACAGAGTGGTAATTAAAGTCTTCCCTGATATGGTGATATGTTGGATGGTAATTGCCTCCAGTAGGTCAAAGTATGCATTGCGAGCTTCTTGACACATGGATGGTTTTCTTTAGCTGGCTAGAATATGACACAGGATTATATCTATGGTGATCTGCACATGGAGGAACTCCAGCACATAATCCTGTTTGACTACCGTAGAGGTCTGCTTGTTATTAATGTATATTGAGACACCTTCACCTTTTAAACCAGTAACTGCACAGATAAGGGCTAAAGTGTGGAGTACACTGAAACCTTGCACAGCTGGGTTCACTTTGTCACTTTAAACAATATCTTGGTAACTGCATTGATGTCTATATTCAAGAGTGAGGAGGTTTAGGTTTCTGGCACTGTACAGTAACATCTTGGAAGTTCAGCTAAGTTGATTTTGCTATGTCATTGTGTTTGTCAATTTGGCATTGTTGAAAAAAGGCACTATGAGGATGGATAAAGTTTTAGCCCGTATTCGAAAGCCTACAGGGGATAGGTACACACAAGTGCAGGCTATCTTTGGAAAAGCAATGTGGTCTGTTAACCATCCTCCCAAAATGACAAATATTAGATCTAATTAGAATGACATCTGAAAGACAGCCCATTGTTAAAATCAACATTTTTTTCTCATGTTGTGCTATTATGCTTGGAGATAATAATATGCTGCTCATTGGTAGGTTCATACCATCCTGAGACACAGTCGGAAAGATCCATAATGTCTCTCTTCATATAGTCCAGGGTGGTACATCTCAAGTCCTTCACACCTCTACGGACTATGATGGAATCACACTGGTACCTGTGGCATAATGACCTGAGTGTGTACACGATTTGATGGCTCCTGACTCCAGATAAGCATCAGTTATCTTCTCTTTGTTCAGCCTGATTATCTTACAACAGAGTTCTCCCTGATGAGAGTCTTGGGAAGTGTGTTTGCTAGCCTTAGGGGCTTAGTGTTTGGGATTCCACAGAGAGTGACAGTATGTGTGGTGTTAGGTGTTTCTTCTAAGTGCCTCTGGGCTTGCTGAGGCATATCTTTGACAGTGTGTGTGTGGTCTAAGCGATCTTTGTTGTTTAGGAAGATTGCTTTTAAGTGCTTCAGCATATATTAGTCTGGGTATGTTCTGTGTGCTATGTGAGGTGGGTGTAGTGTGTGTGCTTTCAACAACCTGATGTGCACATGTATATAACAGTTTAGCCTCCAATGTCATTGTATATGTACATCTCTCACATACTGTGTCTGATCTTTTAAGGATTAAGTGGTTGTCGGTAAATGAGGCAATTGCTATATTGTCTCATACGTTCATAGGAGATTACTACGTGAATAGCCTAAGAGCCCTTACACATTTAGCCATTATTACCTGAATTTTACCCGATTTTCGATCCCTAAGGGCTAGAGGATGGCTTAGGTTTGTGCCTCTGCCTTTGAGTACCAGATCTAGGATACTTGTACCCTTGGAGGAAATGCAGACTAGCTGCTCCACGGCATTTTCAATGACAAAGTCTAGAAATCTTTGAGCCTGCAAAGTGGTCGTTTGCAACCAGGCAAGGGATGGGTGCTTACTTAGTGTACTCTACAGCTATCTTATCCAGCAATGTTGATCAACAAGCAAATCAGTTGCTCTTTGAGCAGTAATAGTTCTGAGTGCTGTAATAATGTAATCTAGAGATAACTAAATGCAGCAGTGTTGCTCAGCACGCAAACTAGTTCCTCCTCGAGTAGCATGGGACTGAAAATTTATGCGGTAGTTTTTATAGGGAAAATGCAACTTCTAGTGATTGCATACATACAAGGCACCACTAACCACCACTGCACAAAGGAAAACATGAGTCTTGAATAAAACACACAGGGCGGGGTAGCTCTGTGCTGAAAATGAGAGGCCAGCTAGAGAGCAATCCAACAAAGTAAAGGCAATATTGGAGCTCTTTTAGAAACTTTAGCTTAATGTGTTAGTGAGGGATGAGACAGACACAGAATGCAACTTTAAGTAGGTGAAAGATAAGAGGAATATAACACTTTAGTAAAAAAAATGCAATAATAAATGATTAAGGCTCAAAATCTTGCAGTACACAGTTCTGCCACATCTATACATTAAACTACAACAGTATGGACCAGCAGGGTATACAATACAAACAGATAGCTTTTACAAGAAATTCTACTTGTGGAAACAGAAGTGCAGAATAATGCAGAAAAACAATCTTCCCAAAACTGCTAATAAAAATACAAGACTAAGGTCCCACAACAAACCTGAAAATGTGAACAGATGGAGCAGCAGAAAAGTGCCAAGTATACCACACAGGTCTCTACATGCAACTTAAATATTTAAGCAGAAGTGAAATAAATTAATTCCTTCTTTTTTCTTTTTTTTTTTTTTGGAAAGCTAGTAATTCAGTTTTACATCTGTCCAAGTCTTGGATAAAAGATGCCCATATCCACCATGCTGGCTAAAGAGAAATTAGGAAATTGCATATCCATACTGTCCAGTCATTTGATTGGTAGGGTACAAGGGGGTGGTGTATTTAGGTTAGAAGGCTATAAAGGGTGCTTTGTTGATGCAGAATAATAAGAGTGCTTTATTGGGGGAGATTATGCTAAACAGTACTAAATTACTAACTTTAACACAAACAAACACAATACTGAAGTCTACTAAATTTATAGGTATTGCCACTCAATGCCCAGCTAGATGTTCTAAGCATGTTGGCATTCAAGGTATTTGCTCTATATTACTTCTTTAAAGAGTGCAGTTTTATAGATCATTCCAAATGGAAAATGTGTCCTTGCTAACCCACACAAATGTGCAAATGTTATAGCAGCACACAAAACACAAAAAGAAAACCAGCTAATGAGCCATCTGGCCAATAAAATGACTATATTACAAGTCCATTTGTGCATTCCCCAATTCAGATAGACCAGGCAAATACCTCCTGCCACAAGATGAAGAAACTCAGTCCTCCTAATTTAAAAACACAGTAGAAGATACGCAAATGCAATGCTACCAAAAAAACATTAAATGGTGAGCTGGAAATCCTTTGCCGAAGAAGATTTCAAAACAGTCTTATAGCAGTAATAATGACAGGAAGAGCGTTTTTTTTTTCATAAATACACTGACATGCATGAATAACAGCAGGAAACCACACCAGTCACTCAAAGTAACTTAAGAAGTACGCTCTAGCAATCAAAAGGACTTTACTTTTCCTGGACTGCACTCGCTATCATAGATCTATGGAAAACAGTGGATGGGGAGAGTACTTAAATAGTTTATACAACAAACAATAGCAATAAAACAGGGGAGTGAGGGACTTTGGAAATCAGATTACCATAAAGGGCAATGGTCAGACACACAGTGTTATGAGACCACAGCAGCAAAAGGGTATGAGAGTTGGGAAAATTTTCAAGGGAAGAAGCAGGTTAGCTAGAGAGGCATTCGGTCAAATAAAGTGAATATTGTAGCTCTTTCAGAAACTTTAGCTTAATTTATGAGTGGGGAAAGGGCAGATGCAAAGAATGCAACTTCAAAGAGGTAAATGATAAGCAGAAAATAAAAGCACTGAAACACCAACTGGATCAGGAAAACAATTCTCTCACTATTGAACTCCTACAACAGTTTAAGGGAGTAGACTATGCAGACATTTACCAGTAACAATGTCTATGGAAAAAATGCAGTAATACATGCCTAAATAAGGCTCAAATTTGACAGCAGTATACAGTCCTGCCACAACTGTCTATTAAACTAAAAGACTATAGCAAGCAGTGTTTAAAGTATAAAAGGCTAGCTTTTACAAGTAAGTCTGCTTGGGGAAATATAAATGCAGAATAATATAGAAACACAATCTTCTCACAACTGCAAATTAAAATACAAGATGAAGGCCACAGAACAAACTAAAAATGCTAAAACATGAAAAAAAAAAGAAAATACAAAGTAATATCACTACACAGAGCACCATAAGTACAACTTAAATATTAAAGCAGAATTTAAATAATTCTCTCTGCTACACATACACACAAAATCACAAATGTGCACACACACACACACACACACACACACACACACACACACGCACACGCACACACACGCACACACATACACAAAATCACAAATGTGCACACACACACACACACACACACACACACAGACACACACGTATAAGGCAAAATCAGAGATCTGCAAAATAAGAAACAGTTTACTGGTATGGTTAACATCATTACTCAAGACTTCTTGTCACAGATAAAGATAATGGGGCAAAACTGCAGATATTTTTTAGTTCTCTATGTCACTTAAAAAGGTTATAGAACAAGTTTTGCATAATTATGCATTTTCCAAACAATAAGAAATATGCAGATCTAATGTTGAGCATTACTAACTTGTTTGCAATTACCAGTGAGATGCCAGAACATCAGGGAAGCAAAACACCTGAGGCAAAAGTCAAAGATGTTCTGCAGAATCAGGCACAGTTGAGAGGTATTACTCCCTGCATGCCTGCCCCTTTGTTTAAGGACTTTGGACATAGCAAGTAAATAAATAATAGAGGGACAAAGTTAAGGACATTTTTTTAAATATTATTCAATTTAAACAGTTTATAGAAAAACTGGTTTTGTAAGTAGTTTCCAAATATAAGCATGAAACTCTAAAATCGAGCATTACTGACTTGTTCAAAATGACTAACCAGAAAACTTTTAGGAGGGACATAAAAAATATGAGGAAAAAATGAGGCCATGAGGGACATACTGCAAAATCAGGGACGACTGAGAGGTATGCGTGCTCCATGCAGGAATGCATAAGACTGCATGCGCGCGCGCACACACACACACACACACACACACTTTTAGGAGCTACCATATTAACCTGTACAGATCACCTTCATTCATCAGTCAAGCACTGAATGAGTTCCTTTTTACATTGCAACTCCCCAAACTGAATTCTGATGATAAGGAAGAGCGTCTAAAACTTTTAACTGCGAGGAGATTGTGGCAGCCCTAATGTCTGTACCTGTTGCTGAGCTCTGGCTCCTATTGGCTTCACTAATCAAAACTTTTATTTCAATAGATGCTATATGGCACATCTTTCTATCTGACACATTTCTCCTTTCAGTACACACTCGCAGTCGCGCACAACCGCATATCCGCACATACGCACACACACTTCATACATTGACACTGACGAAGACATGCACTCTCTCTCTCACACACCCACACACACACACACACACACACACGCACACACCTTCCTACTGCAAAGAGGACAAAATCCACAAGGAACTTTTCCTAAAGGATGAGTTGTCAGCTCCGTTTTTTTTTTCTTTTACATAATAAAGCCGAGATGGGATATCCAGGAAGTGATGGCCCAGTCCATTTATTCCATTTAAAGAGGGGGTGGGCTGGTACCAATGAATCTGTACTTTAATAACCTGCGCACTAGCACTTACTTGTTTGTGCCTAACCAGAAAAAAAATCGTCAAAATTAATGTTCAACACAAAGTGAAATATTTACTAAAATGTCTGATATTTGATAGCTCTTTTCTTCCCGCACAACAAAGCAAAACCATTTCGCACATTCCCTGTCTTGCAACTGATGTTAGTTTATGTTTGCCTTAATCAATAAAAATAACAGCAGTCAAAAATAACTAAGCTATGTGAATAAAAAACGGTAGTGGTAGAGATCGCTACAAGCCAGTATGCCACAGGAGAAAAAGGAGAATGACGTATTCTCAAACACTGCTGTCCTGCAGAACTTAGGAGTTACAATCCAAACACAAACTCAGCAGTTCTACTTGAATGTGTATCAACTCTGCAGTTTGGTGCTAGCCTGAAAAAACATCTGTTTCACTGTTTACTAAATCCTCTCTGTCACCAAATGAACTATCATTCAAATACAATAGAGATGCAGTTGGAGGAGCAATTAAGAATGGTCATGTAGATCACGTGGCTGCAACCAACTACGTCTCTGATGCATCTTTCATGCAAAAAGTAAAAAAAAAAAACAAAGTTTAGTTGAAACGGAAATGTACCATTTTGGTGGTACATTTTCAGATTTCAGCAAAAGCGCAGTGAAGTGTGCTTCTTTTTTATCTCCTACAACAGATTTAAAATTGGGGTGGTTGTAGTATTCGGGCTGGTAATGTTGTTGTTGTACTGCAGGGGCGCTGTGGGGATTGCAACATGTAATGTTGGTTCTGTATTCTCTGGTAACTTGTTGGTTCCGGTGTATGGATGACTTGCAGAAGTGTGAGCATGTAGCATGGTGTGCGCACCTGGAGGCTCTTAATAAAGAAAGGCCTTACAACTCCAGAAACCGTGTGGTCTCCTTATTTCCCAGGATATAACATATTGGCGACGAGGATGGGATGCCTCCGAGTCCGCTGCGAGTGAAAACGGTGGGGTGCAGTTCATGTCGGACGACGAAGAGACTGGGCCGGCCGGAGTGATGTCTGGTTCCATGTTGGGGTCACTGGTTGCATACGACTGTCAGACACAGACCTGGGAGGAGTATTGTGAAGTGTTGGAACATTTTTTTGAGGCAAACCAGATAATGGAAGCGGGCCGGAAGCGAACCATATTGCTGTGCTCGGTGGGCAGCAAGACGTACAGTCTGATGAGGAACTTATTGAGTCCTGATAAACCGGGGGACAAATCGTTCACAGAGTTGACGAGCTTGCTTCAGTCACATTATAACCCGAAGCTGAGTGCAATAGTCCAGAGGTTCAAGTTAAATTCAAGGACTAGAAGGGCCAATGAAACGGTAATGGAGTATGTCGCAGTGTTGAGGGAATTGGCGCAACATTGTGATTATGGGGACAGACTGACAGAAATGCTACGAGATAGGCTCGTATATGGCATTGCAGATGACCGGATTGTTAGCGGAGCCTGACTTGTTTGAAAAGGCCTTGAAGTTGGCACAGGCCATAGAGACAGCGAATAAAGACATTCGTGATTTACAACCAAGAACCATTGAAGGGGTGGGGAGCAGGAGTGCTACCCCTCTGCCAGTGCATAAAGTGGTCATGGAGCTTAAACCACAAGGGAAGTCTGGTCAGTATGCTTGTTACAGGTGTGGAGGTGAACATCTGTCACGGAACTGTCGTTTTAAACGAAAATGCCATGCTTGGAAAAAGGGCCATGTGAAAAATGTGCGCTCAACGCCTCTCGGGACCAGCCGAAAGGGGAGGAAAAGAGCAGTACAATGGACAGACAGGGAAACCGAAAAATAAAACGGCAGTATGCACACCACATGCGTGAAGGTACAGATCAACAAACCAGGGCAGAAGAGGAAGTGTTTACGATGTTCAACATGAAAGAGGCCAGGTGGGAAAAAGATGATCCTATTAAAACCCAGTTGGACTTAAATGGTAAAATGGTGCAGTTTGAAGTGGATACGGGGTGTAGTGTGACAGTTCTGTCAAAGGCTGAGTATGGGAAGTTATGGCCCAGAGAAGCTCCGAAGCTGCAGGACTGTTCAGTGACTTTGAGAACATATACAGGTGAAATAGTTCCCACAGTGGGGATGGTGAAAGTGACTGTGAAATATAAAGACCAAGTCAAACAGTTGCCAGTCATGGTGGTAGCAGGTAAGGGACCAAACCTGTTAGGCCGGGCGTGGTTAAAGGAGCTGGACCTGGACTGCCTACAGCTCCATAAAATAGAACAGCAGGGGATGACCTTGCAAGAGGTGCTGGAGAACAACAAAGAAGTTTTCAAAGAGGAACTGGGGACCTGGAGGGGTCCACCAGCAAAAATACACATTAAAGAAAACGTAACACCAAGATTTTACAAACCCCGACCCGTACCATACGCAATGAAGAAGAAAGTTGAGTTTGAGTTGGAGCGACTCACTAAGCAAGGTATAATTGAACCAGTAAAGTTTGCGGAATGGGCCGCACCAATTGTTCCTGTATTAAAGCCAGATGGTACTGTACGCATATGTGGTGATTACAAGCTAACAGTGAACCAAGTCTCGAAGCTGGAGCAGTATCCTTTGCCCAAGGTGGAGGATGTGTTTGAAAAATTGTCGGGAGGTGAAAGGTTTAGTAAACTGGACTTCAGTCAGGCATATCAACAAGTAGTGCTGGAAGAAGGGTCAAAGGCGTATGTCACCCTTACCACACACAAAGGTTTGTTCCAAGTCAATCGTTTACCCTTTGGGGTTTCCTCGAGTCCAGCTATTTTCCAGAGAATAATGGAGGGACTGGTGGCAGGAATTCCGAAGGTGGCTGTGTATTTAGACGACATTCTGTTGACGGGTAGGAACATTCAAGAGCATTTGGAGACGCTGAACGAGGTGCTGAGACGACTGCGAGAGGCAGGTCTGAGAGTGAAGAGGAGTAAATGTGCTTTCCTGGCAAAGGAAGCAGAGTTCTTAGGTTACAAGGTGGATGCATCGGGCCTACACCCCCTGCCAAACAAGGTGGAAGCCATTCAACAGGCGCCAGCACCCACAAATGTTACAGAGCTGAAAGCCTACTTAGGCTTACTCAACTATTATAACAGGTTCCTGCCAAATCTGTCAACACTGTTAGCTCCTTTACATAAGCTATTAAGGAAGGAGGCTCAGTGGTCGTGGCAAGAGGAACAGGACAGAGCGTTTGAACAGTCAAAGGAACTAATGCAGTCTTCAGAGGTTTTGGTGCACTACGATAGTCACAAGGACTTAATTTTGTCATGTGATGCCTCACCTTATGGGTTAGGGGCTGTGTTGGCACACAGGATGCCAGATGGACAAGAAAGACCCATTGGGTTCATGTCACGAACTTTAACACAAGCGGAGTCAAACTATTCCCATCTAGATAAAGAGGGTTTGGCTGTAATGTTTGGAATTAAACGGTTTCACAAATACCTCTCTGGAAGGAGGTTTACTATTTGCACCGATCATAAGCCTTTGTTGTCACTGTTCAACAAGATGAAGGCAGTGCCGCAGATGGTTTCTCCCCGCATTCAGAGATGGGCTGTAACATTGAGAGCTTATGAATACGAGATTGTTTATAAGCCCGGAAAACACCATAGTAATGCGGACGCGCTAAGTCGTCTGCCGATACCAGGGCATCTTCAGGACGAGGAAGCGGAGGACCGAGTTTTGATGATGGAGGACATCACGTTGGTGTCTGCCAGAGAACTGAGTGAATGGACACGCAAAGACCCGGTGCTAGCTAGAGTGTTTCAGTGGGTCCAGCAAGGCTGGCCAGTCCAACAAACGGATCCAGTTTTTCGGCCTTATGAGGTGAGAAAAACAGAACTGAGTGTGCAAGCTGGATGCGTATTGTGGGGGGCACGAGTGATAATTCCGTCCCCAGGAAGAGGGGCACTTTTACAGCAGTTGCACCAAGGGCATGTGGGCATCGCGAATGAAGGCCTTAGCCCAAAGTTATTTCTGGTGGCCCAAGTTGGACCACGATATTGAAGTCGCTGTGAATGAGTGTAAAACATGTCAACAACATCGCAACTTGCCTGTGGCGGCGCCACTACATCCATGGGAGTGGCCGAGTAGACCTTGGCAGAGACTTCATATAGATTATGCCGGGCCTTTTATGGGGGCCATGTTTTTGATAATCATGGATGCTCATTCTAAATGGATGGATGCCTATCCAGTCAAAACACCTACTTCCCTCATTACCATTGAATGCTTGAGGAAGAGTTTCAGTAGCCAAGGACTACCAGAGACTATTGTATCTGATAATGCTTCATGTTTCACGAGTGAAGAGTTCAAGGGATTTCTGAAAAAAAATGGCATCGTACACATCACATCAGCACCATACCATGCAGCTTCAAACGGTTGTGCTGAGAGGGCTGTCCAAACTTTTAAAGCAATGATGAAAAAGTCCGGAGAAGGAAGTATAGCAGCAAAAGTGTCAAGGGTGTTATTCAACTACCGTATTACACCCCAGTCTACCACGGGTTTGTCACCTGCCGAGATGTTGCAAGGACGGAGATTAAGATCCACGCTGGATCTGGTGCATCCAAACGTCCGAGCTAAGGTAGAGGGGACCCAGTGGAGGCAAAAAGAATGTCATGATCGACGACGGAGAGAGAGAAGTTTTCTGGAGGGAGATGCAGTGATGACGCGAAATTTTAGTTATGGACCTAAATGGATTCCAGGGTTCATTGTCAAGAGTACAGGTCCATTATCGTACCAGGTGAGGTTGAATGGAGATTTCTTGGTGAGGAGACATGTAGACCAGATTCTGCGGAGCGAACAGAAGAAGGACTCCATGGAACTGCCAGCCCCGGAAATACCGTTAATTTTGGAACAAGGGCTCGCAGTGGCCGGAGGATCGCCAATCAAGGGAGACCGCCGGGACACGGAAGGAGAGGTTCCCGAGGATCCAACTGTTCCAGGGATGGACACACCGATACCTGAAGTGGTAACTGTGACACCGGAGTCACCTAAGGTGGTACCACTGCGCCGTTCTAAGCGTGTGCTGGTTAAACCTAGTTACTTGAAGGACTATCAATGTTAAAAAAAAGTGCATGTATTGATTACAAGAACAACATAGCTAGATTGTATGGTAACCAGTTAATAACTAGCCCGTTATTTAGAAGTAAGTGACTAAATGCATTGTTTTGAACTTACTCCCTAGTGTTGCTTATGGAGGGAATTGTGTTATAGCTTAAAAGGGGAGGAATGTAGTATTCGGGCTGGTAATGTTGTTGTTGTACTGCAGGGGCGCTGTGGGGATTGCAACATGTAATGTTGGTTCTGTATTCTCTGGTAACTTGTTGGTTCCGGTGTATGGATGACTTGCAGAAGTGTGAGCATGTAGCATGGGTGCGCACCTGGAGGCTCTTAATAAAGAAAGGCCTTACAACTCCAGAAACCGTGTGGTCTCCTTATTTCCCAGGATATAACAGTGGTGCACGCCCCTGCGCCCATGCCTAAATCTGCCACTGATTCCTTATCATTTGTAATGTCTAAATATGGGAATATATATATAGATATATGCAAAACTTGTAGAACACATAGAAATATTTCTTGACATCTAGTTAGCAACCCCAAAAGAAAAAAGAAAGAAATAATAATTAATTTCCAGTCCAAAATTCATAGTTATGTCTGAATAGCTGACAGATTAGGAAGGCCTTCCAGAATGCCAAATGTTTCCTCTGAACTTATGAAACTCATGAAGTTAGATATTGTGATGTGCTGTATTTTAACTAATTTTGATGACACTTTTTTAGCATGTTCTACACCGTATTATCTTAAAGATGCATTTGTAGGCATGTTATATAGCCCATAAAAGAACATACACAAGGAAATAATCAAATGACAAATGCAGACTTTTCACATTAGATATTTTCCAGTATGTTGTCTCATCCAATGGAATTTTTATGTGTTGTTGAAGTTTGTTATAAGATATAACATATTCCTGCAGAGCCTTGGAAAATAAGTTCACAGTGTTGCTACTGACAACCATATCTCATGATGAAACTTATTTATGTTGGTTTGTGAAAGTTAAGATTTGTCACATTCAGCTTCTACCTGGAACACTTATTTATTTATTTATTGCAAAATGTCCCACTTAAGTATCTGAATGCTTGATCCCTTTTGGTTATGAGGCAGAATTTAACCAAGATAGTATTGCAAACATGGTCTGAAAATATCACAGTAGAGCGTGTGTGGGAGTCTTTTTTTATGCATTTTTATAACTTGCAGTGTCTGTACCTTAAAGACGTTGGTACTTCTGTTTGCAGTATTGATTTGATATTGCTGATGCCACTTTTTTTTCACCTCCATTCCCTCCACAACCAGAAAGTCATTACCCCTTCTTGACAATTCAGCCATCCCAGCCCCCGGCCTACTAGGATACTAGGATATCAGTAGATGGAGGTAAGAGACAGGGATTGCAGATGTCACAGAGTAGAGGTTAGGAGATGCTCTATATGCTAATATCATCCTTGCAGGCTGGAACACATGTTGCAGTGCCATCTACACTGTATTTTCTGTGAAGACATACTTATACAAGTGCACACACTTCTAGATAGAGTGCATTCATACTCCTTGGTAGATCTGGGGTTTTCAGAATTCCTCACTGCAAGTATTATAGTCTTTGGTCTTCTCCTACATGGACCTGTGATAGCAGAACTCTGCCTATACCCTTAGTCTATGATGAGCAGACCAACATTACCCATTCACTGCTATTTCTACCTGTCTGGCATCTCCAAAGTCTGGTCTAGTGACTGAACCTAAGTCAGACAAGGATGGCAGTTGGTATAATGGCTAAAGTGTTTACCTCAAAGGCAGAAGGTACAGGGTTTGATTCTAACCTCTAGAAAGGAAAATGCTAGGGTTAGAATGATCCGCAAGGGCAACTGGCCTAGTACTTGCTTATGAACCTATGTAGTGAGCTCCATGCTATGAGGCTGCTACTTCACAGCTCACTGTTACTCACCCACAAATCTCTTTAAATTACCCAGTCTGTGGTACTCCTTGGTCAAAGAAGTGCAAACATAGAACTTTATGCACCTTTCTAATTGATCAAGATCTTCAGTTTAATCAAGCATCACCCATGTGTTCATTATCAATATGATACAGTAGTATAGAACATGAATCATAACCATTAAATAGATTAAAATAACATATACTTCACCCAAGCCATTTTACAACTGGCTATTCCATAGGTACGCATAGACGTTTGTGTACACCATTTTGCTTGATTTGCAAATCTCGACAAATTAACATATTTTAACTGTAAGATAATTAGATTTTAAAATATTAAATTCTATTGTGAAGTTATCTTTTTTGACAACATGCTTTATTGTAACTTATTCAAAAATGTTGTGATGTTATCTTTTTAACAATGCACTTTATTATGAACTTCAAACAGAAAACAGCATCTGCAATAGTGAAAAAGAAGAAAAAATCAGTAAACCTGCAACAGCCAAGATCAAGGGCTGGATACGATAAAGTCTACATGGTAGCTCACTGATTTGTATTCAGAAAGTGGTTCTACACAGCATGCAAAGCCAAGCAAACACAGTAAACATCATGGCATGCTGATTACAGTATAAGCAGCTGAACTGCATGCTAATTAACCAATCCAGCTATTTAAGCTATTTAACAAGCTATAAAGCAATCATCTACACTTAGTGCAGGTTTTGGCCTCGCATTCCAAAACCTATTAAAATACGGCCACAGAAACTACTCTACCCAGAAAGAATGTTAACGACTGCTGTTGGTCATATACAGGTGTATGTATGACAAGCCCATGTCTATGCTGCTGTTGCTGCTAATAGGCCTCAGCCAATAAGGAAAAGGGTGTTGAGACCCTATTTAACTTTTCATAGTCAGCATGGGGAGGAAATTGTAGTGAGCTATGGGGTGGATAGAGCCATACTACAGAACATCTGCAACTTGTGTCATCCTCAGCTGAGAAGAAGGGCAAATTGAGAGGAACCAATACTTGTGGAGACTAAGGTATATGTAGCATTTAGAATATCAACTACAGGAATCTTCCAGAGACCAGCAGGAGGGTATGTTGGGGGTGTAAGAGACATCAGCATCCAGGATCCTACATCAATTTCTGAATGTTATGATACAACATGCCAGTGGCTACAGATATTTTCTCCATGCATCTGAGGACTGCGCTACAACTCTTTAGGATTTCTGTCCTGTAGCACACTATGCTGAAGTCTTGTTTACCATAGACCAAATGCACATTAAAATCAAAGCACCACTTGGAGAACAGGTAAGAATGTACATAAACAGAAAGGGTTACCACTCCATTAACTACCAGGTCATGTGATGCTAAATCACTTTATATAAGTGTCCTTGTTATATAAAGGTTTGGCATAATTCAAATTATTTTTGTCTTCTTTGACAAATTTTTCCAAAACTAGTATTAACACTTGTTGTGTACTTATGGAGGTGATGCTAGAAATTAACTTTTCTCATTTTAATGGCAAATATTATCAACAGTTGAAAGATGTTACAAAGGGTGCAACAGTGTCACCCTCTTTTGCTAATTTGGTTATGGGATGGTAGGGACCCAAGATTCTATCAAACATAATTTTTTTAAGCAATGTGTTTATTTTTATAAAAGGTTTATTGATGATTTATTTTTTGTCATTGATGGCTCTTGCGAGGATATCATCTAGTGATCCATTGAAGGTGAAATGCCGGGTATCAGATTTGACTTGAATATGTAACATAGATTAAAATGGCTGTTTCGCTCTTTCAGCTTTGTTTTTTTGTTTGTCTAGTGAGGATATTACCAAGTTTGCAGTTGAAGTTACCAACAGTACTGAGATTTTAGGATTTACAGTAGGACAAGAGGGTTGTAGTGTGCAATATTTGGATGTTTTATTCCCATGTGACAATGATAATTTATTTAATTGAGATGTTTTGTACTAGAAGTTATAAGAGATCTATGTTAAAGTCCATTGTTGAAGAAGTAGTACACAAGATTAATGAGTTTTCCCCCTATTTTCCTGATAGGTTTGGTCAACAAGTCTAGCAAAACCATTAACACCAATTACAAAAATAGTTTTGTGCTAAGGATGATGCCTGACAATTTAGGTATAAAAATATCATATTTGCCAAATGAAAATTCTTAAGGGTAACCCTGATCTACATGCAATTATTAATCCTGATCCTAGTTTTGTTTACAGAAAATCCAAAACTTTTAAACAGTATTTGGAATTTGGAGACACTAAGGTTCCAGCCATACATACCTGCAAACCTAAGGGAATGTATAGCCATGTTTTTTGCAGTGCATGTAGTTTTATAATAGAAAGACCTAACATTTGTTTGTCACATTTAGATAGGCCCATTATGACTGAGGAATAATTAATTGTAATTCTATAGGACTAGTGTATATGGCTATTGGTTCATCCTGTGAAGCTTTTAATGTGGATATGACTAATTGTAAGTTGTCCATGAGAATTAAGGAACATCTGTATTCTGTTAAAGTCAAAGATGAATGTTGTGATTTGTTTAAGAATTCTCATGTGTGTAATAATTTCAAAAAGTTTTATTTTACAATTTTGGAATGTGTTGCTTTAGACTAGAGAAGGGGTGATTATAAAAATACTCTTGAGAACCTTTGAAACTTGGTGGAAAACTAAATTACAGGCTGATAAATTTCCTGAGTAGAATGAGACTATTAATATTAAATGTTTATTAAAAAATAAAAATTATGTTAGATAGATTTTATGTCACATTTTATGTGCATGCTACTTTAAGTTTTAAAAGATTTCTTATTTCTTATTTTTAACTTAAGTTTATTACATGACTGTTAGTTTAATTGTTAGTTGATTTTTATTGGTTAGTTGCGATTTAAATAATGTGACTGTCTGTTTTAATAAATTCTAATGAAGTCCTGGTTTGAACAAAAGTGCTAAACATTAAAGAAACGTTTAACTTCTCCTTCACTATTTATGTCGATATTGGGTGATTCTTTGCTGGTTCTTGTTCTTTCACTCTACCTCTCCTTGGTATTGATGTTTGCCGCATACATATATGCTTAATCACGCAACTATTTAATGTGTATACTTAACTAAGGAGCATGTCTGACAAACAGTCCTCAGTTGCAGTGACCACTCTGGACAGTAATGACTACAAAAAAATAGACCTGTAGCCCAGCCTTCCCTGGGGCAACTGGTGTATGTTCATGGCCCCAATAGAGGTGAGCCAGGGTTCTAATCTAGAATACTCTAAATGTTATTAATGCTGTTTTACTCAATTTTTTTAAAACTAAAGAACAATATAAAGATAATTTTATATAACAACTATGTATAGCAGTGGATATCATATGAATTATATGTGTGACTGAAAGTATAATGACAATTATGTTGCTGCAATTACAAGTGTCTTTTCTACCCTGGGATAGACTTCATATTTCAATAATAGACATATACCATGAATGTATAAACCTGGACATTGTCAGGTCATGCACATACATAGTTAACCATTCACTCTTTAACGTGTCTATATAATGAATAAGCATGTGTGACTAACACTTCCTTTCTGTTAAGGAAGTAAAAATATCTATGTGGAAGAATATGTATTGTCTATTTTACATAAGTTTGAATCCCACATTGTACAAATTACTTTTATCAGTGTGGAAAGCAATGTAAAAAAAGTGTCACGTCATAAAATGTATTCACACAAATACATGTCTGAAAAGGTAAGTCATCTAACAGGTACAGCAGCATCCAGTCCATAAACTAATGCCAACTGTCGCATTACACTTCCTAAATCCTAAACTGCCTTCCTCTCTGTTTGTCATTGTTGCTCTCTGTGTAATATCACACAAACACATTTGGCATCATTGTTTGGGGTTGTGCACTAGCAGTAAAACATGATGTCAAGGATTGGTGGGAAAAAAACTTTAGCTGTTGCTGTTTGACCTGTGCAGACATGGCGGGAGCTAGAAAGAAAGGTGCTCAATTTAGGGCTCATAGATGAGGTGTAGAGGAGTCCAGAATATTCACTGGACTCCTTGTAAAGTGCCACTGCTGTAGGCTATTGCAAGGTGACTATACTGGGTCTCAGTATAAATCAGAGGTTTGGACTAGTCTTTCCAAGGCTTTCTCCAGTGTGACTGGAATTCCACGAGAGCAATGCAGGCACCACTACAATGACCTGAAAAGGTGTAAGCAGGCACAACTCAACCAGTGGTGGGATGACTTTAGGACTGCTGACATCACACAGTTGTGTAAGTATAAAAAGCTGAAGAGAGGCAAGACTTTTATGAATAATGCTCATCTTTTTTTCTCTCCTCTTTATTTTACTGCTATCCAGCAGCAAACAGGGAAGCCCATGCCAAGGGTTTAGAAAGACTAAAAGAAGGAGAGGGGTATGCATGTGACTCAAACTAATTATTACTGTCTTACAAGTATTGCTCTTCTATAAATTAGTAGCAAACTAAGCATGCACATCTTAACTGTAAAATCAAGCATGCATGCTTCATTCTCTAGCTCAAGGTAATTGTTTGAGCTAATTGTAATAGTATATTAAGATGTTGTGGGTTGAATTCCAACAGTCAAAAAATACAATGTAAAATATTTAAAAATGATTAAATATTAATTTCAGCAAAATTGGTATGCCATGTTGTTAACTTAATCAGTATTATTTGAAAAAGCATATGTGCAATATACATATATTGCTAGGATTACTTGAAACAATTATCAGTCCTAGTTTGCAGATTTTAAAAATTATAATTTATGTAAAAGTAAAATTATATTTATATGGTAGTAATTTATTGTATGTGATATATAATGGTTCTAATTATTTTTTTTTTCTTTTTTTTATCTCTTACCCCACACATTATCTCTCTATTTTAAATGTGTGGACACAACATTCTGATGTCATCAATTTATGACAACTGACAAAATGATTTCCAGCACAGGGAGGTGGCTAACAAGTGTGGCTCAGCCTGCCACCCTTCCAATGGCTGCCACACCAATAACCAGCACACCTGGGATGCAGCCTGGCAGTACTGCCTCAGCAGCCCCTGCACCACCTTGGCCCTCAACATCAAGTAGCATTACCTCAGCAGCTGGTGCAGTGGTACCCCCTAGGAGTATTGGTGTAGGTGATGATTTTGTCACCTGCCAGGATCTGCCAGGCAGGGGGTACCACTGGTGCATGCCTCAGCCATATGGAGAAAATGCTCACTGGAATCCTACATAAACAAAATAGTTAAGCATTCCAACAGCAAGCTGAGGAAAGGGACAGTGATGACAGTTCTGAGGGTGAGGACTAGATTCTCACTGCCCCCATGCTTGTCAGGCATGGGTCTCCACTGTCCCCTTCCTATCCCCAATCATGTTGTCCCCAAACCTTTTGAGTTCCTCACCATCCCTGCCTCTGTCTCTGTCTTGTTTGCCTTGTTTGTCTGCACCTGCTTCTTCACATATTCAGCTTACCTGACTCAGACATACCCATGTCCTTTACTCAACATTCCTCTCTTACTGAAATGAAATAAAAAAAAATGGGCACCTGTCCCACAAACAAAAATATCATCCCATACATAGCTCTCCACTTCGTACATGTGTCTTCTCAACATACTTGATTCTGTCCAGTTGGCTATACAACATGATCATGTTGCTGTTGCTTATCTTTCATGGGGTGACCTTCCAAATTCAGACAATATTCTATACATGTTTATTTTACATTGTTGAAGAAGTGGATACCTACGGTCCTTTCCTAATTCCCTCCTGCAAATTCCTATATTGCTTCCACTTTGTCCTTCCTCCTGCTTGCTCCCCATTTCAGTATGTTCATATCTACCCCATTTGCACACCTTTAATATGTTAAAAAATAGAATCATGCACATGGCAGAAATGCCCCCTAATGAAGCTCTTCACTTTTTGTCCTCTGTGTTTGCATGGAGCTTGGCATCATGCACCAATGCCGAGTGATGGTGAATGGCTGTTCATGTCCGATGGCATGGTGTGGTTACCTCCAAGCAATGTTACTTAAACTCACTACCCTAAAGGAACACACAGTTAAAGCAGAGTAAAGGCACTGAAATTACATATGTATTATAGCATTTATTTACACTGATGAATGCATAACAATGCAAATCCATATGTGTACTGTTGACGTGAATCAATTGACTGATGTTAATTTTTATACACTGCTTCATTGCCTCTCACATTTTTGAAAATTATCACATTTAATTATGTAATGCCATCCTGAAAACATGTGTAAAAATTAGATTGAGCTGGATTCAAGCCCTATGTCATTTGTCCTCAAGATATAAGGTCACTGCTTTTACACCTGCTTCCAGAGGAAAGCTAGGCAGCAGGAGTTTTTCTTACACTCAGTACTGTCTAAAGTGCTGACAGCCATACCTCACCATTTAGTATGCTTGCACAGAGGAAGGTAAGCAAATAGAACTATTACTATTTTCCTAATTAAGCAGAGAACCATGTTTGCTCTTCACTTAACTCTGTGCAAATGGGGAAGCCATGCTAATAATCCTTATAGTTATCAAACATTTCCAACATGAACTATGTTATGAACACCATAGTATCTGTCAGCTTTTTCTACCATAGCCTATATGCATAAGTACTTCTCAAGTACAAGTCGTAGTCATTAAGTGTAAATCTTGTATGTGCAAACACTTTGCCATCGATCATGCAAAGCAGTTCCTCAGCTGTGTGCAATGTAAAGAGTTGACTGGAATGTATTACTATGGTTACTGCCCAGTTAGTCTTCATTTCATTATAATCAAAACAGTGTAAGAAACTTCTCTGTGTGGAAGATTTTCAGTCCATATATCTCTAGTTAATCACCGTATATTAGTCAGATCAGACAACAGTAGTAGAAGTAGCTAACTTAAACGCGTCTTAAGTAAAAAAAAAAAAAAAAAAATATATATATATATATATATATATATATATATATATATATATATATATATATATATAATTGTACAGAATTACTAAGTATTCAAAAGTAATCCAAGCTAGGCAGGCAGTCTGTTTCTAGTTGAAAATCCTTTATTAAGTACACAGACGAGTGATCCAAGTAAACCAAAAATAGAGTAATAGTTTCCTCACAAGCTTTCTAAATATATATATATATATATATATATATATATATATATATATACTTTTTGTCAGGCAAGGGAGTGGTTCATTGTGCTGTAAAACAAAGTGTTATTGGTACACATGTTAAATTCACATCCCTTAGCCCATCAGTGTGACATTCGAGCTGGTTCTGCCCTACTTAGTAGCTGTCATAATAATATAACCATTATGTACTTTAAGCAATGAATGTGATCCCTTCTATGTGGGCAAGAATGTAAATAAACTCAAGTGTAGGATTTCATGTCATCTGTCAGAACTCTGCTCTGGATGTAAAAATAATGCACTAGCCAAACACCTTTCTCTTCATCAAAGACATACAGGTTTTAAGTTCCAGAACCTGGATCACATAGACTTGGGTGATCTTGAAGAGACATTCCGAATATTCTTAGGTTCATAGGTTCATAGGTAGGTACTAGGCTATCAGCCCAAGGCTTATGCCACCCATGAAAGTTAATTTCCTGTGCTCCTGTCAAGCAGAGCCACAGAAGTGATCCCCGGGGTGTATTTCCTATTTCCCATCCACTCATCATGATTTTTGTTAATGAGGAACTTTGTTTGACATAGATGGGTAGCTTGTTCCAGAGTATAGGAAGTCTCTGGGACCGGAATCTATCCCTCCAGCATGTCCTGTTTATTGTAGTGACAAGGTTTACATCCCTAGATCATGTAGCTCGTAGAGATTGGGATTTCTTTAGGTGTAGCATGTCCAACAGCTCTGGGTTTAATATAGCTTTATATGTTAGGCAGATATTTCCTCAGAGTAGGCGATATGCTACAAAGTAAAGCTGGAGTTTTTTGAGATGGTCAGTGTAGGGTATCTGTTTGAGGACAGTAATCCTTCTTGTGAGGTACTTCTGTGGCCTTTCCAGCTGCTGTAGATGTCTTGTGAGGTACATTCCAAAAGGGGTGTTGTACTCTATAATGGGTCTAATGAGTGCCGAGTAGAGGGGAACAATGACCTCTTTTTTCCTGGATGAGAACCCTTTTGTGATAAGATGTGCCACATTGAAGGATTTCCTGACTACTGTGGTGATGTGATTATCAAAGGAGAGACTACTGTCTACCTGGGTTCCAAGGTCTGTAATCACACATTCGGCGTTATGTAGACTGACATTTATGTGGTAGCTCATGGGTGCAGAGTTTTTACCAAAGGGTGTGACAATGCACTTTTTGGCATTGAGCTTGAGGCCATGCCTCTGACACCAGGCATCTGTCTCAGTGAGGCCCTTGTGTAGGATGTCGACATCATTTGGGGACTTGACTTTGGCTCCTAGTTTGCAGTGATCTACGAACTACATTAACTCATGTGGCAATTAAAACTGAACACTTTTAGGAAGCCTGGACTAAACTACTACTGTTGAATTAAAAGTGTACTGGAACTTAGAAAATTGCCACATTGTTTACATGACTAATTTTATTTTATTTTATTTTATTCTACCAGTTGGTTTTAAATACCATTTTAAATCAGTTGTAATTTAAGAGTATATTTTGTTTCCATCATCATACATTTTTTTATTATTTTTTTCTTTTTCTAGTTCTCTTTTTTCCGCTTTATTCAAAATGATGTGTAATAACAATACTAATTATACAATAATATTTTTACAGATAGTTTTTGGGGTTCGTGTACACAGACCTGAAGAAGTCTAGAAGGATGAAAGCGATCTTTGTTAACAATAAGTTATGAAAATAGAATATGACTTTTACAATTGATTCTTTACATGCAAAGTGTATATGTATATATTTATATATATTTTTGATTGCCAGATGGACTAAGGTTGATATATTTCAGCCATGTAGTATATTGTCTTGGATAAAATCACAGACTTAATAATCTACTTAATAATCTGGTTAAATAAGAGGTACCACATCATTATAAAGTTTATTTAAAATACATAAGGGTTATACTATTATGACTGTTACTAAGTAGGGCAGGACCAGCTCGAATGTCACACTGATGGGGGAAGGGATGTGAATTTAACATATGTACCAATAACACCTTCCCCGGATTCATGAAGTTTGCGCCAGAATATATAGCCATTGGCATAAAAAAAAATGTACAAAATGTAAACAACATTATTATTTGTTCTCGCGCTATCGCGAAGTTTAAAGCGTAGGGCAGCAGCACGCAAACGGGATCGTAAGAAAAAAAGAAAATAAAACTGCAATGTAACACATAGCATGATTTGCCCATAATAGTCAATGGCAGGCCTGTTACACCACACCATGATGCAAGGGTTGCTAAGAGGCTGTGTTAGTGTTATGTGCAGTTTCTAGGAATTAGTAGGCAATCTAATGCAAATGAGAGGAGTTATACTGAATCACTAATCCCCCCCCCCCCCCTGGTGTAAGGATGCACTTCACAGCATAGTGTTATAACAACGATGTGTGACCATGAGATAAAGATGACAACAAGAGATGGGTGTGTCACCTTTGCTGTAAGCACATTGGAGCAATGCCAATCCGGTTTGCCAGTAGCTAAGCAAAGCTAAAGGAAAGGTGTGTGTTTAACTGGCTGTAGCTTTGGCTAGCTGAGAGCACAGAAGGTAACCGAGTATGCATGTGAACGGAGATTAAAACGTGCTTAAACCTGGTAAATGGGTATGCTCGGTGCTCACCGGAGCTGGAACAGGAAGGATATATGAAAAAAAATAAGGAAATGCTGCAGCAGGGAAGTTGGAGTACAAATGAGCAATTAACACCTAGGAACCTACAGTGGGTCATTGACAACAGCTAACAAGGCTGCTAGCAGCTACCTGCAGAACAGGAAAGGGGGGGGCTGTACTGCAAAGAAAACAGTAAAGTGTCACAGCAGAACAAATTATATCAGCATTATCATTACATTTGCAACTTTGCAACACACTGTGGGGGTAGGGAAAGTACAAGACAAAAAAGTTGGCAGGTGGATGCATGCCTGACAATGGGAGGGGATCTAGGTTTAAAAGGGAATTAAAGGGCAACAGATGAATCAAGCCAGGCAAGCATAACTCCACACTACAGCCCCTACACTTGCAGTTAGCAATGCAAAACCCATAAGTAAGATACCTTGCAGCTGGAACTGCTCACACACAGCCAATTACATCAGCAGCATCTATAGCACAACAGTATAAAGTGTGAAAGCACCTCACATACACTTGTGTTTCCCATACACACTGCACCATTGGTGTATGCAAATGGGAAAGTTTTAATATGACCATGTTAGGGGCTGCCGTTGCTTTGATCCACCAGCATGTGATGGAGACTGAAGGTGGTGAGGAGGAAGATGCTGACAACCACCGCAGGCACCAGAGGAGGGGAAGAGTGTTAAGACCCAGGGTAACCTACCAGAGGCTACATGATCTGGAGATAGTAGAGCATTACAAGGTGGACAGGGACACCCTGCAGCAACTTGTGGAGCTCTGCCAGCCATGCCTCAGAGCCAGAACAAACAGAGGGGAGCCCATCCCAGTGGATACCAAGGTATGTGTAAGCCTGAGAATACTAACCACAGGTACCTTTCAAAGGCCAACTGGGGATGTTATGGGGATCTCACAGGCATCCACATTCAGGGAACTCCACCAGTTCCTGGATGCCATGTTATCACATGCCAGTGAGCACATATACTTCCCCCAAATGCAGGAGGAGTTGGCCAGCAATATGCGTCTCTTTCACCATGTGGCAGAATACCTGGAGGTACTGGGTACAATAGACTGTATGCACATACACATCAAGTCACCACCTGGTAAGCAGGGTAGGTGCTACATAAACTGCAAGGGTACCCCTCCATCAACTGCCAGGTCATGTGGAATGCCCAGGGCATTATCATGGATGTGTGTGCTGGCAGCCCTGGAAGTTATCATGACTCCCACATCTGGCATGTCTCACAGCTGTATCAGGCATTTGCCAGGGGCAACATCCCATATGGCCATCTGGTGGGGGATGCTGGCTATGCACTGGAACCATGGATGATGACACCCATCAAAAATGCACAAACATCCATGCAAGAACGCCATAATGAGGCACACGCACAAACCAGAATCATCATAGTGCATGTGTTCGGGATGCTCAAATCACGGTTCCATTGCTTGGACATATCCAGTGGAGCCTTGCAGTACTCTCCAGCCACATGTGCCTACATCATCATAGTATGTGCCATGCTACACAATATGATCCTGTGGAAACAGCTGCAGCAGGGACAGAATGGTGAAGGCCCTCACAGCCCACCACCATTGCCAAGGGCCCCACAGGCACAGAGGGACTCAGACCACAAGCCCACTGAGCTGGCCCCTGTAGGCAGATGGAGGTGTGCCCAGTATGCCCATGCCTTGGCAAAGAGGGAACGTATAGCACACACACTGACAGTGTAGGCACCTAGGGACTGACACCTTTCTCCACCTGCACACACAGTAAAAATGGGTGGCACACACACAAGGCTACCTGTAAATTGTCATGTATAGACAGTCTACTGTGTGCATCCAACATAGGCAGCCTGCAACTATTGCACACACAACTGCTATTAGCACAAGGTAAGTCAACACCTGAACAGTAAATTGAGCTATCAGCCTGTACTGCTACTGTATGTATAGGTTCATAAGTTCATAGGTAGGTAGCAGGCTAACTGCTCGAGGGCATTCATACGCTTAGCCAGAATATGTCAGCTTTTGCCACCCCATTGATTAATTAACTGTCCCTCTGTCGAGCAGAGCCAATGGTGGGATCCCTGGGGTGTATCTACCATTCTCCATCCACTCTTCAAGGTTTCCCTTGAAGAGTTTCAGTGAGGGGCTATGCCTAATGTGATTAGGAATTTTACTTTATATTATCCCCTTTCATTTCTTATGTTATTATTACAAGAGTATGTGAAGCTCCGTGGGTTTGCATGCCACTGCCTTTTGCTTAGCCTAGAGTACACATAGAAATCATCTAAATAGAAAAATAGGAAGAGACAATGTTAATGTCAATAGTGTAATGGTTAGAGCATTTGCATAATATCTATGCATTTGCAGTTTAAATCCCAATAAAGTCAGCGATTTTTTTTTTTTATGTTAAAAAGTATACCTTAACCACAAATTGCATATTTAGGCAGTAATCTTTAGTTTAATAAACATTTGAAACACCCATATAAACCCATGTGTGCCTGAGAGTAAAGTCAACAGAGATTGTAATGTTAAGTAAGCACATAGTGAGATGTTACTACAGTTACGTATATATATCCTGAGTAGTTAGCGGATGTAACCGTGTTTGCGCGCACAGGTTATACACTTTTAAATTTCATTTAACCATGTTTAACTGCTGCCTTAATGTTGCACAGTCACTTTTAAACATGCTTACAACTGCCGTATTCTGGCCTAATAAAAGTTAAACCATCGTAGGTCTTGAACCGTGGACCATACACACCATAGTCACTGGACTTACCACTAAGCCATATACATGTTTCATGGGTTTTAGAGTACATCTTTTACTACAGGCATTCCACAGTACTGACAACAAATGGGACAGTCACTTTGTGTACATATGCACAGTACATTGTAATGTACTGTAGTCTGTGAATCAACATTTACAAGTCTACATATGTATAACTGTTAAAAACGAATACTATATATATATATATATATATATATATATATATATATATATATGTCAGTGATGTGTGCACATAGATATGAATATATATATATATATATATATATATATATATATATATATATATATATATATATATATATATACAGACACATCTATAGCCATATATATAAACATCTATGAACACGCTTTGTGACACAGAAGCAATCCAAAGGAATTGAAGTGTACACAAAACACACATAGCTCTGGTATTATAACAATTAATATTAACTTAATCCACCATAGAAGGGAAGGTTGTTGCGTATGTGGAGTTTGGGGTGGGGAGGAATTATGGGTAATGTAATTATACATCAAGGAGAGCCTGGATTGGATGCTCAATAAGTGAACAGGAGGTGTATATATGGAGTATGGAGACAATAAAAAAGGACACAAAACCATAACCATGCGCATCCCTAATACACCCTGTCAGGTCACATTGCAACACATAATTCCACAAACATATTAACATTAACATGTATTATACATATGTACACCAACTGACGGTCACTTTTGTTTTCAGTAGTGAGGAATGCTTGTAATAAAAGGTATATTCTAAAACCCATAACTCTTGTACATATCTCAGATACCATAGTGGTAAAGTCCGTGACTGTGGTGTTCATGGTCCCGGATTCAAGGGCTGTTTATTTTTATGAGGGCCAGAATAAGGGCTATTGGATGCAGGTTGATTAAGGTACTTTTAAGCAGTTTTAAGTGGGATGAGCAGTTTTGCACAACAGTGAGCGGCGCTTAAACACGGTTAAATGGATAAGTGCTTCACAGGTGTAACCTTTGCTTACCGTCACGCAAAACATGGGCATACTAGCTTACAACTGCTTAAATGTGCATTAATCACCCTTTCCCTAGCAGTGCCTGCTCTGAAAAGTAAAAGGACAACCACTTTCAGGATTAGAACCCACAACCATATACACCATCCTCAGAGTAACTTACCACTATGCTACCTGAGATGTACATATGTCAGTTGTGTTTTCAGACTGATTAAAATACAAAAGGGAAGATTGTGTGGAAATAGGACAAACTGCCATGTACCCAATGAAAGGTTTATGCTATATAGATATATATTATATATACAGATGTACACACACACACACACACACACACACACACACACACACACACACACACACACACACACACACACACACACACACACAAACACACACACACATATATATATATATATATATATATATATATATATATATATATATATATATATATATATGTATATATATATATATATATATATATATATATATATATATATATAGACAGATATATATAGATACATATCTATATATAGAGATATACATATATATAGGTATATAGATAGGTTAAAAACATCTACACATCTATGGAGGTACATATAAACTTATGCAATAATATATATTACCAGTACATGAAGATGTATAGTGATATATATGTGTGTGTATATATATATATATATACATATATACATATATATATATATATATATATATATATATATATATATATATATATATATATATATATATATATATATATATATGGATCTAGGATGTTCGCTCGAGTGAGCAAACGCCCAAATCCATAATAACTGAACACTTAAGCTTTTATTGAAAAAGCTGCTAAAGCGTGTTACAAAAAATAAAACATTGCATTTACATTTTAGCAAAGCCCTGCACCATAGTACAGCCTCGCAACAGGCATATGCGAAAGTGCTTCTTCGTGAAAAGCACTTTCGTAAGCATTCCCGCCATTTGTTTTGGTCGCTTGCTCACTGAGCAAACGCAAGCGTCCTAGATCCATATATATATATATATATATATATATATATATATATATATATATATATATATATATATATATATATATATATATATATATATATATATATATATATATATATATATATATATATATATATATATATACTTACATACATGTGTGTATACTGCATCTGAAGTGTTCAAATCTGAGTATAACATGGACCATAGCAATCACACATCCTGCCCCCCCAAACAATATGAACATAACGTATGAAGAGTATATGCAAATACACTATTACAAATATGTCATAAGGACATGAGCCAAATAGGGTTAATCACCAACACAACTACAATGACTGCAAATATCCATGACAGAAATACGCAGGCATCCTCCATTTACCAAACCTTTATTACATTTCAATGTATGGCCAAAAGGATTCAAGAACTAACATTACCTGCATGCAATACAGGAAGCATTTAACAGTGCCTTAATGAATCAGCCTGCAATTACCATAGTATTAGTCCACAAAGGGATAGTTGTTCACATAGGGAAAGAACCCCCACACACATATAGAATATGTATAAAAGCAGTGTCTACACACCTGCATCTGCTATGTACACCCACCAACATCTCCACCACACCCAAACTAATTACACCAATGCATACTGTCATACCATTACCAATTATTCACCCACTGTACGACATCTGCTGAAACCTTAACATACCTGGATAGAGTCACACTAACATGGCCCTATGTGAAATAGTTGCTGTTATACAATGGAACAGCTGCTGATGTGACAGGGTTTGTTTGAACAAATCATGTTTCAGAGGGTTGAAAAGTAATTACACCAGGATGTGTTACCAATTACTGATTATCAACACAGTATGATACAGATTAACACCAAACTAAAGATGACTGGTGAGCACACTGTAAACCCCCTAACATGATATGCATTGCCATACAGTTTTGAGCTGGTCAAACAACCTGGCCAGACTGAAACATATGCAGAAGTATTAGGTACAGACAAACCCTGCACAAGTAGCAATGTTTAGAAATGTAACAGCAGTACTCACATGTAGACCAAAACTTCTAGATATTACACACAATATAGTTGAGTTTGTCTCCATACAGCTGTTGCAATAGATTTCAGACCCCACTTCCAGGCTGTCTTCCTCACAAGTAAGGCAAAGGGACAACGTCCAATTGGAGTACTCAATTATACTCCAATGTTGCCATGGTATTGGCTAATGGAGTAGCTACACAGCTGATGTGCATGTAATTAACTACTTTGGAACACCAATTGGTGATCAGGATAGCACATGGTACTGATCTCTAACTATAAATGGATGGCGTGTCACACATTCAAACCATCTGTATATACCTGCAGAACATTACAAAATACCCCAAAAAGAAATAAAACAAAGACCAGAATAAACAAAATACCACTCAATAACACCTCCAATTGCCAATAAGGTATGTATACATTGTAGTATGTCTGTGTATGTATTAACTGTTCTGTAATACATTGTAATCAGTGCATATAGTGGAAATAGCTATCTTGTAGTAATATATTGTTGAGCAGTAGTTATGCCTGTAGTATTCTATGTGTGTACTGCTGTAGGTCACAAGGCAAACTCCTCATACACCACAAGGGTTGATATATTTGGGCTTGGAATTCATTAATTATTTTTCAGCCACTGTCTGTGTCAGGGTTAGTCCAACAAGTATGTGCTATAACAGGGGATAGTATATATTGATATATTGTAACAGTAGACATATGTATGGGTGTATTACTGAGATGAACATGTCAAAGGTGGGCTTGCTTTGCAAATGTGATTTGCATTGTGGGTAATGTGCCAATAACTGCGTAATGTACAGTATCCTAGGCAGATCTGTCCCATCTGTATTCCATCTTACATAGCATTTGTGTTATGTTATGCAAACATTAGTTATGTCTGTTGGCAATTACAATACTCAGTAACAGGATACACATGAATTGTATTCATCTGACAGTTTCACAGCATGATAGCAAAGACAATTGGAAGAGCTAGGTAACTATCCATGCACATAAGACATGTAATATCCACCTCTCTAGTATTGTTTGCAAGCAATAACAGCTGTGCATGTGCACATGTTATGCAAATGTGTTGTGACCCTTGTTACAGTGCTGGGACAAATGGCTATGTGCACACCTACATAGAGTGGATATTGAGAGTAGAGACCCACTGGTTGAACATTCAAGTTTGTGTAGCCTAACCTCTCATTGCCAACCTAACAGCTGCTTCCAAATACTGTATGTAAGGTTGTGCACAGTACTGCTAAAGAAACAAGTTGCATATCATCTTTAACTCCAGTGTAACATCTGCAGTAGGAGTGTAGGATGTAGGAGACTGCTGCTCATGTGTAATAGCTGCTTCATAGGTGATGGCGTACACTATCTGATTATATCCTGCTCATGTTGATAGTGGCAGCAGAGTCTATTGATACTTGACTGTGTTTGGGGAGTGGCTGTCCGTGCCCAACAGACTTCATGGTTCTGGTGGATATGTGTGTATATACCCAGACATGGATACAGACCTGCTGACACTTGCATTATCTTTTATCAACTATCAGGATGTGATGTGCGCCTCAGATGAGGATTACTGCTAAAGTTAGCTACTATGTCTCTGTAATAGCCAGTGTTTACATGTCCATAACTCAAATATGTACTTGTGAGCATCACCGTCTAAAACATCTTCATAAGCAATAAGTAAACTAAATACAGTACTTGTAGTACTGAATGCTTATACAGGCATGTCCACTAGTCAGCTACTGGTGATTAGTATTGTCAGCTTTGTGTATATGGCCATCCTGAGGGAATGTAATTTCTATGCCATGTACACTGCCAAACCCACCTAACACCACACCCCACACATTGTCTGGGATGCAGCTACAGAGGCACGCTGGAATGCAGTCCAGTCTACAGCCATGACTGGACTGGACAGTCATGCTGTGTAGGTTAACACATGCATCTCATCACCACATTCAACACATACCCTTACCAGAACACAGTAAGGACACCCACACATACCACCAGAAAGCACACACCTTCACAGAGGCTTCCAAGTATCTGGCCAAGCAAGGGACCTCCCAAGCTGGAATAGTCAGACAACAAAGTACACAAACTGTATGACATAGGTTGCAAAACTGTGCCACTCCTCAAAACATGTGGCCAGAAACATGAATGCAAAGTCCAGCACTATGTCACACACCAAGCTATACGAGGGCAAACATACTGTCAGCTGCCTGTCTGCCGTGATTAGCCACATACCCATACACTCAGACCACCTTTCAAACTGGCATATTCCATGTTGTTGTGCAGGACCTGGGTTGCTGTAGCCTGGACTGCATGGAAGCACACATGTAGGAACTGTCAGGTCTTGTAGCCCATGCAGGTATGTCCCAAGGCCTGGGTAGCAGTCTGCCATTGCCCAGAATGATACTGCAGTACAGGGACAAAAGGACTGTATTCCCCAATTGTCTAATATACTGGTGTAATCCAAAGGGTATCCAGTATCTATCTGCCTGGGATAACATGGTTGACAGACCATGATGCTTTGCCAGACAGGGCCTGCACCTGTCAACCCTGGGAATGTGATACTGACTAGGGCTCATGCTTCCCCTATAGTGCCTTCATCATGCAAGGTTCAAGTGACAATTCCACTGCTGTAACAGGGACAGCCAAGCAATAAACTGTGTGTCTAGCTACTCAATGATACATTTTGGAAACTCTATATGGACTCATGTACGTCAATCCTTAACATGGATAACATATCTGTGCAGTGACTGAGATATGGTTCAAGGCTCCAGAGAGCACCCATGCATGACCATGTTATAACACATACCTCACCTCCTGGCCATTATCCTTAAGTGGAACACACAGGCCACAGGTGTGTCCATATTCCTGAAGGATATGTACACCCCCAGGCTAGTTGCACTTGCATAACTTCAGATGCATTATGCTGAGCAACTACCTCTGTGCCAAAGTGGAAGCCAAATTGCACCTTGCTACAGATCACCCACAATGCCTCTGAATTACCAACCGTCATATTGTGTTGTAATGGGGAATGATAGTTTTGAGACAGAAAACCATAATAATGGTGACTCTCAACTATCCCACTATTAACTGGGAAGACTCCTCATGTACCAACACCTGTGCTCAATGCATGTTTGATTTCATCACCACAATGACCTGGATCACCATAGTCACACAAACAGGGCTAACAGTATGCTACACATAGTCAGTCTCCAAAGTCAATGTTATGCTTCTTAAGACAGAAGTGGTGAATGTCATGGCACCCATCCAGATGGACAATGCATGTGCAAATGCTGAATCCTACACAAATGCACTTTAAGCACTCACATTAGTGCAGTGATTGTGCTATTGAAACAGAACCAAGATTCAAACAAACACAAACAGGAAGGCAAACTGGTGGCACCCTGCCATAAACTGTACCACAGAAGGTAGAAACTGTTGCAAGAGTGAACACACATGTGTAGAGGTGATCCCTGGTCAGCCTCAGTAAGATTTAGATACACCATATAAGACCACAAAGCCACTGTGAAACTAATCAGCCACATATTATGAGGCCAACCACAGAGCATTCTATAGCTGTGTCATGAATCATAATGGCAATGACAGCACCTGCCCTGCTTCACAGCACTATGGCATGAGAAGTACTGCACCTACAGGAATAGCACTTGTGCATCCAGATAGGATCTGTGATAACTTAAACCCACTCTCACCTCCCCCCCAACAGGTACATATATTTATATATTCATGTACATTACAGAGTCCCTGTAATAACAACTATGCAGGTACAAGCTGCACTGTCTAAAGCCATACATACAGCTTGCATGGGACCTGTCAACATCACCGGGTGTGTTTTACACAAACGTGAAAACAATTAGCTCTCCACCTACACATCATGTTCAATCATAGCTGCATGTCAGGCTGTGTACACACTGAATGGTGCACAGCAACAGTTATCACACCCCACAAAGGGGGAGGCACCACTAATAATTGGAAATAGTGCACTACTACCCTGCTGAGTCTGGTCTGTAAGGCCATGAACCTTGATCAACATATTTGATGTAGTCAGTACAGATGTAGATGACAATAAGGTTGATTCACACAGCATATCTCAACCTTGCCAGGTCTTAGGACACCATCACCCATACTGGGTACCAGCTACACTCAGTAAACTAGGTGTATATACCTATGTCACATGATTGGTTGGCAACTGGACCACTGGCAGAACCAACACTACAGAAGGTGTCTGACTAATACACACACAGCAAACCAGTGCCAACTACAGTAATACAGGGTTCAGTCCTGGTACTCCCCGTCTTTGTTATCTGTATCTATACCACACAGACTAACACAGAAGGCATCTGCCTATTGAAATTTGCAAATGACTATGAACTAGAAGCTATAGTTGACTCAATGAGTGCTGTGGGCAACATACAAAAGGGCCTTTGTGGGTCGGATGTGTGGTGTCTGTCATATGGCCACAATCTCACTGCAAAGTATTGCATTGTCATCCCCTATGTTAAAAACCCTGTACCCATGAACTACCACTAGGCAGTGGGCAACATAATGGAAACCATGTGTGTATGGGATCCAGCTGGACAGTAGTCTTTCCCTTGATATTTACTTCACCACACCAGCCAGGTAGTCGTAAGTGGCACCCCTAATCATAACAGGGTGCCATCCATGAATATAGAGATCATTGCTCACCCATACTCACCACTCAATTGACCCATAATAGTTCACATATTTCCTTTAAGTGTTATTGGCCATGTTCAGATGGCCTACACCAGCCTTCTCAAACCCTAGCTCCACTATGTAGCATGATGCCTACCCTGAATAAAGCCATGTCCAACCCAGAGATGTTGGACATGCTACACTTACACATCCTGATTTCAAATAAACACATACGTCATGGACATCCACCTGTCTAGTACAAGGATCATAACATGCCTGACAGATCCCTGTCCCATACAGTTTACATACCCATGCCATACTATGCATCCCTGTCCAGCATAGCTGCATATTGCCCATCTTTGAGACATGGTGTGATGACCGCATGACAAATATATCAGTAAACCCGTGGATCAGTTCTGTGGCACTGCTCGAACTGGCCACTGAAAGTTACCTGTCTGTTGGCTACAGCTAGGTAATCTTTCAGCCTATGCTCATACATGGCCAAGGGCATATAGCCTACTAGTTCACTATGACCATACATGCTATAGTTGATATCCAATCCTGCAAATACCATCAAGCTAGCCATTGTTCCATATGTTTCACATGTGCAACACAGGTAATACATGGCAGGATGCTATACTGCTGTACAGTACCATGTAGATGTACATGGCAAAACACATACATGTACAACTTGCTGTGAGTAAGTCTGCAGGGTCACAGGTCATGTCCCTTAAGGATGTGTATGACTATATATGTGACATATGCACAGCATTAAGGCCTCTTGCATTAATGTCAACACATCCAGGCATGTGCTAATAGGTAAAGATACCAGTACAGGCAAACAGACATGCCCACATCAAGACAACATCCACATGGAGTATGAGCAATGTCATTACTTGACACACATATATATGGTGATAACATGAAATCACCAGTAAGTGTCAAATGTGTGTGAGTTAAACATGTCTATGGTGTTAGTGTCATGCAGATTTGCAAAGCCATATTTGTAATTATGATAAATGTGATACACATGTATGTGCAGCTGTACGTCTGTACTTCTCTGTGAGCTACTGTGACCTGTCACTGTCATAATGTCTGCCAGGTATGACACGTGCCAGGCTGCCACCGTACAGCCGCATGGAGGATGAGGTCGTCATTCCATACCTCCTTGACAACCACGAGACACTTTTCAGACATGTGCCACAAGATGCACAGCACCGGCATGCTCAGTGGGAGGACCTTCGCAGGAGAGTAAATGATGTTGGTGGCCACATTTAGACCTATCAGCAGGTGCGCCGTCACTGCACCGACTTAATTAGATGGGTGAAACAGCGTGCAGATGCAATCACCAGGGAACAAGTTGCAACAGGTGGGGGGCCACTTACCCAGCCCCCACTCACATGTATTGAGGAGCACCTGGCCAGCCTGGGAACAACTACAGAACTCCATCCACAAGCTTCAGCTGGTATTGTGGAGGTGGGTATCTCATAACCACTGAGCCAGGAGTTGGCCAGTAGGTCACTACTGCACATATAACACAGGTATATTTACTATAGATACATGTGTTACTGTACAGTATTTAACTTAACATCATATGTAAGGCATGTATGTAGACAAGCCACATACTATAGTTTGCTACTCTATGTATGCACAGATGTGCATACTGCATAGCATAGTTTATTGTACTGGCTTATGTGCCAACATGCACATTGCACCCTGTAGCTATCACGCAGGTGTGGATGATGATCATACTGCTCTGATACTCCTATTTAGGTACCCCTGTTGTTTTGCAGCAGCAGCAGCCTGTTACTGGTGAGTTTGTTTTACTTATCAGGCTTGATAATGCACAGATCATATTAGATGCATGCTATCTGCCATGTGGCCATTTAACACACGTACACATAATGTATGGTGATCCCGTTAATATATACAGGCCAGACCTGCAATGCATCACAATGGTTACCCATGTGGAATATTTAAAGACCTTATGAAACACCTAAACTAAACCTTACAAACTGTCATTACCAGATGTGTGGACAGCTGTAAATACAATGGTGGAGGTGTGGTTCACTGTAGGGACATGTACTACAGATCAGCATCACACATGTGGGGAATACAAACAGTACTATACAGAGAGCATATGTGTGCACACACTCTATATGTTTTGGAGCTGGATTATGACAAACCGACAGGAGTCACTCTTGTGGAGTGTACTCTTGCTATGAATGTCACACAATGTCTTCTGCTATATGACATGTCCATGACATTTTGTGGGCTGACTTCAACACTGGTTAACTATCCTGCAAAACATGACATCACACATCCCAAACAGACCACTCTTTGTCTGCATAAACCTGTCCTCAGTGGAGCATATGACATTTATGGGTGTATGTCATATGGGACAACACTTACATATGAAATAGATGCCCATCACAACCATTGGACAAAACATGTTTACACATGGCCATGGAGGATGGCCAGAGACATGAAGCAACACACACAGTAGAAGGGATGTTCATGTGTGTACACCCTGTTGTACATTGACTCAACACAATACAACTATGGCCTTTGTGTAATGATTATATTGCAGATGTGACACACTAAACATCATACAGGGCTGTGCACACCTTGTGTAGGCATGACATCAAAGCACCATAAAACATGTCTTGAACATTTTGAGTGTGTCACGGCATGAAAGCTTTAACCTATACAGTATCCAAACACATACATGTATTGCACAACATACACATACAACCACAGCAAGCCACAGTTACAGTACATTCACCTTGCTGGTGTCAGACATCACTGTCATGGTTGCTCCTCATATGTGTGAGGTACACAGATGGCATGTGGAACATGGCGTACTGCAAAGTTACCCATGTCTGGGCATAGTTGCCAGGCATCTGGAATATGATTGCAGATGTGCAGGGGTGTCATCTGTATACCCTTCAGTGACCTGTGTCACACATTCCACATTAGGGTTTAGTGTGTATACACCTCAGTGACATGGGTCACATTCCACAGTAGATATGTATTGTATTTTAACACAGTCATGGCTATGAATCATGTCTGTAACTCACATTGTATAGCAATAGTGAAGCCACATGATGCCCTGCAATGGCTATGTACATCAGCTCAATGTGCAGTATGTCACTGTATATCTGTAGTGCAGACTGACAACATTGCATCAGCTGAAGGTCCATGCTAATATAACATGCCCCTGCATTGGGACACCAGTACCTCACTGTATATTTGAAAGGACACCATTGTGTTAAACATGTATGCATGTCAGTCATCACTTCAGCAGAAGACATGTCATACTACATGTGATTGGCAAGGTCATATGCCACACATCAGGCCGGTGTACTGTTAACCTGTGCTGGTCTGTGGCACCATTGCAAAGTAGGGTCAGCCATGTCAAACATGTGTGTGCAGCCACATGCACATTGTCTGTAGACACAGCTCAGGGGTAAGCGGAATAATGTTGAACAGACACGCACTGTTTATGGGGAGATATGCAAGCTAGGGCTCTGGCAAACACAGTACACATACCCTTCTGCTTATGTCCTCCTCACACATAGGGGCAGTGGCTAACACAAAGCATCACTGGCAGATGTACCCAGGTCAGCGATGGTCTGTTATGATGTGAGGTATGGTGCACAAAACATGGCAGTGTGGTGCAACAGTGCATAGTGCATGCATTGTGGCTATGAATCATGTCTGTAACTCACATTGTATAGCAATAGTGAAGCCACATGATGCCCTGCAATGGCTATGTACATCAGCTCAATGTGCAGTATGTCACTGTATATCTGTAGTGCAGACTGACAACATTGCGTCAGCTGAAGGTCCATGCTAATATAACATGCCCCTGCATTGGGACACCAGTACCTCACTGTATATTTGAAAGGACACCATTGTGTTAAACATGTATGCATGTCAGTCATCACTTCAGCAGAAGACATGTCATACTACATGTGTTTGGCAAGGTCATATGCCACACATCAGGCCAGTGTACTGTTAACCTGTGCTGGTCTGTGGCACCATTGCAAAGTAGGGTCAGCCATGTCAAACATGTGTGTACAGCCACATGCATATTGTCTGTAGACACAGCTCAGGGGTAAGCGGAATAATGTTGAACAGACACACACTGTTTATGAGGAGATATGCAAGCTAGGGCTCTGGCAAACATAGTATTCACTCAACATACCCTTCTGCTTATGTCCTCCTCACACATAGGGGCAGTGGCTAACACAAAGCATCACTGGCAGATGTACCCAGGTCAGCGATGGTCTGTTATGATGTGAGGTATGGTGCACAAAACATGGCAGTGTGGTGCAACGGTGCATAGTGCATGCATTGTGTTGCAGGTTTGGGGCATAACCTACTAACACAAATTGTGCAACACAGGGTTGTATGCTAACTACTACTATAATTGTGTAAGCTGCATGCCTGCTGCCATAACACATGCATGCTGTTGTGTGCAACTCAGGGATGTATGATAACTACCACTATAATTGTCTAAGCTGAATGTCTTCTGCCATATCACATGCATGTTGCATGCCGTTGCGTGCCATATCATGTGTCTCTCTGTGTCTGTGTGTCTGCCTGTGGGTCTGTCTCTGTGTGTCTGTCTCTGTGTGTCTGTACTGTGATGTATAACTGGTAATGTACAGTTCTAGTCTGCCCCTCACAGGTGTTGATGTAGGTGTGCTGGCCTCCTGCGGTCCACCTGTTGTTAGTGTCCCCACAGACTCTAGCAGTGATGATGAAAGCATGATTGAGGCACAGGCAGGGTTGTCAGGGGCTGAATCTGTGCCATTGGTTGGCATTCCACTTGTATCCCCCTCATCCCCGCACACAGTTGTCATGCCTACACATACCCCATCACCAGTGGCCATAGTGGAAGGACAGGTGGTGGGTGGTAGCATGGAACAGGAAAGTGTGGAGACTATGGAAGGTGTGTCTGCACACCATGATCCCAGCCAACTGACTGGCGATGTCCCACACAGGCATGTGCCTAGGGCTGCTTGTAGGGGGGCTTCTGACAAACATGCCCCTGCAAGACATAGCACTTCAGCTGGTGTCACCAGACGCAAGTTACAGGCTGTAATGGAGGCACAGGCATGTTTTGAATGGCACAACAGAGAAGGTCAGAGGCTTCAGAGGGCTGCTATCCATTCTTTAACTGACAACATCCAAGCAATTGCAAATGCTCACCATCAGCTTGCAGATGTTTTGGATGGACGATTGTGTGACATGGTGGGAGTCCTGGACAGTGGAATGTTGATCCTCGAGTGTGGAATGTCTGTGCTAGAAGATCTGGTGTAAGGCATTGGGCACATGGACGTAGGCCAGCTACACCAACTGTTGAAGGTGTCTGTGAACATGCTACTTTACATGCCCGCTCCCATAGTGGCAGTAGCAACAGCAGTGCAGCTGGTACTGTGCTGTCCACACCAGGACACAGCAGGCCATGTGCACAAATCATTATTATAGTACTACACAGTTATCAGATGCACCTCAGAGATTGCAAATTTACAAGCAGTCAGAATGGCCTTCTATGATTGAGTACATCCACAGGGATACTAGATTGCAGTGAGTGTATGTGGGGAGGGGGGTATATCAGTAGACTATAGTAAAACAAGCCTCACCCCAGGGTTTACACATTTACAGGCAGTTAGAATGCCCTTCTAAGACTGATGAATTCAACAGGGATACTAGATTGCAGTGAGTGGCTGTGGGGAGGGGAGTTTATCTTTTGAGTATGGTAAAATACAGCCTCACTCCAGGGATCAGACAGCCATACACACACACACACACACACACACACACACACACGCACACACACACACACACACACACACACACACACACACACACACACACACACACACAAACACACACACACACACACTGAGGCATTCACAAAGATATACACCTAAGTCACACACATACAGACACTTGACATGTGTGAGATTCACACCCTTGCCTATGTCTTGCTTTTTACACTTTACTCTGTACAGATATCTACAACATTGTACAGCAGAGTAAAAGATATTGGGGATGTATTCCCCACCATACGTGACATATATGGACACACACACACTTGCCAGTACTGGGAATCAAACACATGCCTATCTTATGATAGGTATTACAGATTTACAGCACTATCACACACTCTGCACAGCATACTGACTTTGACCTTTGTCAACTTTGCTGACATATGCACAATATATGCACAGGGGAGGTGTTTCTGTTACAGTTGTCAAGAGGTTTGCCTTCAGTGTCACCCTTACTGCATTCTACTGTGTGGGTCTTCTCCCTTCAATCAACAACACCAGAGCTTACCAGTTACACAGGTTATTGTAGAAATGGTTGTAACACACCTGTGAACTGTCTTCAGTAATCATTCATCTGCAAAGTAGCCACACCACTTAGTAGTTATGTCCAAACATCTGTCCATACCTAAAGTACAGCTTACTGTACTTTCAGCATACCACCATATACACTAGGCAATGTTGAGGCTGCATTGCAACTGCATGCTGTACTAAGACAACAGTTATGTTCAAACATCAGACACTCCACACACATGGAATCTAAACACACATCAATACATGTACACATATGCAGTCTCCATCAGTAAGTGGACTATCAGGTCAAGAGGATACATTTCACACCTTCCCACACCATGTGTGAAACCTAGCTGAGCATTACACCATATTGGATGTTCTATTCATGTACCAGTGGGACACACAACCACTTTCACTGAGTAGCTAAGTGGACATTTACGCCAACAGCACATATCAACAAGCGACACACACAGCAATATTCCATGTCATGATGCCACAAACTGTTAGTTGACAGTTCCACTGTGTTGCCAGGGCACAGTAATGGTCAACAGTGAGCACATCATATTTGCCACATACACCTCATATTTGCCACACGCACCTCATGATTACTGAAAGAGTGCTAGCAATGTGCTCTGTTTGAGCTAGGCATTACACTTGTTCAAGCATGTGTGAGGTCTGTGGCTTATGAACATCTCACCCCAGTATGTTGTGGCTATTGTGTTAATAAGGTGCATGTCCAGACAGCACACAGCATGCATGGCTTGCAATTGTTGACATGGGGTATATGTAGGAGCTGTGGGTCACACATGGCTGTACATGTCATGGACATATCACCTGTTAGTACTCAGGAACATACAGAGCATAGCTGTATTTCCCTGAGTCTGTCAATGCAGGTCATGTGTGTAAGGCCTATGGTCCTGTTATTTGTGTATGTTTGTAGGCATTGCATTTGGTGGACACGTCTAATGACATACATGCCACATGGAGTGTTGTATGATATGATAGGTGTCATGGGTGACCAATAGAGAGGGATTATTACCTCTGTCAACATAGATATCAAACCTTATGTGCTGTTAGCATTCAGCAGCCATGGACCTATCTTCCATGTGCATGTGTGTAATGATTGCAACCATCTGTATGTACAAAGGACAACAACAGCTATGGTACTTAGATGTATGGTGTATGAGTGTGGGATGTACATACCCAGGGCAGGTATGTCTAGGTCATATCCGACCATGAGGGTGTTGTTTACTGGTGTATAGCAACAGTCAACTGTGTTACTACTACAACATCCAAGGGACCTGGTATGTGTACAACTGACCTGGTTAGAAACAGTGGCACTATTGAATTGCATAACACATTATGCAACTGTGTCAGTACATGGGTACTTTGCACAGTTGATGTAGGGCTAGGTACAGTCCACCAGTCAAAGGTTATTTGATGTTGTACCATACTATTTCATACCGCATTTATGGATGTGTGTTGGTAGACTGAGGACAGGGTGGGTATGTATATGAGGATACAAGCCAGAATGCAGCTTTTGCCACTGTCACCTGTACCTGACTCATCTGTGATGAATTATTTTGGAGTAGTGGTCTTTATTTGTAAGTAGCCTGTATGAATATGGGGACACCACCACCTGGAGTGGTCCATACCAGTGTTATGGCCCACATGTTTGGATCCGAGTTATATGGTGGTAGTGCTATTGTGCACTACAGAGCCTTCAGCCAAGTGTTCCTCACTGCACAGATGTCAGTATTCCCCATTTTACGTTCTACATCGAGCAAGTGGATTATGAAAGCCACACATCTAGCACTGGTTAGCATAAGCATCCAATGCAATTGTCTTGTAGGTGTCAGGATGGTACTTCTGTGTTTAGGACATTTGCCTTGGAATGGCACTATATGGGTAAATGCAACCTAGATATTATCCACACTCCCTTGAATGATGGCTGTATGTGATATGTCACACAGGCTTTTCTTCTTTCACTCATGTCATCCTGGAATGACAGACACTGGACAACCTCATAATTATAGCAGGACCTTGGCTCATTGTATTGGTGAAGCAGTTGCCGCTTGTATCATGACATCACTGTGAGTGGTAGTATTGTGCTTGGTATCACATGCTACATCTAAGGTGACGGACAGCAGCACATGTTGTGTAGATGACTATTGTGAGATATACTTAGTGGAACAGTCCTGCTAATAATGACAACTACTAACACAGGTGGCCGAGGTCATCTTGACACCTGCACCTTAGTACCATTAGACAATGGGGCTCACATATTATGTTTGCACATGCCAGTGTTCCAAATAAGATGCCACTGTCCACAACCTAATATCAATGTATGCCTTTCAGGGCAGCTATGTGTGTGACACATGCTGTACTTTGCATCCATCTGTGTGTCCCAGTTAGCCAATTATCTGTCACTTCCACACATGCATGATTGTGCATGCTTCACATATATATGGCAGTACTTCATGTACATGTATGCGTGTGTATCACACAGCACAAACACAGATATATAATTTATGGGCCACATACAGGTATCTGTTAGTAAACCTGTATGATGTGCATATATACTGACAGTTAAGATGTACATAGCTGTAAACATGTGTGTTTACAATAGGAGTCCATTACAACGTGTTCTGTACGTAACAGTGTATGAGCATGTCCAATGTAGCCTTCTGTAGTTAGAATCAAAGTGCATCCAAAATAGCCTTTTGCTACTAAGTGTATGAGCATGCCCACTGTCACCTTGTGTAATTGGAGTCAATACATCCAAGCAAGTCCTGTGATTCTAAGTGTATGAGCATGCCCACTGTAACCCTGTATAGTGATAGTAGTAGTCCATTCCACAGATGGACATACTCCAGTAAAGGGCTTGTTGTGCTATAAATACAGCTCTCAGGTCTACCTATGTCTTAACTGCAGATGATGTGCCTTGTTTGTGCGTACAGGTTGTAATGGAGTCCTACTTTAAACACACAGGTTTACAGCTATGTACATCTTAACTGTCAGTATCCCTGTTGATGTCCTCAATCTTAGTAGGGAATTCTGACGGTCTGGAAATGTGTAATCTCTGTGGTGCATCTCGTAACTGCATAGTACTGTAATCATGATCTATAGATAAGCAGGAGATCTCATCCCACCACTGGCAAGTGTGTGTGTGTGTGTGTGTGTGTGTGTGTGTGTGTGTGTGTGTCTGCAACTCCCTGAGTGTGTATTTGTGTCTGCATCCTGTCACGAGAGTGGGTTTTACTGCTTTCCAAAGAGAAAACATCTTTTCCACTGGCCTTTATCCTTGTCATCTGCTAAACCACCCTTTCCCCCCTCCCCACTCCAAGTAATCATTCCTGTGATGTCACCCAGCTCAGACGCAGAATCAGATTAACTGTAATTGTATGGGTTGTGTGCCACATCCCCCAACTGCTTACCACTCTGCTAGTAACCTTTATATAGGCAAGACCTGTGAGCACAATACTGGCAAATGTTTGTGTGTTTGTTTGTGTGTGACTACCCTGTAGCCAGGCATACACATGTGTTATGTCTTTTAACATGCTGCACATCATGGTAGGCATCTGTGGTGAGTGGAGTCGGCAGAATATTACATAGGTAGGAATAGAAAAGAATAGACAGTCAAGAATGACTACTGTTGGGTATGTTATTTTCCTGTGCCACTCTCGAGCAGTGACACAAAAGTGATCCCCGGGGTGTATTTCCTTACCCATCACCCCCCCCAAACTCTTCAATCCCCGGGGTGTATTTCCTTACCCATCAGTCCCCACCTCAAACTCCACATGCACAACAACCATCCCTTCTCTGGTGTACTAATTAAAATTAGAATGTTATAATACAAGAGTTGCCTGTGCTTTGTGTACACTTCTATTTCTTCGGAATCCTTCTGTGTCACAAAGGGTGTTCAGATATGTTTATATATATGGCTATACATGTGTTTGTGTATATATATATATATATATATATATATATATATATATATATATATATATATGTGTGTGTGTGTGTGTGTGTGTGTGTGTGTGTGTGTGTGTGTGTGTGTGTGTACACATAACAGAAATGCATATATATATATATATATATATATATATATATAGTAAGTATTTAAAACAGTTGCACATATGCAGACTTGTCTAGGTTGTTTCACAAAGTACAGTACATTAAAAGGTACTGTACATATGTACACAAAGTGACTGCCTCATGTGTTTTCAGTACTGTGGAATACCTGTAGTAAACCATGTATTCTAAAAACCAAGAAAGGTGTGTGTAACTCAGATGGCTTAGTGGTAAGTCTGCTGATTATGGAGTGCATGGTCCAGGGTTCAACACCTGCGAGGGCTGTTAATAACTTTGTTTAGGTCCGAATGAGGTGGGTGTAAATGTGTTTTTGTGACAGTAAGCAGCAGGTAAACACGTTTAAAAGAAATATAAAACTCCCAGTACACTTGCAATGCCCTTTTTTGGTACTCCTGCTGATGTCATTCATTGTGAAATACACCTTTGGGGAACAGGTCCTTCGGTAATGTCTGTGGCATGTACTATGACTGCATACTGCTGTAGTGTACTAACCTAGTTAGGTAGGGGTTCAAATACCACCAATGACAAGTGTGTGTGTGTGTGTGTGTGTGTGTGTGTGTGTGTGTGTGTGTGTGTGAATTGTATCCTCTGTACTAGTGTTTGTAAGTGTTTGACACCTGTGGGCAATGAGGAGGGGAGTTTGCATATTTTGTATATTGGCCATACTCTATATCACAGTGTCAACCATACAGGGATAACAGATGTACATTAGCTGTGTGGCTGGGGTGCAAAGCCATACCCATACACGTGACATCAAGGCCAGCCAATCACAGTAAGCAACCCCACTATTACCCAGAGCACACACTCAACCCATGTGTCATACGCACACACATGCCTAGGCAACAGCCAATATGTGGGTAGTACACTGCATATTGGCCACTGATAGTAACTATGCAGTGATAGCAGTGGGCTATAGGGGCATGCCACCCTGGCCATTTGTCCAGTATGCATGTACATGCACACAGTGTACCTCCACCATGTTCCCCAATGGACACCTGCACCACCTATGGTGCCTTCACATGTGACTCACAACGGACATACCATGCTTACAACTGCTTTACAGTGCCTTAATCACTCTGTATCCATCGGATCTTATTCTGCCTAGCAATAAAATAAACAACCTTTAGTAGGCTTGAACAAAGGACCTTGCACCCTATAGCTAAAGTGATTTACTTCTAAGCCACCTCAGATATACATAACCCTCCTGTATTCACAAACATATCATCCGGCTCAGTCATTCAACAGTATAGAGAATGTATTCCATCATGTAGATGTATGTGTGTGTGTGAGAATATATTAATGCCTACACAGATACAAATGTATGTATGTGTATATATATATATATATATATATATATATATATATATATATATATAAATATATATAGCTATAGATATATATATAGATATATATTTATCCACATAAGTGTGAGCAGTTATTTATATCTATATAGGTATATACAGACATACATCTGTAGATAATGTGGGAACATAGCAGAAGAATATATGTCCACATGTACCATGAATGAGGTTGACTGGCACAAACAACATAAGTCATGCATGAATAGGTATTCCCCCCCCACAGCCAAACATGTCTGCCCTGCAATACACTACCACCTGTTGCAGATCCCATAACCAGGACCTTACATAACAAGGCCACAAGATGTTGACAGTACCCCTTTCCACTTGTATGATGTTAGGCTGGTATCAATAACATATCATGCAGCACAGTCAGGCTCATAATGTCTCCCATTTTGCAGTCATCTGTTACCTTTGTTAGCCAGAGTCCCATACTATCGGCCTGTACTACAGAGATGTAGATTTCAAGCAACACTGGTCCCAGGACTGAACCCTGAGGTACTCCACCTGTCACTTGTCTGGGGATGGGTTTGGAGATGGTTACACCTACAGTTTGGGTCCTGTCAGTAAGCAATGTGGCACACCATCGAGTGGCATAGGGATGTATGGCTGGATTAGTATGTTAATCTATGTTTCCAGACTGGTGTATGGTATTGAAGGGCTTGGCAAGGTCCACATAGGCATTGTGCACTGCCTTACCCTCTTCAATAGCTATGCAGACTGAGTCAAATCAGACAATTGGTTTCAGGAGGCAAGAGTGGCCCTCCATGAGCCCAATCTGTGTGGGGTCCAGTGTTTGAGGGTTGCCAATGTCTGTGTTCCAAACCTCCCTGATAATGCATTCCATGGCCATGCAGATCAGGCTCATCAGACTGATGTGACAGTAGTTCCAGGGATCCAAGGTGGATCTCCCCTTGTGGAGTGGGATAACTGCAGCTGTGCGCCACTCAGTGGGCACCAGGCCTGATGCGAGGTTATTACACATGACAGTCTGGTCCCATGGATGATGTATTCTTAGTTGTGAATAGTGCGGTTTCTGCCTGTGTGGCCGTGATTACTGGCCAATGGAACTCTGTTCATATTGCCATGGGCTCTTTTGGGGGTGAGAGGGGTGACTGTGGCACTAAACAAATCTGCCAGGATATTGGCACAATCTGTGGGAGCAGTTTGTGTAATGCCATTCTGTCGTAGCTCAGAGCACTTCTCAGTATTGCCAGTTAGATTTTGGACATAACTATAGAATGCTGTGTGGTTGTCTATGGAATCTGTGGTGAGTTTAGTTACATAACCAGCTTTGGAGGATTCCATGAGAGATCTCATCATCTTACTGTGGCTGGTAAGGGAGTTGTTTGCATCCCTGGAGTATCCATTTTGCTTTAACAGTGTCTACCCTCTGTTGTATACTTTGTTACTGGCAGGAGACCACCAGACTGGCTTGCTTATTTGGGAGGTGAGCGTTGTGGTTCCATGTGGGATGTCAGAATCATGCACAAGTGGATGTGCACATACAGTACCTTCATGCAGGATTCATCAGTAGAACTGTCACTCCTGTCTCCATGGGTGTCACAAACATTGTCACTTCTGCCTTGAGTAGCATGAAGTTGGCGTTGGAGAGGTCTTTTATGGACAACTATATATATACATTCCTTTCACATGTTCACTTTGATTAGCCAATGGTGGGATTACTGTGGTGAAACCTCAGTTTCATGTACTGTTGTGATGGCTTAGCAGTTAGTTACTGTGACTATGATATACAAGGTCCTGGGTTCATGACCTGCAAAGGTGGGTTATTTCAGTCTGGCCAGGACAGCAGTTAATGCATACAGACTAATTGTGGCAATTTAGGTTAGTCACACTCAATACAATTCAAATGCCCTAAATTGGCAATCCTGCTGATATCAATCACTGGGGAGTACACCTTTGGGGAAATGAGTACTCCAACAATCTCTGTGGTGCATGCAATAACAGTGTAATGTTGTAGTGTGATATAGAATTCTGGTAGGGGTTCTAGTCCCACACATGGGAGTTGGGGATGCTTTTGTGTCTTCTCCTATGCCTGTGTGGAGAGCACTGCATGTTTGGCTATTCACACTCACTACAATTCATTGGCTCTACTTTGGCAATCCTGCTGATGTCACCCACCTAGAGATACAACTCTGGGGATGCTGTAACCCAGTAATCTCTGTAGCGCATCCTGTAACTGTGCACTGCTGTAGTGTAGTTAAGTGTTCAAATCCCAGACCTGGCAATTGTGTGTGCGTGTGTGTGTTCATCTGTCTGTCTCTGCCTCCGCAGAGAAACATGCTTTTTAGAGTAGTCACACTCCATACAATTCACATACCCAATGTTGCCAAGGCATTCAGGATTAGGCTGATGATATCACCCACCTGGAAATATACATCTGGGAACCTTGTAGCCCAGTAATCTCTATAGCGCATGTTATAACTGCATAATGTTGTAGAGTGATGCACTAGTTAGGTAGGGGTTCTATTCCTCCATACAATTCACATATCCAATGTTGCCAAAGCATTCAGGATTAGGCTGATGATGTTACCCACCTGGAAATATACATCTGGGAACCTTGCAGCCCAGTAATCTCTATAGCGCATGTTATAACTGCATAATGTTGTAGAGTGATGCACTAGTTAGGTAGGGGTTCTATTCCGAGACATGGCAGGTGTGTGTGTGTGTGTGTGTGTGTGTGTGTGTGTGTGTGTGTGTGTGTGTTTCTCAATCATATCCTGTGTGGAGGTGGCTGTGAGTGTCTCACAAGTGGACTTGTTGAGGAGTTAGTCTTGTACTTTTACTATATGGTGGCCATATTATAGGTCACAATGTCCACCTGACAAGGATTACAGATTTCAATCAGCCAAGAGACTGGGTTGGCAAGCCATAACCCTACATCTGATAAAAGGCCTGGTGAACAAAGTAAGCAACCCTAATATTACCCGGAATACAGTCTGAACCCATGTCTCATACAGAAACACACTTGCCTAGATGACTGCCGCTATATTCCTAGTACCCTGCTTATTATTGACAGATAGTAAGCATGGTGTGATTGCAGTGGGCTGCAGAGGGCATGGCACCTTGTCCACCGGTACAATAGGCACATAATTGCGGACAATGCACTGTCACTATGTTCCCCATTGGATGCCTGCAACATATGTGGTGCCATCAAATTTGATCCACAAAGGACATACAATGCCTTACACACATGTCCTGTTTGGACAGATGCCACTGACACCAGATAATACCTGTATCATGCTATCAATGCAGGTGGCACCGAGCACCAGCACATTTGTAGAAGACATGGGCAGGTATGGACCACCCCTACACCTTTCCTGCACATCCCTAGCTATCTTGCCTAATGTCTTTCCCTCTTTGTGCCCCTTTTCACCACCTTCCTGCAATAGGCATGTCTATGCCTGCTCGCACAGGGGTAAGCACTTTTAAGCAGCAGTAGGTGGGTTTCAGCCTATTTGCACGGGGTTTAGAACTGCCTACACAGGTTACGTAATCTAGAAGCTAACTGAGTGTGGAAAACTGTAACTGGCTGTTAGCACTGCATCCCGATGTGCAAACACAGTAACTAGTAATTACATATGCTTACTACTGCTTATTTATGCTTACACCTGCTTACTAGTGCCTTATTCATTATGACACTGACACGTCACTCCAGTTCACTTTTAATTGTTATTATGCAGGTTATACAGCAGACGGATGTCAAAATATGTTCATATACAGATTTCCAATGGAAAGTGCTGCAGTGGGATTCGAACCAGGAATGTCTGTTCATTAGGCAGATGCACTAACCACTACACTATTGCTGTGCTCCTTCATTTGTATATCTACCAATATACCCATGGATCCTAGTTCCCCAAACACCCACCCCAACACTTCACTGACACAGCAGTATTCCATTCTTCAGTTGGATATATGGAGTATCCACACACCTACACATTGGCCACTCCCTACTCCTGTAGACCCATCCCATGGGTTGACTCACTCCATGTATTCTCAGACATCCAACCTTTTAGTCCACAAACATTGGTGAAATGAGTGACCAATAGGACACTATTCCCAATTTTTGGGTTGTCCCACCTGGGACAAACATGTCTTTATTTTAAGAGTAGACACTATACTTCATTACTTCGTTACTCCCATTAACAAGGCACTACAATAAATTAATAACTATGACTATGTGATAACGCACACGTTACACATGAAAACTAATAATGTATGAGTTTGGCGAAATTATATTACAAATAAGACTTGTTTAGTGATTGGCGTTGACATAGCCAGCAAATCATAGGAATGATTCCACTATTTCTTAGTGAGAAAGTCCTCACATTTTGTTTTTTTTTGAGAACAGCACTGACTTCAAACAAAATACACACTTCTGCATTTTTGCAGATTCATCCCTTCCCTCTATCTTCCTGTAACTCTAATACTATAGTACTGTAATATACAATGGAAACAAAACAACAAATAAAATAGTGCCAAATGTTGCAAAGAAATGAGAATATATATATATATATATATATATATATATATATATATATATATATATATATATATGTATATCTATAGATGACAAGCATTTCATGACAGTCTAAGTAAGGCCTGCACTGTTACAAAGGCCATGCATTTTGCATGTTATTGAGTCAGGATATATAAGCCACAGTGCAGAGAAGAGGGTCACTGTCTTTTCTGTAATGCACTATACATAAATGTTTATTTATTTAACATCTGTTAACCGAGTATGCAGACTGTTCTAATGAGTCAGGACTCCATTCAGTCATGACTTGAGCCTAAACATTCACAAGAATCATATCTCTCAACCTCTTAATGTAAAAAGTCTAGCCAAAGCCAAATATAATTGGGGGGGAGGGGGCAAAGATTAGGACATACTGGGATCAATTCAATAGCTCTGCTTGACAGAAGCTCAGTAAATCGATCAATGGGGCAGCGTACACCAACACACCTTGGCTAGGCTTATACATGCCCTTGGGCAGATAGCCTAGTACCTACCTATGAACCTATTACATTTATGGTTATGCACAACCTATTATTCTATCTACTGTCGAGGTTTGTAGGGCACTTTTATGTTATTTATGTCTGCAAAAGGAATGAATGTGATACAGGGAATGTACTTCTTCATATAGATGTATGTATGTGTGTACGCATATATACTTATAACGAACTTACTGACCTCCACGAGGTGGTCCATTTAGAATCGGGCCATCCAACCCTAACATGCCTGGATCCATAATTTCATACCCATGGTTCCTCCACCCCACCCGAGTTCAACATACATGCAAACCATCCATTCTCCAGTTGCTATCACAGCCATAACACACCTCCACACATTGCCCTCTCCCCAGCGTTAGGAACCCTACACGTATGTTGTCTCAACCCATGTATCATCAGTCTCTCCCACCATTTAGTCCTTGAACATACTTGCCCTTGCTTGTGCAATGGTCGGAAGTCCAAACAACCTAGCAATTTTTGGGTAGTCCCACCAGGGACTACCCTGTAATTGTTTGTAACGTAGACTTAGCAGATCACCAATGTTACTCCCACTGGTAGTATCCTGCCTGTGGTTTGAGTAGCAGTGATTTTCTCACCCCTGCCCAGCTTGATATGACATAAGATGACATCACAACATAATACAGGAGTTGCTGTTGTTTTCCTTCTCATTCATTTTGTACGCTTTATTATCACGACGTTTATTCTTCATAGAGATATGCATATATATATATATATATATATATATATATATATATATATATATATATATATATATTATATCTGTACATACACATGCGCATACATCTACATAATTATATACATTTCCTATGCTGTTGCATGACTGTGCTGGATCATATGTTTGTGATAACATCAGATTTATGTATATCTGCCATGGCTTAGTGGTAAATTACATTGGCTGTTTTGTGCAGAGGCCATTTATTTTGTTGCTGGGCAGAACATGGGCCATGGGATACAGAGTGATTAAAGCACTTTTAAGCAATTGTGAGCGGGTGTGTGTGGGTTTGCGTGACTGTAAGCAGTGCTAACTTCCGATTTCAGTTTCTTAAATTCAGTTAGCTTCTACTATGCTTAATGTGTGTAGGCACGGCTTACACCTACGTAAACGCACTTAAACATGCTTACTAGTACTTATATATGTTTACTACTGCTTATTTGTGCTTACACCTGCTTACTAGTGCCTTATTCATTATGGCACCACCACTTTAATTAAATTAAATTAGTTAAGTTATTATGTAGGTTAAACAGCAAAAAGATGTAAAAATATCTTCATATACACATTCCACATGGAAAATGATATGTGCTGCAGTGGGACTCGAATTGTGAATGCCTAATCATTAAGAAGATGTTCTAACCACTACACTATTGACATTAATGTTGATGCCGTATGTTTTTTTTTATTGGAATGATTTTGGCGTGTATGCTACGCTAAGCAAAGGGCAGCAATGCGCAAACACACTGCGCTTCACTTACACTTTCAATAACGAAGCAATACAAATGTAAAATAGGGACACGGGGAATTTAAATGTAACAGTCCTAGGGACAGGGGCTCAACATTCCACTACGTGCTTGTGTGTTTACTACTTTGATTTTATTTCAGTGTTCGTGGACACTCTTGTATGCTTTGAATACTTTTCAGTATCCACAGACACTGAATTAATTGCTTACTATTAGAGGCAGGTTCTAATAGTAGGCATTGTAGGTTGTGCAACTGTGGTGGCATGTTTAAGCCTCCGTGCCATGTTTAAACATGCCCCCTGCATTTGCACATGTTTCCTGTGTATGTAGAGGGTGCAGCAGCATGCCCTCATAAATATTCATATGGTGATGCTGCACCATCTCTAAGGAGGACGCTCGGTGCAAGGCTAAAACTGTCCTTGCACTGAGCTTCATGAATCCTGGTGTTTGTTTTACAGCACAATAAACCACTCCCTTGCCTGATAAAACGTATATATCTATTTAGAAAGCTTGTGAGGAAAGTACTACTCTATTTTTTTACTTGGATTGCTTGTCTGTGTACTTAAAGGATTTTTGACTGAAAACAGACTGCCTGCCTTGCTTGAATTACTTTCAATTACTTAGTAATTCTGTACAATTATATATTTTTTTATTATTTTTTTTTTTACTTAAGACGAGTTTAAGTTTGCTACTTCTGCTACTATTGTCTGATCTGATTAATATGCAGTGATTAACTAGAGATATATGGACTGAAAATCTTCCACACAGGGAATTTTCTTACACTGTTTTGTTTTGGACACACTATACTTGTTTAGTGGGTTGTTTTGAGACTTCTGGGATACCACGGAGATTACTTGTTTTTTCATTTCATTATAATCCATACAAAAACAAAACCAAAGGGAAAGAAATTGTTACTGACTGAACACATATTTACATAGACCCATGTATGCTCTGCACCCATGCACTTGAAAATGGATATGTCAGTACTAGTTCCCAAATGTCAACTACACCTCAGAAATAAACAGCACAATTGCATTGTTACATCATCTAAAGTTTTACACTGACAAAAGACATTCAGACTGTCTTTTACATGTATTGATATGGACATCAATTCATCACAAATATGTACAGAAGTACTTACACAGTTGTATCCATGCTGATCACAAAATGTGTGCGGCTGTGTGTGACTGTAAGTGTGTACTGTATGCAACATATTGAGGAACGGGTCTATATCAGTTCAACGAAAGAGCACATTATCGAATACAACAACCTCGAACTTCTAACCACGAATTCTAAAAACATCGAAAGCTCAGAACAGCAAATTTTTTCCCTGGAAAAAAATTCACTTTTCCGAGAAAGACACACACAACACAAGCACACCAAAAAACAGCAATCCACACGCATACACTTAAAATCCTACATCTAACCCTACAATAAACTGTACATACAGTACTATCTATCCACTATCCTTAACCCAAACCCTAACCCTAAGGTCCGTCACTATCGCACACTCACCTCACCCACTCCCTAACCCTAACTCACATACCCCGCCCTAACCCTAAAGTCTATCACTATCACACACTCACCTCACCCACGCCCTAACCCTAACTCACATACCCCGCCCTAATCCTAATGTCAACACAATCGCACACTTATCTGAACCCAACCCGTATCTTTCCACCACAGTGCTGAAAATAACAAAGCCACAGAAATGGGCAACCGAATTCTTTCCCCAGGAAAAAAATTTGGTTATCTGCAGCTTCGCTATTTTCAGCGTTCACTGTTTTCGGTTCGATATTAGAACATTCAAAGTATTAACATTTCGATGATCTAATATAGTCCCTTGAGAAACAGGTACATATATTTCAGTTCTGCAACATGCATTCCTGACAGCTTTTTGCATCTAATTTGAGAAGCTGTCTTTTAAGGTATACCTGCACATTGGAAACACAACAGAAAATACAAATTCCACACTTTACACACCAGTCTCGTAACAGGATATGTTGCTTAGATCATATAATTATGATGGCATCATCTATAAAGACCAGTATGACAAGGCAAAGTCAAACTTCAGGGATCTTGCAATTATTAACTACTGTGTTCTGCAGATGGGAACAAAATACTTACATGTGGATTAACTTACCATAGCAGGCACATTATGTATGTGTCTGTATGTATAAGTATGTGAGCATAGACAGAAGGATATGAGTCTGTATCTTAATGTCATCAATCCAGTCTCATGCAGAACAATTATTTTGACAGTCGTACATGCCTACATAGCCATTTGGTAGAGGATCCTCCACATCTTCTCGCAAGCCCACAATAATGATGTCATCCACTATAAAATTGTCCAGTAGCAATGCAAAAGTCAGACTTGTGCCATGATGCTTGCATTAAGTGCTGAATTCTCTAGCTTGTGTAACTAGTTAGGTAGGGGTTCTAATCTCACTGCAGTTAATTAGTGTGCATGTGTTTGAGTAGTCAGAAGTGCACCAGTCTATATCCTACTGTCAACAGTCCAGTCCAGTGCAAAGTAAATATTTTGACACTTATACATGCCTACACAACTATGTTATACAGGCCTCCCAACATCTTCTCTGAAATGTCCAGTGATTATGTCATCTGCTCTAAATTGTACAGCAAAAACTGAAAATGTAGACTTGTACCATGTAGCTTGAATTAAATGCTGTGTTCTCCAGCTTGTGTACCTAGTTAGGTAGGGGTTCTAATCTCACTGGTGTATGTGTAGTCAGTAAAATATATGTAAGTCTCTATCCTGCTGTAAGCAATAAAGTCCCATGGAGAATAAACATTTTGACAGTTGCACATGCCTAAACAGCCATTTCATACAGATCTCCCAACATCTTCTCACAAACATACACTGCCAATGTCATCAGTTATAAATTGTCTGACACTAGAAAAGCCAGACTTGTGCTGTATCACTTGTGTTAAATATTGTGCTCTGTAGATAGTTATTAGGTAGGGGTTCCAGTCTCACTGCAGTCAAGTTTTGTGTGTGTTCATTCAACAATCAGTATGGTGACAATTTCAGAATGGTATGCAAGTCCACAGCTATGTCAGACACTCCTCTATACATCTTCTTGTAACATGCACTGATGATGTCATCCTGTATAAATGGCATTCTGACAGTATTCAAGTCACACTTGTGGTATGGCAGTAATGTTAAGTACTGTGTTCTACAGTTCCTGTAACTACACATTTAGGAGTTTTAATCTGACATCAAGCAACTTGAGTGTATATACATTCAAGTAACATTTTTGAGAAGATTTTACTCTGAGATGTGACTCCCATGTCAGACACTCCTCCCAGCATCTTCTTCTCACCATACAATGATGCTGTCATATGCTGTAAAGTGCAACATGACAGTATTAAAGTCAGATATATGTGGGGGTACTTGTGTTACATTATATGGAATTCAGATTCTATACCTACACAGGTGTAATGTTCAAATCATACCTAGTCTACTGCTGTGTGTGAAATTGGTGGTACAATATGGTCATTGTATGAGCTTTTGAATCACTTTTCATTTCACTACCACTTAGGAGAACCTTTAATACAGCCTCATGCATCCACCATCCTCCTTTTCCATCTGGCCTCATGACAAACCTCCTGCAAAGGAGTGGAAGATGTCCTTATCTCAAAAATGTATACACACATCATGAAGCAGAGTCCTTCCATGAGCCTTTGCAAGCCATTTCCAGACCACTGGATGTGTGATCGCTAATTCTGTCATGGAGATGTGCACGTCACATATGGACAGAGGTAGTATGTAATGCAAACAAATACACACATATAAACATAGGCTTACTATCTTCCATCATATAGATATAGGGAGTTTGGTTTAATGGTACAATAATGGATAGGATTTTATGTGATATTGACTGTTAGCATAGTAATGTACTATGACCCAATGAACATTTCACATGTCAATGTTGTTGTCATCAACATGTGATATGTTCAGGAGTGTATGGATGGTAGGCCTACAAGAATGTAGTACAATCTGTGATGTCAGGTACGTTATTGATGGCCTTTGCTGACATTTGATTACATGTTCCTTCCATAACAGCTGTATTACTATACCACCAGAGAATTGTTGATATGGGATGATACTATGTATATTGCTGGCTTAGTAATGCGTATGTTTTTGTAGTGAAGCAGATCAACATTCTACACAGTTCTCATTCCACCATCACAGTGACACTTGCAGTATGGCACATATGTGTATGTGTATACATACTATCATTAAATGCTCTGTGAGATACATCAGTATAAATTCATACAGATTACATGGGCACATTAAGTTTTCTTTTAGCCACACACTGTAGTACTGTGAAATACACAAAAATATCACATGTTTTGGTTGAACTGCAAGCTTGTGGAATTCATTGTGTCACTCATCCTGTTTCTCGTTAAAGACAAACAGGTGGGGTAGCTCATTTATATGCTTTATTACAAAGAAACACATCAGGATGGATAGCAGCAGTACAAAATATAAACAAACTGATTAACTGACAGACTACACAGACATACATGCTTACATCTCAACAGCTAACTACAAAATGGCAGTCAGGCTCACACGTGCTCAGTATTTATACACTTGTGCAAGCCCCTAGAAAGCTTCTTAAAGGTGTACATACATATTGATCTACAGCCTCCCTCGTTAATGAATTGCCCACAATATAATGACATTTGAAAAGAAACATGCAAATGTACAGACAATAAGAAATAAACACAACATTCATGTCCAAGCTGACATGTGTCTGGAACATGGTCTGGAAATATGACCTGATCTAGTGATGTAACAATCAGAACTGGGTTTAGCAACAGGAACAGTTATTGGTGAACAATTTGTTTCAGGAGTTTTGGGATTCTTCTCAGGAGCAGGGATATTTACTGGAATATCTTCTAGAACTAGAATGCCGGATAACTCACTCTGAGATATAGAGACTTTCTCGCAGGTATGATACTGCAATACAGGCTTGGGCACCAGTACCAAATGTTTCTGATTCCACCTAAATTCTGCTCCTTGCAATTCCACAATGTAAGATCTTGGCTCTGGACATACACTTTTCACAACACAAATCTTATCAAAACCTTTGGATGTCTGAATCCTCACTATCTCCCCTTCTCGTAATGGATTGAGCAGTTTGCTGGTCTTATCATAATAGGACTTCTGGTATAAGCACTTCTTTAGTAGATGGGCTTTCACTGATCTGTTGTCCTTGACACATGGAACCAATAATGAACTACTAATAGGTAGTATTAGTGTGGCTCTGGTTTGTCTCAACAGAGGTCTCTGTGCAGGAGAGCCAAGATGTTTATCATGAGGAACATTTTTGAGATTCAAAGGATTCAAGAAAACATCACTATTGTCTTGTTTAGACTTCTCTAGTAATTGTTTCACACTTTGAACTGCATTTTCTGCCAAACAATTTCACTGCGGGTACTCAGGGCTACTTGTGACATGTGTAAAGTCCCACTCTTCAGCAAATCTTTTGAACTGCTGGCTTGTAAACTATGTAGTATTGTCAGAAATAACTTTATGTGGACTACCATGGACTGCAAAATGATGCTTCATCTTAGTAATGACAGTCCTGGATGCTAGGTTAGGAAGTAGGCCAGTCTTGAACCAAATGGAATAAGAGTCTACTAACACCAAGTAATGTTGACCATTCCATTTGAAAATGTCTGTTGACCAAGGTAGTTCAGAAATCTGGTTTAGTTGAAGTGGTTCTTTCTGTTGGTGTGGCTTAGTACTATTACATACAGAACAAGATGAAAGTTCTTTCTTAATATCCTTTGACACAGAAGGTCAAAATACTAGTCCTCTTGCTCTTTTCTTGTTAAAATTAGTTCCCTGGGTGGCCACAATGCAAAACATGCACTTCTGGACCTTTCATGATGATAACATTGTCAAGCAAAATCTCATCTCTATAAGGAAAATAAGGATGCAGGTCAACTGGTAAACAAGATTGCTTTGATGACCATACTCAACTGATAAAGCGGTTGAGCTTCTGAAGAACTGGATCTGAGGCTGTATGACTTCTAAGCGCATCAAGATATGTGGAAGAAAGGTTTCTCACTTCCATGACTTCAAAATCAAGTTTCTCATTTTCATGCTGTTCTGTGGTATTTCTGGGTGATCTGGATAATGTATCAGCAAGATAAAGATGTTTGCCTTTTGTGCAGACAAGATTGAAATTGCACTTTTGCAATTCGAGTATCATGCATTGTAATCTGTCTGGAGCTGTATGTATAGGCTTTCTCAAAATAGTGACTAGAGGTTGGTGAACTGTTTCGATCTGGATAGGTCCACCATAAATATAATCATGGAACTTTGAACATGCAAACACAACTGCTAAAAGTTCTTTTTCTATCTGCGTATAGTGCATTTCAGTTTGGGTTAGAGTTCTGAATGCATAGGCTACTGGTCTACCATCTTGAAGAATGACTGCAAAGATCTAATGTTGAAGCATCACAAGAACATGTAACTGGTTTGTGAACATCATAATATCTGGGAATTGGTGGACTGACAATTCTCTGTTTCAGAACATCAGATGCTCTTTGGTGTTGTTCTAACCAAGACCAAGATACATCTTTGTATGTCAGCTCTCTGAGCAGTGCTGAAAGTTGGCTCAAGTCTGGAATGAACTTGCCTAGATAGTTAACCATGCTAAGGAAATGGTGTATGGCTTGAACATTGTCTGGAGCTGGTTTCCCAAGAACTGCTGTTTGCTTTGAAGGATCTGGTTGTAAGCTTGTACTGGTAAATAAATGACCAACATAAGTAACTTTTCATAGCCTGAATTTGCACTTCTGAGGATTCGGCTTAAGATTCACTTCACATGCTCTTTCCAGAACTTTCTTGAGGTTTCTGTCATGCTCAGCTTCACTATTATCTCCTACTAGAATATCATCTACTATAATAGCACACAGATAGCCAGAAAAAAATTTGCTCCATTGCATGCTGGAAGACTTCACTGGCAGAAATTATCCCAAATGTCATTCTCAAAAATCTGTACCAGCTAAGCAGAGTACGAAAGTGGTTAGCAATGAAGATTTTCAATCAAGCAAAATTTGTCAAAATGAACTCTTTGCATCCAAGACAGAACAAACAGTGGCATCTGGCATAACGACAGCAACTTCTTTGACTTTACACATTGGATGATGAGGTCTTTTCAGTGCTTTGTTCAAATCTCATGGATCAATACATATTCTGATATCATCTGGGCTTTTCTTATGATTAATGACCATGGAGAATACCCATTCAGTTGGTTATTCAACTGGACAAAGTACACCTTGCTGCACCATTTTATGTAGCTCAGCCTTCACTCTGTTCTGCATACTGGAACTTTTTCATGGAGTACACAACTGGTAGTTTACCTAGTTTGTTTTCAAAAAGATTGGCATAGGTAGAAAAATGGACTGGGTGAAATTAGAACAGTGGTCTTTCAAGCTTACATGGTGAACTTCCTTGTTAAATGAAAGCAGTCCCATTTTCAAACTGTCTCTGAGGCCTAATAATGACTGTATGTCTCTTTTGACCATATAAAATTGCAAATCATAGTTGTTCCCAGCAGAGTAACATGAAAGCACTACTGAACCTTAAGTTTGAATTTCTTCACCACCATAAGCAGAAAGCTTGGCACACTTTGCCAAATCAAGCTTCTCACCAGCACATACTCTAGCAAATATTTCTGCTGACATAACAATACACTTTGAACCTGTGTCAACTTTGAGCTCTATGGGCCTTCCATTTATCCCAACAGTACAAAATACTTCATTCTTTGCCCAAAACTCTACTGCATTGACTGTTTCATTAAGAGCAGACACACATTCAACATAAAAAGTAGGGTCACAGCTTTCTAATTGATCAACTTGTCTCTTTTAATGTTCTCTTTTAATAAAAGAATGTCCCTTGTTTGAGTTACAAAATCGTTTGAAATGATTCCACTTATTGCATTTGTGGCATTGCTGACTAAAAGCTAAGCACGTTTCTCTTTTAGGCTCATGACACAATTACAACAGTTGACTGAAACTGGGTAGAGGTACAGTCTTTGAGTTTGCTGACTCACTCTTGTGCTTCACTGAGACTGCAATTTCCAGAATGTGCCTTGAAATTTGCTAGAAAGCTACAGTTTCCCTTAGTGGGTACAGGGCTTACAGTTGCTGCCATATGCTTGGGCTTGTTTCTTTCAACCACGTGCTGTATACTATCAACACGAGCTTTATCAATGTGCCTTCTAGAGCTTCTCTCATTTGTAAGAATATTTATGTGCTTTTCTGTGAGCTCATATATCTGACAAATCTCAATGGCCTTTTTCAAAGATAAATCACAGTCACAAAGCAAAATCTTTCTCACAGCGTCATCTTTAATACCATACACAAATCTGTCTTTAATCAACTCATCCCTTACATCACCAAATCTGCATGTTTTAGCTTTGTTTCTCAAGGCAATTACATATGCTGCAAGTTTCCACAGACTTTTGCGCTCATTTAAAATGTGCCTTTCTATTGTGATATTCATTTGGGGGGCACACATTTCTCTAAATTTACATTTTAAGCAGTTGGGGTCTTCTCTTAACTCAGCCTGTACCACTATATGATGGTATTCCACCTCCCATACAAATATGGCACGTGTATATACAAATGAACTCTCTCTTTCTATGGCTTCTGAACCAGCTAAATTAAGCAGAATAAATGTCTTTGTATGGTCATCTTTATCATAAAATGCAGCTTGTATGAAAAAATCTTACTCTTGTTTAAACACTCTCCAGTTCTCTGCAATATTATTATCAAAGACAAGAGGAGCTGGTCTACAAAATCTTTCAGCCATGTCAACAAATTATATTAAAACACAATGCAATCCAGGCCCACTTTTAATTATGTACCAACATGCACACAAAATCAGTACTTGTAATAACATTCAGATGCATAATAGACTCTTTGAAATACTGTCCTTTGTGAAATATGCATTGAAATGGTTATATTTTGGGAAATAACTGTACTGAAATACTGCACAAACATGCAAACTCTCTGTATACTTTGGATATCTTGAATAGCTTTAATTAATGTGAAATAAAGTACGTGCTATGAGCTACTTCAAAAAAATGTGGTTGTTTCCCTTATTTTATTCATTTTATGAGATTTGGACTTTATTTTAAACATTTTCTTTAGTTATTTAAATATTTGTATTAATATGTCACAGTTTCAGACATTTTGCTTATTTAGAAATTTGTTTAGGGCGTTCTGAGTGCTTTGTTTCATATCTTGCAAATAAGAAATCTTTTAAGTAAGCTTTAATACCAGAAATACATTTCTGACCTGTTTTTGTGAATTAAATGTGCATTGGGGATGTTCCACTCCTCTATATTCCTCCACCTTTAAGTGAGTGCTTTCTCGGTCTAGAATCTGGATTTCTGGATCCCATTCTGGCACCATGTCACTTGTTTCTCATTAAAGATGAAGAGGCAGGGTAGTTCATTTATATGCTTTATTACAAAGAAATACATCAGGATGGATAGCAGCAGTACAAAATATAAATGAGCTGATTAACTGACAGACTACACAGACATACATGCTTACATCTCAACAGCTAACTACAAAATGGCAGTTAGGCTCGCACGTGCTCAGTATTTATACACTTGTGCAAGCCCCTAGAAAGCTTCTTAAAGGTATACATACATATTGATATACACATTGTATTTGCAATTGTGTTGCTATTCTCAAGGATTACTGAGGTGGTCACCAGCACCATTGTGCGACTGACAGCATTTATGTCAGTAACTATCTTGCATGAGCCACAACCAACTTATTTGTCATGTGTCTATATATGGTATCAGGCCACTCAAACACAGCTTTCCAATGAACAGCATATAGGCTTATGTCATGCAATTAATGTGACTACGTGACATTGGTAGAGTTGTATGACTGTGTGAACAGTACCACTGTGTGGCATGTGATGCATAACTACGGTTGTATTTGGAGTTGCTGTCACAAGTAATTTATTTAAATAAGTGTGAAATGTTAAGTGGAATACACAGGATGTGACCAGCCATACTCAGTCACAGAAAATAGACAATCTACTAGGTAACAGTTTGTCTCACACTTCACGCCCCTGTTTCCACTGGCCATCAGCCAAAATAAACATGCAAGTATTACTCGGTTTATTTTCTCTGGAGAACAGCTCATCTGTACATGCTCTAAGGCTAAAAACACACAACCAATGGGCCCTGACAACATCCCAGGTTGCCTGCACCATGACTTAAAGCCTGACCTAGCAGACACAGCTGGATCCCTACTTAAACAGAGCCTTCAGACTGCCTATGCTCTGGCAGACGGGTGCAGATTAACAGTTATCTGACTTGAACGGGGGGGGACTATCACCTGATGCAGGGACTTAGAGACCAATAATCCTGACTCTCTTCATCTGTGAGGCAGACCAATGACTCATCATGGACCTTATCAAAAGGACACAGGCGATCTTCCAATTGTGTACCAAATTCATTTTTGATTTGCTAAGGCTACATCATGTCTGTTAAATCTGGTTGACATCTTCAAGAAAGTCACCAAGGGCATGCATGAAGAAAAGACTATCATTCCCATAACTGACTTAGGTCTTTATGCCTGGCCAAGTCATCTGATACAAATCCACATGCAGGTATTACAGAGAAAATGTCTCAAGTGGACATAAAGACCTACATCACCAAGTAGGTGGACAAATGGATCACAGATGGGACATATAATGTTGAAGTGGCTGTGAAGTCACTTCTAGCTAGAGTTCAGTGACCAGGTCTGTATCTCAGCATTCTGTATGAGGCTCTTTCCTGTTTAGTATTTAAGTGTCATAAGTCAAGGCAAACTTATACATCCTTTGTCTAACCAACTTTGCGGATGACTGCAAATTGTGGACAACCATTGAATCCAAGAACACCACTGATATATTACAGAAAGTACTAACACACACAAAAGATTGTTGCCATGGCCATGGAGACACACTAGATGAATAAAAAGCATGATTATTTACTTTTTGTAAGCAACTACACAAGTTGATTGTAATATAGAGAGCACAGCCCTGTGAACAGACCAAGTGGTACGTGTCCTGGGTACTCAGGTAGATAGTAAGTGGAACTTCCACTAGCATGTGACCAGAGTGATGACAAATCACTTTTATGCAGCACAACTCTTGAGTATGTGTTGGCCATCCAAATCAAAGGGCATTATAGTCCCATTGTTCTCAGCCCTCAGTATACCAATAACTGACTACAATGCACCCTTTTGCATGTACCTCATCAGACATCTTCCAGGCATAATTTACTTAAGTGTATCACTTTTGCCACAGTGAGCTTCCACACATCTTTCTGTTCATGCATAAGTATTATTTGTGATGCATAACCATTAGGAGATGACAGTGCAGACTTCCTTTCAAGGTATTATACAAGTGCATGTGTGATACATGTTCCTCTGATGTACCCAGTTAATACATAGCTCATTGGCAAAATTGATGGCATGGATTACCTTCTTGCAAGTGTGGATGCCATAAAAACATGTCAGCTAGCCAGGATTCCTCATACTTTAAACTACAGGTGTAACAGTGTCCCTCTTAACACCTCCAAAAAGTGGTCATTTTTTGAGGAAGATGTGCTTGATTCCCCTTATAGATTACTGATAAGTCATTACAGTGGTATAAGTGTGTTCATGTAGAACATGTAAGTAACTCACAATCACATATTTTATGTCAGTGACACAGATTAATGGTGGTATTATTCTGATATTGTCCATGACTGCATGTGGTTCTGTCTACTGTTGTCCATGACATGTCCCAACTGGTTGAGACCTATGCTAACATTACATTCATATTCAAGCAACTCATATTGCACATCTTCACAATATGCACATATCCCCTATGGTATATTCTGTCCTTAATAAATGTCATCACCAGTGATCATGTCAGATTGCTTATATCACAATCAGTCATCTCCATTGATATATGACCTTGCCCGAGAGTCACTCAGAACCACCAAAAATGAGAGCTCTACACACGGGTAAGAAAATGATGACATAAAATCCAACATGACCGAATCAGTAAACAGTGGAAACTTTAATCAAAGGCAACACAGAGATTTCTGAACAAGTTAAGCACTAGAGTTTTGTTCAGTACTTTTATCCAAAAGCAAAAACAGACTTTGTCAGAGTAAT